>NC_049171.1:88620705-88946419 GCF_009769625.2 Cygnus olor
GCTCGGATAGAAACCTTTAAAAGTAGTAAGACAATCACAGCGTGCAAAGAGTCAGCTGATTGCAGGACCAAACGGTTGGAGCTTTGCCTTCCCAAAACTGCACAAAAGACAGCTCTTTGTTACTGAGCATCCCAAACTGACTTTTATATTTTATCCAACTGTTGCAGAGTAGATTTAGAAAGGGCACAAAAGGGGGTTTTGCCATGCAACTCATGATTTCCTATGCATGGGAGCACAGAGTTTCACTTTGCGGTCTTCATTTTCCATTTCACGAGAAAGTAAGGTTCTTCTCATTTGATCTCGTCAATGTGTATAAATACCTGAGGTGTGGGAGACAGAGGGATTTGGCCAACCTCTTTTCAGTGGTTTGTGGGGATAGGACAAGGGGCAATGGCCACAAGATAGAGCACGGGAAGTTCCGCACCTACATGTGAAAGAACTTCTTCACAGTGAGGGTGACGGAGCACTGGTACAGGCTGCCCAGGGAGGTTGTGGAGTCTCCTTCTCTGGAGATATTCAAGGCCCGTCTGGACACCTACCTGGGCAGCCTGCTCTAGGGAACCTGCTTTGGCAGGGGGGTTGGACCCGATGATCTTTCGAGGTCCCTTCCAACCCCTTTGATTCTGTGATTCAGTGATTCTCAGAAGGGACCTAGGAATAATACAGTTTGGGTATAGCATCTAACAACACCATACGATAATCTGGTTAGCACAAGGATTGTGCACAAGGGCAGATTGCTCTTCTCCTTACTTCTTTAACATTCATTCATCAGTTATCTGCATAGTGACATGATGCCCAGCTACACTAACGTAGGCTTCCAATTGCACAATAATTGCAGATTAACATAATAGAAATTGCATGCTTTGTGCTAGCAGCCACCAAGCCCTAGTCAGAGGGTCTCATGAGGTTTTATCCCACCTGTGGTGGCTTAGTGAGACACGGTAACATCACTGCCCAGCTCTTCAATATTTTTTCTTTCTTAAGTCCAGAGTCTTGGCACAGTGAGCTATTCAGTGGCCAATGCTAGGCTGAAGCCAGGGGGTTAGTGATAAGGGAACATGGAAATGAAGCCAGTACTTATTTTTGTCTCTGAAGCATGCGACAGGGCTCTGTCAGGGCTCACTTGTCCTCACGCTGAATGCCCAAATCATGTGAAAGCGGGAGGCCATTTGGGAATTCTCCACAGAGTGGAAGCTCCTGGGGAGGGCTTCCCTCTCCCTCCCTTTCCCCTTTTGTTCAAAGAAAGCTGCTTCCTGGCATGCCCAGAGCATGAACTCAGTTGGTACTTGAGTCAGTTAGAAGCCAGATGGCTTACAAACCTCTCCTCTCCCAGCAGATACTGCTGGGGAAGTCGCTCTTGGCCCAGGAGCAAGCTAAGGGAACAAGATGCAACGCTGTGAATTCGCAGCTGATCTGGGGGGCAAGAGCCCCCATGTCTTAGACAGCCATCACAGCTGTTTCTGATAGCAGAAATATTGCCTCTTCAGTCACTGAATCTGTGAGTTTAGGATTAAAAAGGGGGCAGTGCCCACCTGATGAAGATGATTTAATTTTTCTATTTCCTCACTTGCTCTTGCTTTAATTGTGGTACCCTGAAGTGCAGCAGGTTGTAATGGCTTCATGAGCTCCAAGACATGGCCTGAGCCACAGGACCGAGCCATGGCCAGACTCCTCACCTGCACGTAGTGAGCAGCCACCTGTGTTGGGTGGCAGAGGTGAGACCTGCACCCTCCGCCCAACATTGGCGAGATGCTGATGCACGGGATCCATTGCTGCACCCAGCCAACACACGACAGTCTCCAGTGACAGACCATATGTCTGAGCCTCAGGAGCTCATGTAGGCTCTTCCAGTGACTGATTTGGTCTGGAGAAAGGCAAACACTCTTTTGTAGTCCTAAATGAAGCCAGCAAATATATTACTCAGTCTATCTGCCAGTCAGTGCCTGCTGCCTGATGGTTAGTCCATGTGAGCTCTCCTTCATCTCTTTCAGTGCAAAGTTAGTCCATTGAATGCAAACCAGTTTTAGCCGTAGGTTAAGCTAAAACAGATGACTTTGTCCTTCCTCAGCTGAGGAACACTGCACCAGCAGAGCTGTGGGATGTCGTGTGAACTTCAGCAGAGTTAGACATTTAGTGCAAACATCCTAAGACATTTCCCACTCACTTGTACAGTGAATTTTGTTCTCAGTGGCAACAGTCACTTAACCCACTGCATTGAGTGGGTCATCCATGCAGGATCCTGCCTGCTTATGTGATATCAGAGGTGGATGTACTCTGCATGTGTTGGGAGCTGGCTCACAAAGCAGTGTTGGGAACTCCGCGGGAGAAGCAGGTTTCTGCAGGCAGCTAATGATGCTGAATAGCTCTGCTCCTTTTGGAGCCCATTAGCAAGACCCTTTAACAATCTCTTCCCACTTAATCCCTGCCTAACGTTACTAGCTCCGCTGACTCTCTCCCTATCCTCCTGCCCCATCTCTCCTTATCTGATCACCTAACCTCTCCAAAATTAGCAGTGCTATCTTTAGCTTGTTCTGGCACTCTGGGCACTCTTGTGGGTGCTGGGTCTCACAGGGAGCCTACAAATTTCCACTGCTGTTGGAGAGAGGAGTCTTTTCAAAACTGCTGACACCAGATCCCAGTGAGGACCAAGAGCCGGAGCCTGTGAAATGTTCTTAATATAGTCGGGGCAAATAGCTCTCATCTTGTGTTACCGCAGTCATGTGTCCTGGCAGCCCTGTCCTGCTATCATGCAGGAGGGCAAGAGCGTGAGGTCACGTCCAGCAGCTCTGCTTCCGTGACGTCCTCGCAGGAAAGCCGGGCATCTACTCGTTTTAGGTGTGGGGAGTCGGAAGAAAGGGCAGGCACAGGATTTAAGCTTTCCTACTGCTTCCACATGAGCCAAACATATTTTTGGATGTTACAGGGGGGTCATTTTCCTCCCCTTTCCTCCTTCTTGGAGGCCACTGGAGTGGTATCACTGGCAGCTTTTCAGGAGCGCTGGGCTGAGGCAGCTTTGCTCCAGCCTTACCAGAGTATGAAAGAGCCATCTACAGGTGATGGGAGATAAGGCGGCACAGCCCTACCTTTTCCTTCCCCGAGCAGCGAGAGGGCGAGCAGGCAACCAGAGCTTGTGGCCTCCTCCCCAGGGTCACGGCCACCACTCTCACAGGGCACCAAGTGTTGTCCGAATGACCCCAGCCTCCTCCATCCTGCCATCATGCTGGTGCACCACCAACAAAGCTCTCTGGGGCAGATGATGGTCCTTGGGGTGATAAACCACACCGGGAGGGCTACAGGGAACACTTGCAAGCCACCACATCTCTGTAAAAAGTCCTCCAGATAGGCAGTGGCAAGCCAGACCCAGAGACTGGATTTGGCACAATGAGAAAGGGACTGTTTTTCCTCCATCACCAGCCCTTCAGCTCCTGCTAGATATGGGCCATGCTTCACTGAGTTTACTGGCTGCTGCTAGCTGCCTGCCTGCAGCAACCTCAGTGACCATGGTGCCAACTCACCAGGAGGGACAAATCCCAGTGGAGTCATGGCTGTGGAGAGAGAAAGGGCAGGAAGCACCATGGTCGCACACAGACTGTTAAGGAGGGACAGCCTTGCATTGGAAAGAGTGGTTTTGGACATCAGGGGCAGCTTGGGCTCTGGAGGGAGATCAGTGATTGCAAAATGTTTTGGTAAACCTGGGAACTTCTCCTAGTCAGAAAGGCTGGGAGAAGGTCTTGACTGGAAGGCCAGTTCCACCCAATAGTCTTTGAGAGATTTCAGGTAAGTCTACAAACTTTTTATTTATCTACTTCTCCCATCTGTAGCAAATATAACAGTTCTTTTTGTCTCCTCCTTGGGCTTTTCTACATGGATTGATGTTTGCAAGAGGCAAGAGGAGAGCTCTGGGCATAGTCAATGCCTAAAATATGCAGATCCCAAGGAAGACATCTGGTGTTTCTTTACCACAGATATTTGCCTACCTCCATTTTTTTTTTTTTTTTTTTTTTTTTGGTTTCATTTCCCCCACTTGCCTCCAAGATCTCCTTTTTCTCTTTGTTTCCACTCAGCTCCCCCCCTGCTCTCACTGCCCCCACTGTCCTCTGTCCTCTTCCATTTGTTTCCTGCGCATTTCTCTGATTTAGCCAAGTTCTGGCTTGTGAGTGCTGTAGCCCCCATGGGCTCTGTCTGACTGACACATGACATATTTTTAAAGAGAGTGGACTTAGCCCTGGAGAGGTGAAAGAGCAGTAGTCAGCATGTACGAGCTGTGCAGCATAATGGAAAACACAGCTTTTAATTAAAACTGGTATTTCAGGACCTCTGCTGGTGGCAGCCCCACAGAAATATGACATCGCTGAAGCCCGGCAGGTTGTAGTGTGACCCCATCTCCAGGCTCAACATCAGCACCAACACTTTGTGTGATGGGGAATGCTCCGTGCAGCACCTAAATACCCAGATGGGGATCAGAGCAGTCCTGTCGCAGGATGGAGACAGCTTTGTAGCCTGGACTAACAGACCTGCATGGCAAAGAGCAGGCCAGAGACATGACTCTGCTTTGCACATTGTTTCCAAGAATGCTCATTTTAAATGATGTAAAATCCAAATGTCACGGGGTTGTGTCCTGATTGTCACCTGTGCAGATGGGACTAGTACCAAGGAGGCTGGGAGCAAGATATTCTGACACCTATCCTTTTTATTTGATACAGGGCAGCCCCTGTTCTCACATCTTGCTCTGCCAATATTTCATTTTATTTATTCCTTTCATTTATTGCACCCGCTGCTTCTGACTTTCTGAAGCACTCTGCAGGCAGGATGTAGCACCAAGGTTCTCAGTTCACCTGCAGCCTCTCGGAGGTGTCACCAGAGCCACAGAGGGGCACAGACAGGGATTACAGGATTACAGCCCTGCCCCAGGCACAGGCAAGCCTGGGTCAGCTCCTTGCTATGCTACTGCCTCCCCGCAATGCCTGGGCCAAGTCACTTGGGCCACGATCTGCAAAGGCAAACATGACTTCTCTGATCCTCCTGCCTGCAAAGGCAACTAACAGCATGGCCTGATTTCACGAGGTGCTGCGGTGGAAAGGACGTGCCTTACCTACAGCTTGCCAGGCAGGCTGGAATCTCAGCAAGCAGCCGCAGGCTGGGCTCAGTGTGAATAATTCTCTTAAAATGGAAGCAGTGCTGCCCACCTGTCCCTGGATACCTTACCTCCTTGGCACGGGCTGAAAGGGCACGAGGGACCTCAGCTAGCCCGATTTGGTTCTTGAGCACCCAGCACCCTGCAGTGAGGAAATAGCTGGGTTCTCAGAGGGATGCATGAGCTTGACACAGCACTTCTCCTTTCCCTCTGTCCTCCTCCAATGAGACCATGGTCTGCTCCACAGGTGGGCTGTGAGGACAAGGTAGGTATTTGAACCATAGAATCACAGAATGGTTTGGGTTGGAAGGGACCTTAAAGATCACCTGGTTCCAGCCCCCCTGCCATGGGCAGGGACACCTCCCATCAGACCAGGTTGCTCAAAGCCCCATCCAGCCTGGCCTTGAACAGGAAGGATGATGATGGTGGCACGTGTAGGATGAGATGACAACTGATTATGGCAAAGGAAGGCTGATCTATACTTTTCAGGGTCTGTACACATCTCTCACCAAGGAGAAGTAAATCAGTGCTCTCTTGGCATGCATCTGCCAGAGTCCAGTCATTGCATTAGCAGTTACACCTAAGAGCAAAACAGAGAGAAAGGCAAAACTAGGGTTTAGGATAGAATAAAATGTAGCTTATTGGACACACCTGTCTAAGAGCTAGTGTCCAGAGTGATTGTGGAGGGATGCTCTGGCTTCCAGCAGAGCTCAGCGAGGAAGTGGGGAGAATCCCATGCTGGAGGGATGCCCTTTACATCCACAGGTCTAGGCCTATCATGCGCCAGCAAGCGTGGAGTTAAGACTGCGGCTAACACAAAATCCAAACATTTGCAAGTGTGGGAATTCCCAAGGAGAGCAACCGAACTGTCTCAGCTCTGCCCCTGCAGCAGTGGCTTTACGCGGCCCGAAGCCGTCTGCCTCGACCAGCTGCAGCAAAGAGTTTAATCTTATCAGTGGTCATAAAAACTCAAATTCCTCTTAGCAGAGTTGCTGATGGGGACGGTAGTGCCAAGCCTGGCTTCATCGCAGTCCTGCGCAGTCAAGAGGGGGGAGAAATGCTATATCACAAATTCCTGAGGCCCCAGCTCCCCACTCCACAGAGGGTGAGCAAGCCTCGCAGGGTGGTGTGGGATCTGAAATACTTTCCCCCCACTCAATTAGGGGTAGGATTTTTATGTTACTGAAGTTAAACAGGACCAACGCCTCTTGCAGGCTCATGTGCCTGGCTGCAGGTGGGTCCCACAGCTCCTCAGTGGTGGTCTGTGGAGAGGGTGAGGGGGGGGACCAGGTGTCAGTGCTCCCAGTAAAGCTGTGCTCCTCCCTGCAAGGTGTTTTGGGCTCAGCAAAGGTAGTGTACAGCCACAGGAATGGCTTGGCAGCACCGTTTTGGCACGGAGAAAGCAGTGCCTCAAGCACTACTCTCCCATCTGGGCTGGCTTCCATGTGGCTGTGCAAGTGCTGGAGCTGGGGAGCAGTGGGTGAGCTCAGATCTTGGACAAGGCTCTGGGAGATGGGTTGCACTTCAGTGGCTCATTTTGGTGTTGTTGTTGACCAAAAAGATGCAGATGAGACTTTGTCTTCCTTGGTCTGTCACACAGACCTGTGAGGCCTGTCCTGCAGTTGCTTGGACATCCCACAGGTGGGGACCACCACCCCCACCAGCACCATAGCCACTGTGGGTGGCTCCTCTCCAGCCTTCCCATCCCTTCCTTTGCTCCTTTCTACCCCAAGCTTCCCACATGCATGGACCTTGCAAGGTACAAATCTGCTTTCCTGGGCTGAACTCAGCTGTCGGATGAATTCATCTCATCCTACACATGCCACCACCATCATCCTTTCTGCTGTCCCATGTTCATCCCACCACCTCCCTGTTTGCTCTCTCTTGAGTTATTTATCTCTCCCCTGCCATGACCCCACCAGCTATGTCCAGCCAGTCCACACTTTCAGAAGACACAACCATCTTTGTACTTCCCCTGCCCCTCCTGTATGGTGCACCTCAGCCTGTATACCCACACTTGTTTCCCTCTCTATGCACATGCATGGTCTTTACCAACGCACTTCTGATGTGGGGCTGTGAGCCAAAGTTTGAGCTCTCCTCTGGCCCAATCTGGTCTCTAGCGGAGATGCCTCACCCAAGAGCAGAGGCTTTCCCCCTGCTCTGGAGCAGATGGCTCCTCCTGCAGCCCCTGGGGAAGACCCCCAGAACACCTCAGGACTAAGCACCCACGTTTCAAGGCCCAGAGAGGCCGTGATCCAGACATACTTGGAGGCCCTCTGAGAGCTGCTCTGCGAGCACTGCTCCCAGCTCTCGGCAGTCTTGCTCCTGATGCTGATAGGAAGTCCCCCAGCTTGCGCAGGGAGGGGCTGGTAGAAATACTTGGCACGCACTGCACCTGCTGATAAGGCCGGACTACCTGCTGATACACACTGTGCCTCTCCCTCAGTCTGACTTGGAGTGGTCTGCAGCTCTCATCACCATCGTGTGTCAACACCTGCGCCTTCCGGCTCCTTCCCCTCACCTCACCCCTTGTACATCTTGGATGAGAGCTGCTCGGCACAGGGGTTGGCCAGGACCCCAAGGCCCTAGGTCCTGTGACGGACCCCAAGGCCCTGAGACACCTGGCAGCTTTGGGAACCAAACCGTGACGAATATCACAAAAGTGCATGGTGCTGCTTGCAACTGCTTTCAGACATGGCTTCGCTTGCAGAAGTCTACATCTAATCCCTGTGTTGGGCAGAGGGAGATAACGGGTGTCCTTCCTCGCACTGGTGCAGGCCTGGAAGTGACAGACAGCCGTTCTAATTAGGGGGCTACAGGGATGACGCTTCAACGGGGAACAAGTTTTATTTATGAGCAAGATTAGGAGGCATTAATTGCTTTCTCTCCTGGTTTCTGCTCAGAAAGGTACAGTAATCACAGGAACATTTTTGACATTGTTGACATAGCTTCCCAGCCCTCCTGCTGAGAAACAGGGACTCTTGCATACTTCAAAAGGGCTTAAAGGCTCGGGTTGTGCCACCACAGTAGTAGTGCCGATCTAGGACTGGGGTGGGGGGAATTTGCATTAGAAGGATTAAATACCAGGGCTATTGTGGAATTTTAAACTGATGTTTTCCGGCTGACCACAGGCCCAGAGCTTGTGTGTGGCATGTTTGAGCCTCAAAAGTGCTCTTGATCCTCTGATCTTTTATTTCATAACATTTCTCCCTTCTGCCCCCCGCCCTCCCTACAAATGTATTTTGCTTTTCTTTTGGCTGCTGAGCAGACACACATTAGCAAAAGGAATATGTTGGACGGACAGACTGAGCGCTGTATGAGGCTCAGAAAAGCTTTCTTTGCATGAATTGGAAACATTAAGTGTCTGGATTACTCTTGCAGTGCTAGGACCCAGAATAACAACTGATGTAAAACACACTCTATCCTGACCCAAGTGCCCTCTGGTACTTAGCCACAGTACTGCACAACCACCATGAGATGTTCTTACATAAGATTGCCTTCTGAGATGTGCCTCTTGCTTGTGTCTCGTGTAAAAGAGATTATATGCCTAGCTTCGATAGTACAATGCTAAATGAGATGTTTCTTGCAGCTACATCAACGTAACAGGGTTCCAGATGAGAAAATTCATTCCCCAAACATCAGTCCCTGATGTTTCTGGCACTCTTCAAGTACCTCTCTCTGTGGGAGGGGATTGATCCTGTGAAGATGCTCAGTCTAACACAACGGGATCAGTTGTGTCCCTGCGCCAACCCAACATCCAGCTGTCATTAGACATGATCTCGGGCTGCACACGGATGCCATGCTGCAGTAGCAAGCACCTTCTTATTTGGTCCTGCAGCTGGCACTGGGTTGGCTCTCAGAGTAGCCACTCCCCTGCATGGCACCAGTAAGAAAAACACGGTTCTTGGCAGGGAAGGATGTCTGGGCTTGGGTGTTTTGTTGTTGTTATTTTGTTTTGTTGGTGTTTGTTTTTTTTTTTGTTCTGCACAGAGGTGAACACCCAGCCTTCCAACATTAGCCTTGCCACGTGCAGCATCCTGAAGTCATACATGACTTGCCTTGGCTTGTCCTTGAGGCAGACACTGGAAGCTGGAAAGGGCCAGTCTTGGCCCTGAGCCTGCGGGGCTGTGGTTCAGTGTCTGTGCAGGATCCAGGAGGGAGGCAGGCACTGTCCAACTGGGAGCACTGGGGGTCCCGCTGCTGCTCCCCCAGACCACATCCAGCAATTCTCCCTCTGCAAAGGGGCCGTGACACCTTCCTGAGGGCAGGGGCCCGCAGCCTGCTCCCAGCTCTCCCTTAAGGCTGGCTGCCTCCCTAGGGCACAGCCCTGTGGTTTGCAGGGCACAGACACCCTCTGTAAGCAGAACTGGTCCCTTTCCCCTGCCTTGCGGCCCTTTATATCCAGCGGCCACAGTCAGTGCCAGCTGAAATTGCTAAGGACTTAATATGCACATATTTCTATTCCTGCTCTTTCTTAAATCACTCTTGCTGGTGTTTCTAGTAGTTATTATAATTCAGCAAGGACTTGGCAACTCATCAAAGCCAGAATTTTCCCTTAGTCTGATGCAGCAAAGTAATAAAGAACAGCCACTAAAGATCTTGGTCCTGTTACACAGTGATGCAGCAAGGGAAATTCAACATCTTCCCTGTAACCGTGACTCAGCTTTACAGCCCATCCCCTGCAGAGCAGCTTCCCCAGAGTGGTGGCTGTACTACTGCCAGCTAGCCATCTATCACATCTCACACATCCTCGGAAGACTCCTTCGGGGGAAGCTGGAGAACTGTCAGGGAAGCGGCAGTAACCAGAGGGTGTGCTCTCGCCTGCATTCGACCAATGCCTGTTAATTACTGATACAGCACGAGAGGTGTATTTGATGCTAGACAAACAGCATGTAAGATGGACCTCTTTTCCCAAGGAGCTTTCCATATCGATTATGCAGATGCCAGCAAGCAAGACGAGATCAGACATGATGGAGAGAGCTGACCATGTCACAGAGGAGGATGGTGATGAAAGGAAAGACAAAAGAAGCAGGCCATTTAGAGGAATTGGAAGGAGATGATTTGTTGAAGGGAAGAGAAATGGTTTTCCAGCCATGGGAAAACATAACAGAAAGAGGCAGCAGGGATGTCAGAAGTACCAGAGAGTAATGAGCAGACATAACAGCTTGGGAGTTAAAAAAATCAGTACGGCTCCACCTCTGGCCACTGTATCTTGCTTGTGCAATCAGGCTGTAAAAACCTGGGAATACTCCAAGAGATGGAGTAGAAGGGGCTGCCATGAGTTAGCTTCTTGCAACATACACTGCTATCCTGGATGTGCAGTGTGAGCAAATAAGGGGGAGTTTGGGAGGTATAGGCATGCCAGGATCTGCCCTGGGCTGCCCCTACAGAGCTGTATGATCCTATGTACCTGGCACCACTTTGTCTCGTAGTGGTGTTGATCAGACCCCTGTGTCATCCCTCAGTCCAGAACACAGGGCAAGAAGGCACCAGGGACACTGCAAGGGTGGCGTAAAGTCACCTCTACCTCCTCTTAGGAGATGCAGGTCGCAATCCAGCCTGCTTGTCTGTTAGGGCTGCAAACTGTAAGCAGAAGAGCTGCTGACAAAAAGGCATCCTTTAAATCAATAGGCAACCCAATGGCTTTCTGATTCACAGTGCTGTGATTCAATATCCCCCTGGAACAAGGATAAGTCTCCATTTGATGGTGTACTTAGTCGGACGCCTTTTTGGAATCCTGCACTAACCACATCAGACCATGCAATTTCTCTCCTCTTTGCCAGGATGCACTTATACATTGGCTGCTTTAATAGTTGAGGTGGCACTTTTATTTTAAGCACTTCTTTTCATTGGCTTCTGCAACCTTCTGAAACCATTTGGTGTTTTTTTTTTCCTCCTGGGCTGAAATTTCTCACGCTCATGCTCAGCCCTGGGTGATGAAAGTTTGACGATAATCTGCTGTTGCCAGTGTCTCAGCTCAGTAAGGTGGTGATTTGGGGCTGGGACAACTGGAACTCCCCGATAAACTGATTGGAGGAGGCAGAGAACAAATTGCACCCCCTTGTTTACCCTGCACGGTCTAATTTGAAGATTTCTGGGTGTCTCTTCACCTTTGCCTCAGCTCCCCAGCAGTGCCCAGAGTTATGAACACCCTCCATGCTTCAGTCCACGCTATCTGCTGATCCCACACATGTGAGGTCTTGCTGTAGAGTTTATCCCTGCAGGTCACTTCATTTAAGAGACATTAGCAAAGTGGTTGATACTGTAAATCACAAGCAAAATCAAAGAAAGCCTACAGGCTAAACAGGCAAAGTCATTGCAGGGTCACGGTGCTTTTCATTATTATTTGTTTTCCTTTGGCATAGACCTTGCTAACGTATAGCCTCTGATTTTGCAGCGTGCCCATCCTTTTCCCAGCGTGCCCTCCTTTAACTCAGCGCACAGAGCTTTGCTTTCAAATCCCGTAGGACAAATGGGCCTATTCACAGGACTAAGTGCTGCCCAGTGTGGTTCCCAGAGCTAGCTTGACTGCTGCAAAAGATCTGGGGCTCTTGATCCCAACTATCGCTGGGTGTAGGGAGATGAGCTACCTCTGTGTAGGTTCTTATGGCCCTCCTGCTCTCCTTCGTTCCTCTTTTTTAGCATGCATTCATCTCACCTTTCCCACTCCCCTACATCTGCTAGTGCCAGGAGACCCTTTCAGACAACACCTTACCCTCCGTGCAACTAAGCCATCGGCAACATGATCCCAGCTGGGTACTTCATCCCTGCACCCCACCGGTAGCTCAAGATCAGTCAAGGGTGATATCTGAGCCCACACCCTACCTTACATGGCCCCTGTGTGCCTTGCAACTGTTGGAAAGAACTGTTCTGGAGAGCTCCATGAAAGGCAACACCAGGCAGCGTCGGAGGACTTTTCATCTCGTTTCAGCCTCTGAAGAGCCCAGCTGAGCAGATACCTCAACCCAAATGTCCAGGCAGGGAGGGAGGAAGAGGTTAAAAGGCTTGAACCCCTTGAAAGTCATGAAACAATCTGAAAGTGAAAGCACCTGATGTTGGCCAAACACTAAGGGGACATGGTGGGGAAACATCTCCAAACCGGCGTTAAAGTCAGAAGAAGGTCAGAGCACATCCGTGCTCCCCCGGCCCACTCTGGCACTGCCCACCACCCGCAGCACCCATGGCTGCAAGGCAGGCTGGTTTTGCAAAAGGTCATGCTATTAACTTTGAATCAAAAGGAGTATTCAGCCCGCAGGTCTGGCAGGAGGGAGCGAGGGAAGGAAGGAGGGAGGGCTGGGGGCAGCACGAGGCTCCGTCCTAGCCTGCTATTGGAGGCCGGCTGGTTCAGCTGGGGAAGGGGGGAATAAAACATCTCCAGTGTCGGCCGGTGAGGCTTGCTTTCCGTTTATAGCAGCCCTTACAGCTGAGCGAGAGACACAGCGGAGCAAGTCGAGTTAGAGGGGCGAAGGGGGGGGGGGGGGGGAGCGCTGGCCCACAAAGTCAATAGTAACTCAATACCCTCCTGACATTTTTGGTTGGCAACAGGATGGATATTTAAATCATAACCTTCTCTCTCCTACAGCCTCCCCCCGCCCCTCCCCAACACCACCCTCCCTCCAAAAAATTAAATAAATAAATAACCCCAGCAGCCCCTGTTTTGGCCTGCCAAGAACTCGGAGCATTTGCGGTGCGCTGGCCGAGTCACACTTGAGGCACCGCCGTCAGCTGAGCCTTTCCTTGACATCGCAGATGCTTGCTCCCCGCCGGCTTTCGGAGGGGCGCAGAGGACCAGGTGCCGGTGGGGCTGGCCCCGGCACTTGGCTGGGACCCGAGCATGTGTCCCCGGGGTTGCTGTGCAACCGGAGGCACGAGGCACGGTGCGGCGGTGCATACGTGCTGTTTCGCCCATGCAACAGCCGGCTCGTGCCAGGCTCGCTGACCCCTGGCACGGCACACACCGGCCCCAGCTGGGCTGGCTGCCCGTCAGGGGAAGCAGGAGAAGAGGGTGGGAGTTTGGGGAGAAAGTGGGGGAAATGGTGAGGGAGGGGGAAAATGGCTTTTTTTTTTTTGAGTCCGAGACTTAAATTTGTTCGGACCCCAGAAGAACTGGAGCGCATTGCAGAGCCACCTCCTGCTCGGTGGGAATCGCCCCAAATCCCAGCCCTTGTGTTCTGTCCCCTGCCCCACTGCTGAGGACAACCCATCATTGCCAGCATCCCGCTTATTCCCTTTCTGTCTTGAAGGAGTGCCTTCTCACACATGGTACTGCAAGGCAGCTCTGTCCCCAGGGAAGCTCTTTGTCGGATTTAAAGGTCTGGTTTCTGTTTGCACCCTCTGTCCATGGGTCTGAGTCCACAGGGCAATGAATTCACTGGAAAAACATCTATCAGCTGCAAGAACCATTGAATCTGCCTGATATAAA
Source organism: Cygnus olor (assembly GCF_009769625.2). NCBI lineage: Eukaryota > Metazoa > Chordata > Aves > Anseriformes > Anatidae > Cygnus > Cygnus olor. The sequence continues at coordinate 88,634,262 of NC_049171.1, forward strand.
TTAGGATGTAATTTGTCTGGTCTTATTATTAGCATGTGAGTCCTGACACTGGGGCTCCCAGCAGTAAATGGGAATTTTTCTTCCTCCCTGCACCTGGGTTTCAGTGTTCTTGATCAAACCAAATAGGCTGGCTTGCACCTCACTGCTGCAGCCCCTGCCAGCCACCCCTGGGCTTGATGTAGCAGACAACAGTGCTGGTTTTGGGCAAGGAAAAGCATGAAGGGGAGCTAGCTTGGAAGCCCACAGACAAGCTGCAAATGCACATATGGGCAGCAGAAATTTATCCCCACAACCTTTCCCATGGGGCAACCTCCAGGTGAGCTGCAGGAAAATGATGCCAACAGAGCTGTCAGCAAGGAACCTTTGCTAACACCTGTGGCAAGGTCTGTGTGCTTTCACAGAGCTGGTCGGGACTGAGGTATAACTAGGGCTAAAAATCACAGGATCAGTTTCACAGAACGGTTGAGGTAGGAAGTGACCTCTAGAGGTCATCTTGTCCAAGCCCCCTGCTCAGGCAGGCCCCATGGAGGAGGCTGCAGCTTTGGGTGGCTGAGCTGGATTCTGTCCTCTTCCCTCCCTTACAGTGCAGCAGCCGCAGAGCTGCTCAGAACAGCCCAGCATGTCAGATGTTGGAGCCTGAATGCAGGTTCCAAAACGAGTGTAGAACAGCCCGTTTCAGAAGCTCACTGCGTCTGGATGAATGGCATTAGACATCCTTAGAGCTATTTAAAACAATTTCCAGCTGCCTAACACTGGCTCTTGGAGCCAGCTTTGAGGTGAGGAGGTTTGAAAAGTTTGGTTTCACTTCTTAGCAAGTCCTCCAGTTCATACCCACTGGAGAAAAGGGACTAGCAAAATTTAGGGAGGCTAGAGCAGAAAACAATAGAGACAGCAAAATTGGCCTGTTAGCAGATTTCCACCCATTTTTTTGTAAGCCTGTAAATAAATGTCTCCGTAATGCTGCTGTTTGTTTTTAGCCTTCCTGAAAACGCTCCTCCTACTTTTTTTTTTTTTTTTTTTTAACCTCTATTTGCAGTCCCTCTAAGTACATTATTTTGTTACAGGATATCTATTCTGAACTGAAGAAAGGTTTTGCTCCATGGCCACGTGGCAAGACACTCAAGACAGCTCTGTCAGGGTCTAGAATACAGTGGATGGTGGCACTGGATTATGGATTGTGGCACAAACTGAACGAACATGGAAACAGAAATGCCGATAGGATTGTGTTTCCTTTTGTCCATCAGGTGTGTTCTGCTTTCAGAAACAGCGGACATGGAAGGTCAAACGGTTCATTTAATTCTTGGGACAAGAGGTCCTAACAAATTTATTTATTTTTTCCTCAGTGTAAAATTGAGAAGTCTTTTCCTGTAGTAGTTTTGTACAAATTTTAGTTTATATTCATCTGCATTCAGATGAATTCAGGGATGTTTTGAGACACTAAGCTTCATATATCGTCGGGTTTCTCCTGGCTATGTAGAGTGCAGGGCCTGTATGGGTGTTCTCCATACCCAGGTGAGCACTTCTCCCAGATTGTCTATTGATGCCAGCCATCAGTAGACAGGCCCGCAGTGCTCCCCATGTGAATGCAGGTCTCTTCTTCATTTCTGCATTTAGGAAACCCTGACCTCTTCCCTAAACTCCTCTAAAATAAGTCCACACTCACTTCTTCCCTGGAGGAACCTGTATTCAACACCAAAGCAGCCAGTGATAGCTAGTTCAGTCCTCATGTCTAAATTTATTTTTTTTTTCTTTTGATTTCCCTGGAAATGAGGAGGCTGGGAACATGGAGAGCTGGAACATCTGGCAGCCATCCCTCTGGCAACCACCTTTGCTGCTGGCAGGACTCCATCTGCTTGGCCACGGCCCACGGTGCCCATGGATGGGTCACAGAAACCCCACTGTCAGGGAAGATCCTCGGCTGCTGCCAAAAGCCCCATCCCATTCATTTCTACCTGTTGCTGTGCTGCATTTGTGGTGCACACCTCTACCTTAGGAGGAATTCACTCTCTCAGTGCAGCTTCACAGGGCAGAGTTTCTAAGGTCTATTTGTTCTGGGGCAACAGCACCAGTGTGTCTCACTGATATTTCACACTGCTCAGAAAAGACAAGTCAGCTGGCTGCAAGAAGCAGGAGCTGGAGCCCCTGAGACCGTGCTGGGCGCCTGGAAGGAGGAGGAGCAGTGGCAGCAGCCAGCATGGTGATGAAGGAGGAGGGACCCAGGGCCAGATCAGTGCTTTGAAGGAGGAAGAACACATCAGAGGAGTCTGAGACAGCTGGAGACGACCTGCTCCAAGGAAGGGGTTTGAATGTCAGCCTTCCCTTGGAAACCCAGGAGACGTGAGCAGCAGCACCACCCAGCTGGCCTGGGGAACAGACTACCTCTTTCAAGTTCTTTCTGCTTCCATAAGCCAAGCTGAGTGGATGTTGCCCAAGGACCTCAGCAGGACAGTTCTTGCAAGCCACCCTCATGATATTCTCCAGGCACCTCTGCCCAACAAAAACCTGTCATTTGGTCTAAACAAGATGAATGAGTTTGTACCTCCCAGGCCTCTAATTCCTTGCAGTCCCATCTGATCAGTTTACCAATAGATACCCGTATCTGAACTCTATTTTCTTCAGAGAGTTTCACTGGCAGGGAGGAGAGGTCCTCATGACAGAGGACCCTTGTGTGGGTCCGTGGTGGCATGCTGAACTCAGTATTTTATGAGTTATTCTCATGTGAATTCCTCCTTGCTCCCAGAGGAGGAAGTGGCACAAAATCAATGGTACAGATCGATACCTGTACTGATGTATTTCCTGGTGACAGGCCAGATGGCCAATTGACGGTAAACAAAGTCTGAACAAAGTCTGGGCACAGCAAGAGGTTCCAGATGGGAACCAGAAGTTTAGAGCTCATCAGAGCCATCTCCACGCACACATTACACGCACCGAATAAACACTAATAAATGATTAACAGAGCTGTTGTGCATTAGCCTCAAGCTTGTGGATCCCTCCCACTATTTCTGGATAATTTCAAAAAAAAGGCAGATGATAGGGAATTCTTCTTCGTTTGGAGAAATTAATTAGATGTTCAGCTCTCTGTGGACTTCATACAATCCTGAGAACCCTGTTTGCCCCTCCCCAGATGCTTCAGACTGCAGATCAGTCCTTTCAGTTAAAGGCTGCTCAAGGGCAGTTCCCTTCAAAGTCTATCCAAAGTCTTAAGCATTCAAATCTTCCCTGAGGCCCTACAGAGTAATGCAGTAATCTCTTTCTTCGTTCTATGAGCTGAAAGATCTTTATCTTCAGAGTTCTCAGTTCTGCATGCTATGGGAAAGAGAGATGAGACTTGGGGATGGAAGCTATTGTTTATAATGTAGAGCTGATACAAAGGAATAACTTGGGTTTCTCGCCTCTTTGAGACCTTACTCCTGCATTTCCTCTTTCCCTTCACTTCCTGGTATCTTTCACCTGCAGATAATCTGGATATTCACCTGCCACTTCTGCCTCTGTCAGGCCCGTAACACACTGACGGGAAGGAAGGTTCATCCCTTGGAGAGCCTCCATCTATTTTGTGAGGCAGCATCTCTAACTTTCAATAATAGCCTGAAACCAGTGGGACTCTGATATCCAGCTATGTCCAGATATAGCACAAGCTGACACAAGTATCTGGGTCTGAAGTTGGTCTTGCCTGTTCTGTACCAACTGGGGTCTTCATAGCCTCCTTCTTGACCATGAACATCTGGATCTAAAGAAGAGCACTGGTCAGGCCCCCAGGAGGAGGGGTGAGCAGGGCACAAGGGAAATGTCCCCTGGTAACTCAGTGGAGCACAGCAGCTCTGCACCAGGCACCTTCATTCTCATTCTCTGACCTTCAGTTCTCCAGTTCAATAATCTTATTCATTATACAACAGCAGGATTAGACAGTGCCTGCTGGTTGGCATGCTCTGATGGGCATTAATACCTGCTGGCACAGAAGCAGGCACATGCCAGTACTCCAGTGTGCTAATGAAAAGGCACCATTTCCTCTTCCACTTCAGCACAAGCTGATGTTTCTTGAGAGCCAGCATTGATCTTTGTGTCCAAGAGAGCATGTGCTGCCATCAGTCCTGCCTTGTGTCTCCAGGAGTCCTGCTGCTTAGGGCAATGCCTACCATCAGAGAGTTGGATGAGGTCAAACTGGACCCCTACCAAGTCATTGTGGGGCCATGGCTCACCAGCATGGTATCACGTAATGGAGACTTCCAGTGGCACATTGGTTTGTTGCACACTGGATCTATCCTGGCATCCCACAGCATGTGGAGCAAGGAGCTGCACCAAGACAGGCTGGATAGTGCAGCTGCTTACTACTTTTGGGTTCCCACTGGGAGGCTGGCTTTAACATTCCTCCCTTTGCCTTCCTACAAGTTCTACAAGAGCTTCTCCATCAAAATAGTCTGGAGAAATTCATCCGCAGCCCTCTAGGAACTTCTTCATCATTTTGACTCCTTTTGCAAGCTCTGCCATCCTGCTGAACACTGGAGAAGTGATAGTGATGGAGAACTGGGATTAGTGGGAGAAAGGAGAGAATGGAGTTCCCTGGAAAACCTGCATATATCCCTGCTGCTATGCCCCCACCCAGAGGAACTGGCCTCTGAGACTTACCTCTAGACACAGCAGTGAATAATGTTTGACTTGGAGAGAAGACAGACAGAAGGAACTGTCACAGAAATGTTTAACAAGCTAGAGGGAAAAAAAAAAAAAAAAGGTATCCTGAACTCCCCGTTCTACAATCCAACAGCATGAGGACACCCCAGAATGCTGCACGTGACTTTACTGTCATCTTATCAGATTAGCTGGAACTCACTACCTCAGGGTGCTGGGGGGCACAAGAGCTAAGCAAGATTTTTTTAAGAGGAAGGTAGTACTTATAATGCTCTCCAGATGTTCTGTTGGAATAGTAACTATTTAAAACACGTCAGACTTCCAACAGAAAAATGTGCCTTCTTGCTTCTGATAAACCTTCCTCAAGGCCATGGGGCTGAGGAGGAATTTGCCTTCAAGCTTGGTTAGTCTAGAACCAACCACCACAGAGTGTCTTGAAGGATTTCTCCGGAGGAAATGTTAATAATGACATTTGGACTCAGAATGGCCTATGGAGCTATAGAGCCGTTAGGCTGACTCAGACCTCTGCTATGACGAGAATGGACAGCATCTGGCCACATGGTCTGTGCACATTTACAGCTCTAACCTAACTCCAAAATAAGGGAATATAAAACATTTGAGAGAGGGGGTAATAAGTGCAGAAATGGGCATGACAGGTACTAGCATGGAGGGATTCATATCCTGCAGGTGACAGATCTGATGTTGTAAGGTAAATTGAATTTAAAGCAATGCCCAAGACTCCTAGCAGCATCCTGGCACTGCCGTAGTTGAGTGAGCCAGACAGCAGGCCAGCTGAAGCTTTGTGAACAGGACTATAAGCACACACATGCTCAGTGGCCAACTCCCAGCCCCAGTACAATTGAGGGCATGAAGACTTACAGCCCAGCTCTTTGGGTGTGGGAATTTTTGTTTCAGTTCCACGCATGCAGCTTTGCAATTCAGGCCCTGCAAACAATAGCTTGGCCACTCCAAGAGCAGTGAGAATGAAAGGGGTGTGACTGGAGCAGACCTATTCCCAGAAGCCAGGCCAACTCTCTAATGGGAGCTCAACCAGCATCTCTGCTGAGTGTCCAGGAAAGTGGTTTTGGCAGGCTCTCTGTGGATGGTTCCAGTTCAGGAGAAACTGCTGGTAGATTTGGGCTAGACAACGTGCAGATCACAGCTGCAAGCAGCCTACAGCATAACAAGCCCTCTTTGCCAGAGACACTCTTCCAGCATGCTTGATCTTGACTTTTTATTCTCCATATTGCACTGTTTTTGGGTGTCAGCCCCTTTTACTTCCCCTTGCCCCAGCAGCTCTTCATTGCCACATCTCTCTGCCCAAACCTTTCTTCACTTCCCTGCTCTTTCCCCCACAGATGCCTCTTTTTCCTCTGCTTCAGACTCACATGTCCCCTAATGACCCTAATGACCCCTCACATGTTCCCTAATGACCCCTAACAACCTAATTAGAATGTTTCTTAACAGAAGCAGGGTGAACGTAAGAAATTGTTTCGCTTAAACAAAAATCCCTGCTATTAACCTGCGTGAAACAAACTGCCTCTCCTGTAAATTCTGTGGGACAGGCACCATTTCATCCTACCTCCTAGAGAGATCCCCCAGCATAAAGCCTCTGTGTGCAGCTCAGTTGCAGTTAACAAACAGGAACTATGAACTGAGCTTGCAAGGGATAAAATGCTAAAACTGACCTTACTGGAATAAGTTCATTCCCCTTTGCAATTATCTGGGGACAGACTTCACCTCAGGCTGAATAAATATAGTAGTTCAGTTTCCAGAGCTTCACTGACTATTTCATAAACGGTGCTCAGTTGTGACTTGGCCCTGCTTCAGACAGGGATGGGTAGGTTTGCTTCAACTGATCTGTTCTTTAAGTAAAAGTGTGCCCAGGTGGCCAAGAAGGCCAACAGCATCCTGGCCTGTATCAGGAATAGTGTAACCAGCAGGGCCACGGAGGTGATCGTCCCCCTGTACTCTGCTCTGGTGAGGCCGCACCTCGAGTACTGTGTTCAGCTCTGGGCCCTTCACTACAAGAAGGACATTGAGGCCCTGGAGCATGTCCAGAGAAGGGCAACGAAGCTGGTGAAGGGCCTGGAACACAAGTCCTATGAGGAGTGGCTGAGGGAACTGGGGTTGTTTAGTCTGGAGAACAGGAGGCTCAGGGGAGACCTTATTGCTCTCTACAGCTACCTGAAAGGAAGGTGTGGGGAGCTGGGGGTTGGCCTCTTCTCGCAGGTAACCAGTGATAGGACTAGGGGGAATGGACTCAAGTTGTGCCAGGGGAGGTTTAAGTTGGAAATTAGGAGATGTTTCTTCTCAGAGTAGTCAGGCATTGGAACGGCCTGCCCAGGGATGTGGTGGAGTCACCGTCCCTGGGGGTGTTCAAGGAAAGGTTGGATGTGGTGCCTGGGGACATGGTTTAGTGGGTGACATTGGTAGTGGGGCAGTGGTTGGACCAGATGATCTTGGAGGTCTTTTCCAATCTTGATGATTCTATGATTCCATGATAATTCCAGGATTGCAATGCCCATGTAGCACACGATGACAGTCAAGGAACATGACTTTGGACCTCAAGCTGATAGCTGGGCTCTGACACTACCTCACCAGGTGATATTTAGGTTCTTTGGTTTTTAGTTCCCTGAAGGAAAAGGGGGATATCATAATGCAGTACCAGAGTAGCCATATGAATTTCTTACCATTTCTTGCAACCAATATAGGATCTCACTTGTACCATTATATTTAGGGTCAGATTCAGGTGGGATTTCTTCTGGTGAACCACCTTCTTCTTAAAAGCACTATCCTCAAGTGCTCATGAGCATTGCTTTAATGGAGGGCAACACAGATATCCAGCTACCAAGCAACTCTCTGATGAAACTATCTTTCCCCACATGTTACTATTTGCACCAGACAGGACAGTAAGTATAAAACACATCAGCAGAGGCCTAGAGATTATAGATGTTCTGTTTGAAATAAGTCAGAAATGAGCACCCGGCCTGATGGCCGCAGACGGGTCCCTATCTCTAAGGGGAAAACAGATCCTAGCCCAGGAGCTGGCAGGGCTCATTGAGAGGGCTTTAAACTAGGTAAGAAGGGGGATGGGGCTGAAATAAGGCTTGTTGGAGCTGTGCCAGGGGGAACAATGGCAAGGCCAGGGGAGAAGGCAATGGCCCAACTGAAGTGCATCTACACTAATGCACGCAGCATGGGTAACAAACAAGAGGAGCTGGAAGCCATTGTGCAGCAGGCAGGCTATGACTTGGCTGCCATCACGGAAATGTGGTGGGACCACTCTCATGACTGGAGTGCTGCAATGTCTGGCTATAGGCTCTTCAGAAGGGACAGGCAGCACAGAAGGGGTGGTGGTGTGGCTCTCTATATTAGTGTTTTGATGTTGTGGAACTTGAGGCTGGCAATGATAAGGTTGAGTCCTGTGGGTTAGGATCAGTGGGAAGGCCAACAAGGCAAGCATCCTGGTGGGGGTCTGTTATAGACCGCCGAACCAGGATGAGGAGACAGATGAGGAGTTCTACAGGCAGCTGGCAGAAGTTGCGAAATCATCAGCGCTCGTTCTCGTGGGGGACTTCAACTTCCCAGACATATCCTGGAAGCACAACACAGCCCAGAGAAAGCAGTCTAAGAGGTTTCTGGAGAGCGTGGAAGATAGCTTCCTGACGCAGCTGGTTAGAGAGCCTACCAGGGGAGCTGCCCCACTAGACCTTCTGTTCACAAACAGTGATGGACTGGTGGGAGATGTGGTGGTTGTGAGCTGTCTTGGGCAGAGTGACCACGAAATGGTAGAGTTCTCTATTCTTGGTGAAGTCAGGAAGGGGACCAGTAAAACCGCTGTATTGGACTTCCGGAGGGCTGACTTTGAGTTGTTCAGGACACTGGTTGGCAGAGTCCCTTGGGAGTTGGTTCTGAAGGGCAGAGGAGTCCAGGAAGGCTGGGCACTCTTCAAGAAGGAAATCTTAATGGCTCAGGAGCAGTCTGTCCCCACGTGCCCAAAGACGAGCCGGCGCGGAAGAAGACCAGCCTGGCTGAACACAGAGTTGTGGCTCGAGCTTAGGAGAAAAAAGAGGGTTTATAATCTTTGGAAAAGAGGGTGGACCACTCAGGAGGACTATAAGAATGTTCCGAGGCTGTGCAGGGACAAAATTAGAAAGGCCAAAGCTCATCTGGAGCTCAATCTGGCTACTGCTGTTAAAGATAACAAAAAATGTTTTTACAAATACATCAACACAAAAAGGAGGACTAAGGAGAATCTCCATCCTTTACTGGATGCAGGGGGAAACTTAGTTACAAAAGATGAGGAAAAGGCTGAGGTGCTTAATGCCTTCTTTGCCTCAGTCTTTAGCTGCAAAACCAGTTGTTCTCTGGATATCCAGTACCCTGAGCTGGTGGAAGGGGGTGGGGAGCAGGATGTGGCCCTCACTATCCACGAGGAAATGGTTGGCAACCTGCTACAGCACTTGGATGTACGCAAGCCGATGGGGCCGGATGGGATCCACCCGAGGGTACTGAGAGAACTGGTGGAGGAGCTGGCCAAGCCGCTTTCCATCATTTATCAGCAGTCCTGGCTATCAGGGGAGGTCCCAGTCGACTGGCGGCTAGCAAATGTGACGCCCATCTACAAGAAGGGCAGGAGGGTAGACCCAGGGAACTATAGGCCTGTTAGTTTGACCTCAGTGCCAGGGAAGCTCATGGAGCAGATTATCTTGAGTGTCATCACATGGCACTTGCAGGGCAACCAGGCCATCAAGCCCAGTCAGCATGAGTTTATGAAAGGCAGGTCCTGCTTGACAAACCTGATCTCCTTCTATGACAAAGTGACGCGCTTAGTGGATGAGGGAAAGGCTGTGGATGTGGTCTACCTTGACTTCAGTAAGGCTTTTGATACCATTTCCCACAACATTCTCCTCGAGAAACTGGCTGCTCATGGCTTGGACTGGCGTACGCTTTGTTGGGTTAAAAACTGGCTTGATAGCCAGGCCCAAAGAGTTGTGGTGAATGGAGTCAAATCCAGTTGGAGGCCAGTCACTAGTGGAGTCCCCCAGGACTCAATGCTGGGGCCAGTCCTCTTTAATATCTTTATCGATGATCTGGATGAGGCGATTGAGTGCACCCTCAGTAAGTTTGCAGACGACACCAAGTTAGGTGCGTGTGTCGATCTGCTCAAGGGTAGGAAGGCTCTGCAGGAGGATCTGGATAGGCTGGACTGATGGGCTGAGGCCAACTGTATGAATTTCAACAAGGCCATGTGCTGGGTCCTGCACCTGGGGCGCAACAACCCCAAGCAGCGCTACAGGCTGGGAGATGAGTGGCTGGAAAGCTGCCTGGCAGAGAAGGACCTGGGAGTACTGGTTGATAGTCAGCTGAATATGAGCCAGCAGTGTGCTCAGGTGGCCAAGAAGGCCAACAGCATCCTGGTTTGTATAAGAAGCAGTGTGGCCAGCAGGGCTAGGGAAGTGATTGTCCCTCTGTACTCGGCTCTGGTGAGGCCGCACCTCGAGTACTGTGTTCAGTTTTGGGCCCCTCGCTACAAGAAGGACGTGGAGGCGCTCGAGAGAGTCCAGAGAAGGGCGACGAAGCTGGTGAAGGGTCTGGAGAATAAGTCTTATGAGGAGCGGCTGAGGGAGCCGGGATTGTTCAGCCTGGAGAAGAGGAGACTCAAGGGCGACCTTATCGCTCTCTATAGGTACCTTAAAGGAGGCTGTAGCGAAGTAGGGGTTGGTCTATTCTCCCACGTGCCCGGTGACAGGACGAGGGGGAATGGGCTAAAGTTGTGCCAGGGGAGGTTTAGGTTGGATATTAGGAAGAACTTCTTTACTGAAAGGGTTGTTAGGCATTGGAATGGGCTGCCCAGGGAAGTGGTTGAGTCACCATCCCTGGAGGTCTTTAAGAGACGTTTAGATGTTGAACTTAGTGATATGATTTAGTGGAGGACTTCTTAGTGTTAGGTCAGAGGTCGGACTGGGTGATCTTGGAGGTCTCTTCCAACCTAGACGATTCTGTGATTCTGTGAGCCTTCATACCTCCGTGAATATCTACTTCTGAAACATAAGTCAACGCTGACAAGAACATGTTTTTTTTAACCCTATCTCCATTTATACTCCAAAAAGCAGTGACTAATGGCATCTCCCCATAACAGCATGAGTACAGAGCTGGGGGGACTGAGGAGAGCTGAAGGATGTGCTTGTAGGACCAGGGGTGAAAAAGCTCTGGATCAGCTGAGAGGCCCACTGCAGCTTGGGCATGAGAAATTTGTGAGAGGCCTGGGGATGGAAGAACTGTGGAGGTGTTCTAGATCTGGAGAGAGAGGCAGCAGCAGAGATGCATGTAGAGCTGTGCAGGCTGAGATGGGAAGGGATGCAGTGAGGTGGAGTGCTACATGGTCTGGCCAGCAGCCAGGCAGTGCTGCATCGGCCTCTCACCACTGTCAGCAGCTGGCAAGGCCACAAAGGCAGCGAGGCAGTGCAGACAGGATTGCGAAACCCACCACAGATACACGCGAGGAGCACGGGCCCCCCTGAGTCTTTAAGGTGAGGCCTCATACGCCTAGGCTCTGTGCAGTGGAGCCGCCACCTCACGGCGGTCCTCAGCATGTACAAAACTGCACTCATGTAGCGTTCAGCCCTGCTGAAGGGAACAAAAGGGCACCATGGAGTATTTCTGCGGGCCGTGGAGCTATTTTAAACTCCGGGGAGAGCAGCAGCTCTGCGGTCTCCCCTTGAAAGACTGCTCTGCGTAGGACTGGCTGCTTGAAGCTCAGGTGACAACACAGGATGGGGCTGGTGTTCAGCCCCTGTGACTGCAAAGTGTGTGCTGTGCACGAGGAGTGGCCAGCCTTCCCCTTCTGCAGCGTGATGAAACGAAATGGACTGTGTTAAGGAGACACATATGTTAAAAATGCTCTGTTTAATTGTGTCTGGAGATATTTACTGTAAATACCATTGCAAGCACACCACACGGCTTTTGGCACAGCGGGGCTTTTTTTTTTTTTTTTTTTTTTAAGCATGCTTATTGTTGATAAAAATCCAGAGACACTGACACAATCTTCAAGTTATCCCTAGAGACTCGAAATAGCCCATGGCTGGCAAGATGAAACAAAAGCTTTGATGTACCAGGGATGCCTCAACATCAGCAGAGCTGCCATTCCCTGTGTTATGGCATCCCACACGACAACCCATGCTGTAATTACCACTGAGCTTCCGTGCAGTCACAGCAAGCAGGATCTGATGCAGCTCTGGAGGGGATAGCCTCTGCGTGGAGATGGCCAGTGCTCACCCATGGCCCTGGGTGCTGGCAATCCCACTGCCCCTGTGGGCCCTGGGGTCCCCTCAGCTGGCAGGGCTTGAGCAGGGGACCTGCAGAGCAGCAGGATACGTGACTGCAGGCCTGGCACCATGGGCAGCCACTGAGAGGCCTCGCAGGCCAACCCCAGAAACCATTGGGACTGCATCTGGCTCTCAATATGCCACTTATCTGCGCCTTTCCTAGCCAGCTGGCTCATAAGCCATCTTCTTCTGCAGTTTCAGCTGCTACACAGTTGTTCACAGCAGCCTGGGTGCAGACACTGGCCAGAGCTTGTGTAGAGGGAAGAACAGGCAGGGAGACCCCACCAGAGAGCAGAAAAGACAAAACAAATTTTAAAGGTATCACGTGCTAATAAGCAGCAAGAATATAAGAATAATTTCCTTCAGCTCTTCATCATAGCCACCTCTTGCATCACTTGTGCAGGCCTTGGTCCAGCATCAGACCTGGGCAAACAGTTGGGTCCACCCTTGGGGTTTCAGGGTGGCAGAGAACATCAGCTCCCAAAAAGAGGAACCATGTATCTTTCAGTAGTTTTTTGGGGGCCATGTGACTTGTGACCTGGAGTGAGGATTTTTGAGCCTCAGACTAAGACAGTGTAAATAGCTCCGAACTGTTTTTGGTTTTTTTTTTGTTTGTTTGTTTGTTTTTGTTTTGTTTTGTTTTGTCCAGTTTTGAAAAATCCAGTCCTAAAAAAAAAAAATCCTGCATAGGACACACACTCACATGCACATGCAATGCTGGCTGTCATGTCCAACCTCACCTTATCCCCATGTCCTGCATGGCAGTGAGCATCACCCATTGCAAATGGATCTTACAGGCTGTCAGACCCAAACATAAGTTGCCTTGTTGCTGGAGGTCAGGGGAGGTAAAGACCTCACATAAATATGCTGGAAACAGAAAACAAACACACACAAAAAAATCCCCAGCAAGAAGGGACAAGCCAACCTTAAGAAGCAATTCCGTTACCCGTAAATAAAAAGAAGGCAATCACAACATGCCTTAAGCCTGGGGGAGCCAAAAGCCGCCTCTTGTCTCTGGGTGACTGATGGCTCGTGGGCTTTCCAGCACAAACTTGCCTGGTGTCATTTGTCACCTGCGAGGGGTAAGCCGCTGCTGAAGGCCCCTCTGTGCTGGTGTGTGTGCGTGCGTGCATGTAACTTGCGGAATTTCAGCAAAGACGCATAAGAGGATTGTAGTCCTGGTTCAGCTAAAGACTTAGGATTCTGCATAACGTGTTAAGAGGAGCTTAAAGCAATCCTACTACTCTGCCACAGAAACCCTGAACAGCGGCCTGTCTGTTCTCACCTTTTCCCATCTGCTAGCCAGCTGTGGAAGAGTTGGCTTGCCCTGAGACTGCTTAAAGGAGCAGGTGCACAGGCAGAGGTCAGGATTCTGCCTCTGTCTTCTCATGGGAGCAGATTTTTGTGTTCATTAGATAAAATGACACTACACAGGACACCTGATGTAAAATTCTTACTGTGTGGAGAATCTGAATTTCTGCAAAATCTGGAGGCTTCTGCGAGGTGTCCCACAAGAAAGAAGGTTTCACAGCTCTGAAAGGAGAGTAGAAAGCCAAAAAAGAGCAATTTTATGTCTCAGTGGCAGGAAATAATCTAAAAGTGAGGAACAGAGCCCTTGGCCAAAATGATATCATCTAGGAGGACACGTGGTGTTCTGGAAAAAGTTATCATGACTAAGGCGACATAGGTAAGTGTGTATTTGAGATGAGACCAGCTAGTTGAGAATTAGAGCAAGGATGGTAAAGGGTAGGATAAAGGGTAGGAAAAAAAGGAACAGAAAGGCAGGATGCTTGTAAATCAGAGCTGAATGACAGTCAATGGTGAGGTCAAAAGGTTGGGTGAGGGTGTTTCCTGCTACTCAGTTGCTGGGAAAGTTTGGTTATTGACAGCTCATCCACACACATCCTTATTTTTAAATTCTTCATGTCTTCATGTCTGCAAAACAAAGCTATTGTGAAATCCTTTTTCCTAGCTTCTGCCTATCTTCATCCTAAACTCTGCCTGGGTTATAATTGCTCAGTGCCATGACAGGCTTTTCGCATGTATAGCTAGAGTGCACAACATGTCTGGATTCTCGAGTCACTACTATAATGTAAAGAAAGAAATAATATAATGCAGACCAGATTTTCCCAAAATTGGCATGCTGACCGAGATACTAGCACAATGCAGACTGAGAAAAACCTTGAAGAATAAAATGTATTAAAACCTTGTTGGCTTATAGATACCAAAAAATGACAGCTTCTTCTGAATGTGGGTGAGGCAGGGGAAGGAAGTGGGCTGGAATGTGGGCTATTCCTTATTCTGGAAGACAGCAGAAATCAATTCTTGCTAGGACAGCATTTCCACACTCTGTGAGCTGGCGTGTGTCTGAGTAGAAAATGGGAAAAGGAAAATGGCAGTAAGACCAGATGGGTAATACAGAGAGAACTCTGCTGCTCATAACTGGGCAGCAGTAAGGTGGTGCATGCTGTAGGATCTGTACTAGTGAATGTAGCATAGAGTAGGCCGTATAGACAAGCTTTATGCATTTGTGAGACTGTATTGTGGAAAGCAGTTACTCTAGGAAGCTCTTGATAGGTTATGCAGGTAATTCACTGGAAGCTGGCTCCAGGCAGAGCACGAAAGCCAAACTTGTTCCTCGTGGCAGCTAATTTAGGAGGTATGGAGTAGCAGTAAGGACATGGTTTGCCCACCGGCATAACACTGACAAAACATCTACCAGATGACCACATAGAAGAGGGAAGTAGAATGACTGAGAAAGGTACAGAAATGAACTATAGGAACGATATGCAATCTTTAAGATACTCTCTAACATGAGCAACTCTTCAGGATACCACATGGTTTAACAGAAGAAAGTAAGAGGTACTGATGTTTTAATGATCTACTAAGGAAAAAGACATGTAAGAGCAGAAAGGACTGTTAACCTAAAGGAAAACCCTAAGAAAGTCCTGTCCAGAACATGGAACCCATACAATTCAAACTGGAAGTAAGACACAAAGTTTTTTTTGAGTTTGTTAAATTTGCATGTGTGTGTGTACATGTGTGTGTTTCGTATGTTGTTGTTGTTCTTTAAGATTTGAGAAAAGGAATAACTGAAAGCGTTTCCTGAGGAAAGTGGTGAATTTGTCATCATTTGGACTCTTTACGTCCTGTCTGGGACGGTTGCTAAAGTACGTGGTCTAGTTTACCAGAATGCATTGGATTCGATAAGTAGTAGGGAAGAATAAAGTGTCTGGACTGCCAGCTGGCTGGCCAGAGCTCTTCATGTTGGGTTTTGCAAGTGATGTGACGAGATCAGCCACTGCGGTCCTTGTGGCTGTAACAGTCAGATCTCATAATCAACTTTCCATCTGTGACTCTGAAAATTGCTTTCACAAACAACCAGTGAGGTAGACTGACCCACTGTGGCTGTGACCAGAGGGTGTCCTTCCTCAATGCCTGATCAAAGCTAAAACCTTTGTTGGCAGTGCCTAGTGACCGCATTCCTTCTGAGAATATAGATAATGAGAAAGGGCCATGATGGGATTTCTCCACAATGTCCAAGCTGCATAAAGTTTGGCATGCAGGCAATGCTGGAGCCAGAACTGGAGTCTCAACAGGGTGTTCTTTACGTCTGATGACACTGATTTCATCATCCAAGTTCTATCTTCTCTGAAAATCTGTGCACAGGGATGAGAAGCACTGATCTTTTGTATCCCTCAAGACGACAGTTCTTATACTGCATTTTGCTGGGGGCAGCATTAGGAGTAGAAAATTAAACATATAAACAATAAGTATCATTACATTCAGGGTGTGCCTACTGAAGAGTCAGGTCCAATCAGGAAACTTCAGGGAGACAAGGAGATCTCATGGTTAAGCAACAGTAATGGAGAGCACAACACTTGGTTTCAAGTCTGAGCTTTGCCGTTAAACCTGTGCGATCTCGTGCATGTCCTTCTCCACGCCTCGACTTCCTTAGCAATGAGAAGGATTGCACTCCCTGTCTGCCACCCTTTGCTTTACAGATTCCCAAGGCCAGGAGCTGTGTCTCTTCAAGTCCGGGGGCTGTTTCTCTTTAAGAGTCGTTGTGCAGTGCCTGGCTAGGAAAAGACAGTTATCCACTAAAGATAACTAATTTCTCATCTTATTACCTATTTGTCTCTCTCCCAGCATCTTCTGTTCTTCCCTGCCTGTGTCATTTCAATGTGAGTCCTTCTTGCTCCAGAGTGACTTTGATTTGATTTGATTCTGTGTTCAAGCAGAAACTTGCTACAAGGCTATTAAAATCATTCAGAGTTTTTCTATTCATTTCCTTGAGCTCTTGAGGTTCACTCAGATTTTGAGTTTGCTTCTATTACCGTTAGTGCTGAGAGCTGGTTTAATGTTGCTGGCAGGTATGGAGACCAGACAGACATTCCATAGTGCGTTTGCCTAGGTGTTAAGCATTTAAAAATGTTTGCCAAGAAACCACTAGGAGGGAAAATTAGAAATGGGATGAGACTGGGGAAGGACAGAAACACTGGTATGGAAAGCCCCCTTTGCCTAATGCCAATGAGAAGCCAGCCCACTGAAACATTTACAGGAGCAAGAAACACCAAATGTCTCACGTACTGGGAAGAGAATGGCACAAACTACTTCTGGAAAAGAGACTGAGGTTCAGTAAAGAGATTTAGGGTAGTGAGTCAACATTTGCTAGTGAGTTTTTTTCCCACATCAGAGAGGGACTGCAACTACTGCAGCTTCCTCCTTTGGATGCTGACGGATAAAGGGAATTCAGGCGAGCAAAGGTGAAGCTTCAAGTTGGGGGAGAGTCCCAGTCAATCTGAGCTTGTGTTTGGACCCAAGTCAGAAAATTCAGCATAAGCCCCAAGACACTATGTCCATAATAGAGAAATCCCAACTATGGAGAATGGTATGTCAGTGCATGGACGAGGGTACCATCTCCTCACAACCTTTGGATGAACTTTATAAGCGAGGGAATGCCCTTACAGTCAGATGGTGAGCAAATGAAGTGTGGTTCCCAGGATCTCTAGGGAAAGCTCCTTTATGCCTTCTCACCTGGCTTTAGACATCTCAGTGAATTCAGCATTCCTTAAACATCCAATCTCTTTACAGAGGATGGAATGAGAAATATCTCAATGTTGCTGAACAGGAGACAGATCTCCCCTTATCTCTGTGCTGAAGCTCTTTGCTGGGACTTGAGACCAGTTGCAAATGCCTGACAAGGCAGGCTGCTGAGATCTTGTCTCTCAGCACTTCTGCTCACAGAAACTTGGGAAGCCAGGCTCTGCAGTGCACAAACCTTACTCCGGGCATTATCACTGTATTCCAACACAGGCAGCTGATTTTGATTCAGCAGTGGTGGCTTCCAGAAACAGAGGGAGTGCACATACGTCTCCAGACGGGTGCTGAATAGAAAAATGAAAATAACTAAATAAAAATCGCTGAGAACAGAGATGGTGACAGCAAAAGAAAAGGAAAGTAACTTTGTTATTCATCAGGTTATTACCTTTGGAAAGGAAACAATATAATTGAATATTGCTTTGGACCATACATCTTCATTCCCCTAACTTGATATCAATAGCTGCCAGGTGGTGCCTGCACAGGCCATCCAAATCAGATTATGTTATCATAGTTCTCCAATCATCGCCAAAAGCAGGATCATGAGTATGAGTAGGAAATCTAGTTATTCAGGTACATGTTACCCTATTAAAAGTTTGAGGAAAGTACATTGAGCTGTTATAATGGGATTAGAGTTTCAGTTGTGTTCCCAGGGTTGCCATGACTCTGTGATTTTGGTGCTTTGCTGTCAGGCTTGGAGAGTACAGCTCCACTCCTGCCAACCACAAAGAATCCAGACCATAATCACAGAGCAGAGGGCATCAAGAGTGTGAAGCCTGTGGGGATTATCTTTATCTAGGTACAAACGCCTGAGGCAGAGACTGAATGAGCCCACACAAGAGCTGAGGAAGGATCCCAACATCTACTCACACTAAGCAAGGCAGCAAGCAGGCAGAGCAAGAAATAGCTTTGTTAAATAAGACATCAACCTTCTAGATTGTCTCTCAACACCTAGTCCCAGCCTGATGCTCCAGTATTAATAGATGTCTCTTCAGGAACCTGGTCTTTTCTCTCTAGCCTCACCTGTCCCAGTAGGGTATGAAGAGGTCTGAAGGGTTTCTTTTCCAACTGACAGGAGTTCACAGGAGTTGATGTCCTCCCTCACATTGTCAGTGAACAGCAAACCACATTATGATAGTCACTAAAAGTCGTTTCTTAATTAAACATGGTGAAGGGCAAAACCAGAGGCATGCAGATTGAGCTAACTGCAATGCAGATCAGCTTCCTGTACGACTTTTATAGACAAGGAGAATTTCTTGCTCCAGAGACACCAACACTTCCAAAGTTATTTGAATGAAACTACTACAAAGGTGAGTTTCTCTGTCTGGGATCTACTCTTATAATCCAGTAACACACCTGCTTATCCAGGAAATGCTATTACACCATTAATAGCTTATTGACAAAGGGGCCAGAATAAAGATCTTTTTCCAGATGCTCTCAGGGGAAGCTGCAGGGTGCAGGTCTCTCCAAAAATCCTGGTGAGTCCAAGGCATGTTTACATCCATGTGCCTTGCATTTTAAAACTTGCATTTTAGTTTTTCAGGTCCTACCAGCCATCAAGTGCTGTCCCTTTACCTTTTTGTACTATGGCTGGTGCACAGTTAGCACAAGGGGCATTTATTGCAATGGGGAAAGCAATTTCCCATGAAGGCAACATTTCTTCTCCAACTATTCCTGCATATACAATAACACTGACATTTTGGGACTGCTTACTAGGTTCCTATTCTTGATCTCCACAAAGCTGACAAGTCTTTGTCAGAGAATGGCCAAGGCTGAGATGTCCACACAGACTTTCCCAGGAGGGTTTATGGCATGAGGTTCAGCCCTTTCCTGTCTTTACACCATGCCTCTAGAGTGGCTCCACCAGCTTTGTGTGCTGTGTGCTTTCTCTCCATTCCCAGCTTTTGGTGGTATATATCTCCATGAACAGCTAGCAAAAAGAAGTCTAAACACCTGCCCCAGACCCCACATTTCCATATGCGACCGTTGGGTAAGCAAATGCTGGCAGCATTGCAGTGCCCCAGCAGAGAACAGGACACAGCTCTATCCATTCACAGAATAACTAAATACGTGCAGTGTTTCCTCTTAGCATACCCCTCCATGGCATACAGAAGTGTGACGTGCACTGTGGCAGGAGATTGCTCCCCTCTTGCATCTGCGCCTGAATGAAGACAAACTTGTAATGTGCATCTGTAAAGTGTTCTTGTACCTGGGGTTAACTCCCAAAAAACAGTTACATATTTTAAACCTTCAGCTGTCATAAAGCCTTTTTCACTTATTCCCTCCCTTCATTGTTTTACAGACCTGCCATGTGTTCAGGGATAAATCTCTTGACACAGAGATTACTTTTTGTTTTTACTTCTTTTTCCCCATTTTTTTTAAATTTATATTGTAATCATTTTAATCAGCATTTTTTGCTTTGGAAATGTAGATTTTAGAGCTTGGTGTGCTGAAAAATATATATATATATATTACGGTGTGGAGAAAGGAAGAGGCTGACCAGGAGCTACTGCAACAGCAACCTCCAGCCATTCAAAATAAGTGCAGGACAGAAGAGGAACACAGGTTTATGCCACACTATGATGAAAGGGTGATTGAGTTTTGAACTGGGTTAAGTGCACACACTGATCTCCCAAATGGAAATAATGTGAGTTGATGCATTACAGGCCACAGAGGTGTCTGAGCCTTGGAGGTTTCTCCCATTTGAATGCATGTACTTCTGTCATGGGATAAATGGGTGCAACAGACACACACTGCATACCTGCTTTTACGACAGGATTCCCCAGGGTCCCCATGACTCAGGCAGCTAGAAATGGGTCGAGGTCTTGGGGTCTTGGCTTCAGTTCAGGCACTGCCTGTGCTTTCTCAAGGCACCTGCTACTACGAGGTGCCTGGTGGAAGGAGCAGGGCAGCAGTGGGGTCCCGTGGAGGTATCTGGAGGGTGAAACCCATGCCCTGTGCAGGCAGCCAGACGCGCTGGGTCTGAAGTGACACATGGGCCTCGTGCTGCAGCCAGCCACAGCGAGCTGCATTGTATGAAATCCTGGCCCTGCTCACAGACTGCCATGTGTCCAAGAAAATCCTCTTTTTTTTTTTTTCTTTTTTTTTTTTTCTTTCTCATCCTCTCTCTCCACAAAGAAATCCTTCCCCAGAATTTCTTAGAATCTGAGGGCTTTGGCCATTTAGCTGAGATTTCTGGCTGCAGCGCAATCATAATTGGTCTCTCATGGACGGGCTCAGCGCGGAGGCCAAAAAACTGCAAGGGTTATTAATGACTGAGTTCCCTTCTACTTCCTAAAGGCCAGACAGGCAGGAAAAGTTAGAGGGAAGACTTGGGGCCGAGCCACCCCCCTCCTCTTGTACACGCTGTCCCGGTGCTCCAGCGCCTTCTTCCAGCCGCAGACACCAAATGGCAGAGAGTGCTGCAGGAGGCAGATCTGGAGCCCAGCAGCCCTTCTGGTGCTCAGGGACCATTTTGGGGCCTGCCTTTGTGTTTCCACAGCAGCTGAAGAGCGTGTTGGGGTGAAGCTAGCTGCAGCAGGGCACGCAGAGGCACCTGGTTTGCCACAGGCATCACTGGAAGGATAAAGAGACCCAGCTGGAGCAGCAGATTGAGACATGCAGAGAGCCACAGATCCCCCCCCCCTCACCCCCCTCATATAAAAAGAGCATCTCAGGAGAGGTTTGAATTGAGTGAGAAACATATTATTACAATTATTACATCCCCATTTGACAACAATTGCATGGCATGGTGCCAGCTGGCACCAGAAAGCCATTGCTGCTTCTCCTTCATTGCCCGATAAACACCGTGACAAGAATACAGCCCTTGTTCAGCTGAGAACCTAAGAATGGAAGAGGAGAGGCCAAAAACACCTCCTTGAACAATCACTATCGAGTAAACAGAGCTGCACTTGGGAAACACACATTTCAAACATTTCTTTCCTGAGGTTTTTGGGGAGGGGAGCTCTGTGTATGGGCTGGGAGGGTGAGCGTGTTCTCAGGCATACTTCTGTGGTGTCAAACAGGCTAGTGGCAGCTAAGAGGAGAGTCCGTGATGCCCTCATTTTGCAGTGGAAGATAAAAGCCCATGAAGCTGAGAATTTAGGGATGCGTGCCAACATAGCAGCCTGGGTAAATTTGGACTGGCACTCCATGCTGGTCACGGCTGTGCTCAGTCTTTGATAAGGGGTTGTCTCACAAGAGCTCCTAGCAATCTAGTGTCATTCCAGCAAGCCACTTTCTTATCAAAGGTCATGTCAGAAATTTAGAGGCGAGGGAGGGAAGCAGGCCCAATGAATGTAGCTGTCATAGGAAGTTGTTTATTCATGTTAATGTTCCTGAAATTGTACCTCCCACTGACAGAGCAAATCTATGGAAGCACTGGGAAAATCGGCTGTTTGTCCATCAGCAAAGCCGCGCATGTCAGCATGCTGCTGTGGCTGAGTAATGTTGCACCGAGACTGGTGCAGAGGAGCTATCCCTAGAGGTCTGGGAGAAATGAGTTTCAGAAGAACTTGGGCCATACCCAGCTTATCTGAACATGAGCTGCTTGTACCTACAAGGCAATCTAAAGGAACCGTCACCACAGCAGAATTATTAGGTTTGTCCAAACATGCATCTTTTCCCTGTCAGTGTGTCAGGCCAAGATGTTCGCTTCTGGTAGCTGAAACACTCGTTTTTCCCAAAGCAACATTTGCATTGACCTAGATGAGTGGGTCAGAACAAGACTTGGCCTGTGCAGTCACAGCCTGGTTTGATAAATGAGCGACCTGTTGGGTTCTTGTCCTGTCCTGGCTTCCCAGTGCTGGCCAAGAGGCTTTGTGAGGTTGTGTCTCACAAGGGCTCTGTAGGCATCAAAGTTTGGCATCTCCTTCCCAGACAGAACTGCCCAAACATTGTCTTTCCTGTGACATAGATGGCCCTGCAGCTAAGGTACTATGTTTGATCCTGTTTCTAGCACGTGTTTTTTCTTTGTGTGACCTCTGGCAGTTTCTCAACATCAGTTACATCTGAGGCAGGTTCAGCTTTGCTGCCTGGAACAGGCTGGAGCTCATCTGACGCTCCATGAGTCTTGATGGACAAAGTCCTCCAGGCACTGCATCCTGAGCAAGCTCAGCCCCCAGTTCTCCCTGACATGGCAGCAAACCAAATGGTGTGCTGGAAGCAGCATGGTCCCTGTGATATATAGGCAATAAAAAAGCAGAGAGTAGGGATGAGTCCATACTTTATTTTTCTAGGCTGCAAACAGTTTTCAGTGGGCTAGTACAGCCTCCTGTAGAGATCTGCCTCTGCCTGTCCTTCCCTCCACATGGAGAATCCAAAGGCTTCACAAAACAGGAAGTCGATGGAAGCAAGAGAGCACTGAAGAACACCCAAGGGGATGTGTCAGCAATGCTCTGCTCGTGGTCTCTTCTGCCTCCACCTCTCTCCCTGGGCCAGGCATCCACTTAAAAGAGGGCTATCACTATCAGGCCTAAGAGCACAGCATGGCTGGTATCCATAAAGCATGAAAGTGAGAGGGAAATGGGAGGGAAGGTAACAGCTAAGACCCTCCAGCAACCTGTCTTTCCATGCTTTAGACAAAATTGCTGCTTATAACTTAAGGCAATGAGGGAGGCAGTGTGATCTGCCATCACCTGCCCTGTGCCCTTAGACTTAGATTGAGCTGTCAGTAGCCAAAGGCAGGTGGAGAGACAGCTGGAGCTCTCTGCCTCGAACTGTTTTAGCTTTACTTGCTCCTCTATTCCCTACTTGCATTTTCCTTATGTAATTTTAAATAATTAAAAATGAAATTTCCTTGGTTTGGGTTTGCACTAGTCTTGGGATCTGATTGCATTGATGTTACTATTAATTTCTTCCTCAGAGAAAAGATGGCTGTGGACACAGATGGGGAATTATTTGTTCAGGCATGACATTCAGTCTACGTCCAGCTGAGCTAAACATGTGATTTTTATCAGGATGCATGAGATGGCCAGGTCCCGAGTGAAAGACGACACGGGAGTTGGGGAAGGTTGTCCAAAGCCAGCACATACTGAAGGCCTCTCTCCAAGCAGCATGATACTCTGCAAAGTGTTCCAGTCGGGTGGATTACACAGGGCAAGAGAGATGGGCCCAGACAAAAGGCCAGCCTGCAAGCATGCAATTGGGGCAGTCTCCTTTTGGAGCAGGAATGGCTGGTATGGACAGCTGGCTGTCACAGGCAACGTCCCAGCTCCCCTGTCCCCAGTCAGCTGTGCTACTTGCACAGAGGGTCTGGCCCGGGCACCCATGGGAGAGAAGCACAGGCTATCGGTGCCTTTTGGGTACCGGAGGCCTGGAGGGAGCGGGCAACAAAGGGGTCAGAAGATGCAAGTGTAGGCCCTTGCTTATTCAATCCCAAATGTATCACTTCTGTTGAGCCCACTCCAAAGCAGCTCCGTTCAGTTCTGCTTATGCCTGCTCCTCCTTTCCTGCTCTGCTAAGCCTCTGGCTCCTCCACAAAAGACACATAATCCCTGGGACCCTAACCACCTCAGCAAAGGCACCGTGCCCCCAGAAAGTGCTCTTCACCTCGTGGATAAACTCATGCACAGAGAGTGACTGTTTGGTCTCAGAAAGCCTTTAGACCCAAGGACCTCATCTCCTCTTGCATTACTGGAGTCCAACAGATACTAATCAATAACAGTAATTAGCAGCAATGCTTTGTCACAAGCTCTGCCTTCTAATCTGAGACCAGAAAATATTTGACCCTGAGAGATGTTTTCTTTCTCCCCATCTGCAGTTTGTAGTATCGGGCCTCGATCTACGTCCAACTCAAACTCGAGCTAAAGAATGTGTCCATGCTAATGTATAACCAGGGAGTGTGAAGCTGCGTGTGAGAACAGCACACACCTCCCACGTGAGAACAAGCGCCAAGCACAGAAGGTGGCCTTATTGTGCTGCTGCAGAGCGCTGCTTAATGTACTTTTCACAGGACCATATCCAGAGACCTCAAGCTGAAGCTAGCTACACATGCAGCTGCCTGGCTATCAGGGAGCCAAGCACATCATGGAGAGGATTAATTAAATTAAATTAAATTAAGACTCTTCCCTTTGAGTGTTGGTTTTTAATCTGCACTGCTCAAAGTTACCTACGATCTGATTAATACCAGATTTGTCTCTTTCCCCATACTACGCTGTATGGAGTCTGTCTGGGAGGACATTAAACAGGGAGCTCCCTACATCTGTAAGCAGTGAGAACCTGGCATCAGAACTTGCTTCTCCCTTGATGGGCTAATGCTGGATTTGCTACGTCTGCTGGTGGCCCCATCTTGCTTTTGCTGTTTGATGAGCTGAGAGACACCGGGGCAAGGAGGAAGCAGCTTCCAGAATGACTATAATGATGCATTATCATGCACACTAAAGGCACTTCCCATATTTAATGACTGCAAAGGCATATGTGTGCGGTCATTCAGCGGGAAGTGCTACTGCAGTCCCACAGAGAGCATGCATGTGAACCTGCTGCTCTCCCTGATGCTGGCTAGTGTCACCACAGCTTGACGAATTGGCACCTTCTCGCAGTGGGTGAAGGTGGTTCAGTTAAAATCCCCCTGGATCAGCCGAGGCACTTCAGTTTGGCACCCGGTTCTGTCAGTACAAGGCTGGCACTGCCTGCTTCCACCCACTGCAGGAACATTTCCTAACACCCTTCGATGAACCCAGCAAGGGCCTCAGAGGAAATGACAGCGTTTTGTGGCTCAAATGGTCCTAGGAGGCATCCTGGGAGGCATGCAGTCTCTCTGCATCCCCTCTGTCGCTAGTAAAAGAGAAGTCCTGCTATACCTGCTGCATAACAGAAAATGAGTCCCCTCAACAGGGACCTGGATACACCCCAAACATTTCCTCTGCCTCACACCAAGGCTCTACCAATGGCTCTGCACCCTGAACCCAAGCAGCACCAGCACTTGGGAAGGTGTGAAGAGAGGAATGGGAGTGAAGCTAAAACATTTCTTCATGGCCATGTCCAGCTGGGCTTGTCCTGCTGTCTCTGCCACATTGGCTCAGGTTATGCACTGTCCTGGGCCAGACTAGGGTCTGTGGTGTGACCCAGGCTTGGACAAACTTTCAAGAAGAGAGCGGGTCAGCCAGTCCTCACCTCCCCTGCTTCTGGAGCTGTGCTTGCAGTAACAGATGCAGGGTGTACCCTGCAGTGCCCCACGCTGTGGTGTCTGTATGGGAGACAGGATTGCTTGGGAGAACTCATGTATGCCACGGAACCAGCAGTAGCGTTGTGGAAGGACAGTGCCAGGACTCGCAAGGCCTGGCTTCTCTCCCCATCTCTGCCACAGCCTTCAGGGGTGATGCTGGGCGAGGAACATCCTTCTCCTGTGCCTCTGCCTGCAGAAATCATGCTCCCTCGAGTTAGAAGGAGAATGAGGACAAACCGTTGGCCTCCGGGGCCAAAGGGCCTCTGCAGGATGCAGCAGATAGCAGATGAGAATCCCATCTTTGCCTGGCACAACATCAGTGTCTGGCATCAAAAGATGACATCATGGGATGTGAACGAGCATTTACCCTCTGAAAGGGAAAATAGCAGAAGCATGTGTAACCATTTGCCTTTTGTGCCAACATATTTTCCTTATGTAAAGAGAGGCTCTGGCGGCCCTAAGGAGGCTGAGAGATGCCCGTGCTTCTCTGGGAAGGAGAAACTATCAGGCAAGGATGCCAGCATACCCGCCTGGGTAAATTTGTGCATGCACTTCATGTTATAATAGGCCTTAGTATCTGATAACAGAGACCTGCTGGAGTCTGGCACGAGGACAGAATGAATCAAAGGTCATGCCATGAATTCCAGTTATGCTGATAGGCATCTACAGCCAGAGGAAGGAGCTCAAGAACAGCAACTGTAGACTGATGGTGAGGGCTGGAAAACAAAAACTGATTTAGGGATGACAAATATGGGTCATTTTGAAGCCTAGCTGGATAGTTGTTTGTATTTATTTGCCATGGCACACAGGAAGATATTTTCCCTCATGGAGTTACCCACAAACTGTGCCATTACTAGTTAAACAAAGTAAATACACTGCAGTAAATATACTAAATAGTTACCACATGTCAATCCACAGGCTTCACCTTGATGGAGAAACTGATTCATCGCACGGATGGGCTCACTAGCAGATAGGCAGAGGTGCAAACACACCGTGTATACCTTGTAGTAGGGGCAGTGTCTGCACACAAAAACAGATGAGAACTAACATGACCTAGCACAAAGTTGCCCTGCCTGCTGCCTGCTTTTGTCTCATCATCCCATCACACGCTGGTAGTCAGTCTTTCACTGCCATTTGCCTTGTGCCTTACCCTTAGCAGATGCTGGAGTGGCACAGTGATCTGTGGTGCACACCAAGGTCTGGACAAGCTCACACAAGGAGTGGGACACAGTAGCTGTGCATGTGTGGTGTTTCCACAGAGACTAATGTAAATAGAGCTTTAAGGTCCTATGGTACACAAATGGATAGGATGGAATGGGATGGGATAGGATAGAAATGAGGGATGGTGAAGCACAAGAACTCCTAGCAAGTGACCGACGCTCCCAATTGTATCATAATATATTGTTACCACATTTATTTATACTTCCCCAAGGAGATGATTCCACTGTTTTCACCATGTTCTCCTCCACCCTCGGCATGGATGTGCTTGCTCTGCCCTTACTGTTCAAATCATGACTTCTACCTGGGGTCACCTGCTCCATGGCTGTTACCTTCTGCTTCTGCGTGGCTACAGACAAGGGCTTTGGCGACATTCTCCTAAGCAAATTTTGAGCCAGGAAAGATCTGGTTAACAGGCAGGAGGTTGACAGAGAGATACAGCATGGGCAGGGACACTACAAACTGCTAGCACATGTTATCATCAGAGCATCTTTTTTCCTGGCTCCTCGGTTGGGAATGCTACAGGCGCGCTTGCTAGTAATACGTGTCAGGCAGCGACAGAAGCTGCCTGCCTGCCTGCTGGGGACTGATTTTTAGTGACTCCACAGTCACCAACCTGGACCACTGAAGGCTTGCTCCAGACTCCTGGCAGACTGGTGGGGAAAATCGCACTGAGTCCAGGGAGGTTTGGCTTCAGCTTCACAGAGCTGAACCTGAAACTTCAGATGCATAAAACCCCACCCATCCTGCAAATACAGGGAAACTAGACTAAAACTGATAGATTTGAGCCTCAGTGAACAGATTAAATCATGCAATTAAATTAGCAAGCAGGAGAGCATAATTTTAAATATTAATTCAAAACTTCTTTTCCATTTGTCCTTTTTAATTATTTTCCCTAAAGAAAGTTTGATACTCACCAGGCTGTAACCAGTTGTTGACTTCAAACCATGTACAGCCTGTCTGTACAGGTTACCTACTGTTAAGAGCAGACAGTTTTATCTTCACATATTTTATTTACAGCTTTACATGCTTTTATTAGGTCTTGATTATTACATTTTTCTATGCTGGAAAGTGTTGAATTATGCATTTTTAATTTATTACAGGGTGACAGTTTTTCCTTAGAATTGATTCACATCAGGTTACACTTAGAATGAAATTAGAATCCACTACAAATGTCTAAAAACATTTTTTTTATTAAACTCTTAATTTTTTATTACTTAAATAAACCACCTTAATTGCAAAATAGAAAAATAAAAAGCAATATTAAACAAAGGAAGTTGAGTCAGTGGCTAGTGGGTTAAACAGGTTATTCTGGGACACCATATACCCCAACATTTTAGATCTGCTGGATCTTGTCTTCTCATCCTTATTTTCCCTGTGAACCAGAGGAGAAAAACAAGCTTGTCTGCTTTTTCCAAACCTCATCCAGTTTCCCAACTTTGAACGAACAAATCATTGAATCTAAGTTGTTGAATAAACCGAAATGGAAAAAATAGTCATCTCCTACTCACGGAAGAGCTATCACTCTCCAAAGTGAATTTAGCACTTACCAAGCTTTAGTTCCAGGTGCTTAGGCAGTGGTTTGGTTCAACTTTCTGAAATGCCTTGGCAGAAAGCATGCTACTTGATACTTCAATCAAAACAAAAAGAAGCTTTTTATCAAATGTACTAAGCTTCATTGCCTAAGACAGATTGCCATTGTTCCAAATTTAATTTTAATTTTCTTTCAAAAGAGAGAAAAATCATTTACATTAAAATTTGGAAAAGGATTAAAAGTCTGCCATGATTATTTTATGTTGCCTGAGATGGTTGTTGAGAATAGTTAGGGCCTAGCCTTCCCTGTCCAGTGACCAGACTACTTCAAGCTGCTGCCAGGAGACTGTAGGTGGCTTCAGCATCACAAGTCACCATCCAAGAGACAAAGGTTCCAGCTGGGAATTACGAGCTCCTCCCGGACGGACGGAGCAATCAGAAAAGGCAGGTTCCCCCTGTTTCTTTTTTTATCCTCCACCTGTTTTTTGTGTTACAGTCACTGGGGAAGTCTTTCTGTACTGTCGCACAACTGGAGAAAGAACCTGGAAGATATGAGCAGAGCATAAATTGGTGCTGAGATGCCTGCTCAGATTGGCAAGACGCCTGAATATATAGCTAGTTTATAATATAAAACTAGCTATAAACAAGCTCAGAGATCGCCTGCTGCAAGCCCCTCTGCCCACCCCAGGCAGGAGGTCTAATCCTGTGGGAAAGGGGAAGCCTCTCTCTGTGGGACACTATGGAAAAGGTTGGCACACACTGTCCTACATGGCCATAATATTGTTCTGTTTTATTGCCAGTTGGCATTAATTAGCTCGCTACTGTCCTGTTTCCGAAGCGTCTCAACTGAGGAGTCTCTGTTAGTGATTTATACTTGGCACTTCCCTGATAAAAGTTTTTCCACTCCAACTCAGCTTGAGTAAGACTCCTCTCTTCTCCATGCCAGCTGAAATGTCTCACCTTCCTGCTTAGGCTTCTCTTTATAGCAAATGGCATGGCAGAGGCGAATGGGGCATCTTTGTGCCAGTAGCCTGTCTGTTGTTCTTCCGTCACCAGTTCTTTGCCTTGCCTGGTGGAGACAAATGTCACCATATATATGCATCGGGGTAGGATCCTCCTAACTGCTCCACTGGTTTCAGTGGGATGAAGCTGAGTTATGCCAGCTGAAGATCTGGCCCTTCAGGAAAACAAGGCCCATCGGAAAGACTGCACAGGAGGGGAAAAAGGGGTTGCTTAAAAGGTTAGCTAACGCTGCTTTAGCTAAAGCCCACTACAGCCCAATTTCTGGAGGCTTATGACATGTAAATCTTAGATTAACTCAATATTCAGGAGAGCTTTGCAGCCGACCCATAACACTTTCCAGTTCAGTGGGAAGAATTGGGCCTCTCATGAGCCTCTTTGCAGAGTTTCTCCCAAAGCTCTGGATATCCTTTTCTAGCATGGGATTTGCTAGGGACACATTATGAGCAGGACACTAATCTGCTCCTCTGCTGTAGCATGTGAGGAAGGGAATCTCAGATGGCCTCCTACTGCATTTGAACCTTATTTCCTCCTCAGGAGAAGCTGGTGGAGACACCAGTATGCAGCCATTGGAGCCCAGACCTCAGATTAAACCACTAGAAACATTCTGGTGTTGTTTTCACAGATGTTTTTCAGTGGAAAAATATATTCTAGCTCCTAAATTAACTCAAGCAGATGAGGCACTATGGAAAACCACTTCTGCCAGTCAGTGATCTTCAGAAGTTAATACCTGACTCAGAAAACATAAGAGAGGGAAGGCCAGAAGCTCAGCCCCTTAAGGAACCATGGTGCCCACATTTTTAATTTCCATATTCACTGTTTTAATTTGTTTTAATGCCTGCGAGGTCTTCTGTTTGCAGCTTATTGTAGGCTTCTGGCTAGAAGAAACCATTAACCGTGTCTGACTGCCTCCAAACAGGACGGAAACAGAAAGGTACGGAGGGAAGATTAAGATCAAATCCCTGAACTTAAAAGGAAATTTAAAGCAAAAAAAAATTGAAAAGTGGAATGGCATGCCTCATGTGTATCATTGATAAAATATTTTGCAGTCCTGGAAAACTTAATAGTTTCTTTGGTATAATCTTTATGACCTTAGAGGGGTGATAAGGAAGGTAATAAAAACCTGTTTCTGAAAGGTTATGCATTTTCCTAGACAACTCGGTTTTCCCTTCTCAACTCCAAGGCTAACTTTCAAAAGGGAAGCTTGGCACATGTGGGCTGTGTCGGAACTTGGAAGCCGCTTACCTGTCTTCTACCAAGACATTACCTATGCAACCTTGCAGAGCAGGGCAAGAAAGGGAGCCCTGTGGAGTGGCAACGGCGTCTGAGAAGTGGAAGGTGCATAACTCAAACTGCTCAAGTTTATTAAAACAAAATAGGTCAGTGGAGTTGCCCAGAGGGTTACGTAAGGCGGAAAGCAGCACTCCACAGGAGAGGAGAAGGGAGCCTGTTAAAAGGCAAAGCCACTCCAGTTTGTTTATGGCCAGAGATAACTGCCCTGTGGTGTGTCTGTTCTCCATAGCTGACAGAGTAAATCACACTTTTTATCTCCACAGCAGATGAGAATTTGGACCAGGCTGTTTTGTGAGCTACGGATTAAAGCAAATGGGGCTATTATTGACTAGCATTATTATTTTGTTCCTGTGATGCCTGCATTTCAGTCTCTAGGTAGGGAATTTCATCACTTGCCAATAGTTTGCTTGCAGAGAATGTTAGGGATCATTGTAGCAGTAATGATGAAAGCTTTATCCACCTGAAAAGGGCATATAAGAAAGGTGGAGTGGCAGTTGTTTACAGGCAAGGGAAATGGGCAAACATGCTTTGGTATCCTGCAGAGCAAAGCTGGGAGCCAACACTCTCACCCCAGCCCAGAGGTGACAGCAGAGGCAGACACGACATCTGGAAACATGGAAATGCCCCGTGGCCTGCTGATGCACCTGCCCCAGGCACCACAACCTCCCATTGTTCTGCCTGCTCCTCTCGTGCCAGATATCTAGACCTTAAACATTGCCTGCTCCGTCCTCGCTCCCCAGCCTGTGGGACAGATGGACAGGGAAGTCCTGGCCTGCAGAGATGCCAGACACCCTGGAGCTCTCACCTCTCAGTGAGGGTACACTCACTTTTGGGTACCCAGATGCCAGTCTCACTGAAGATGATATGATCAGAGAAAAGCAGATACCGTGGAAAGCACCTAATACCATTTGTCATGTTTTCAGGCCTGTAATAATGAATTAGAGCTCTTTGCTTGTATTCAGACCAGGCCTGCCTGGTCCTGCAACTCCTGCCAGCTTCTGAATGGACCGTGACCTAGGAAGCTTCTCAGCAGCTCCAGAACAGGTCCCTGGGAGAAAACATAGACAGCATGCCACTGAGCCATTTCCTATGAGAGCTGGGCAGAGAAACAAAGGAGCTTTTTTCTTCCATGGGAAAATGCCGATTCATCAAAACCTACATTTTTCACAGGGGCACATCAGTTCTGATGACATTTCCAGGAAGACGTTTCTCTGATGCAGGATAGAAAGCAGGTGGTTATTTCTATTTTGGAGGAGGGCACAGAAATGAAGGAGATGGACAGGGAAAAAAAGGCTACAGTCATTCCACTGGCCAGCAATGTGAGAACCACCTCAAGGATTGCTCTGCCTGATCCAGAACCAGGGCTGGATCTGTTCAGTAGTACACTCTGAGCAAACACCTGTGTGTGAGAGAATAGCTGGAGGGGAGAAGGGGAAAGGTGTCTACTTTTTGCAAGACATGTTTGAAAAGGCCCAGGTTCATCTTGTGTCAGAATAGCAGTTATGACACCCTGCAAATGTCTGTACATGAAGACTCATCTCTAGCCAGACATATGGTTTGAATTCCTCTACACCTCATCTGCATCCTTCCAGCTCACTAATTAGCAGCAGCATCTTTACCGTATGTCAGGACTGTGTCCCTGCAGGGACCAAACGCCCTGGGACATGAAGTGAGTCCTCTCCTCCAGTCAGAACACCACTTCCTTTCTTTCTTGCACAGAAACTTCCCTCTTTATCAGCCACACTCTGCCATGCAAGTGTGGAGCAGGCTCTCAGCTAGGAGAACACTGACTTCCCATGTGCTCTGGTGACTTACCCCAGTGGAGGACCTTGCCCTCTGGTGCACAGCTAGGATGCTCCCCCCCAGCACTCAGCCCTTTCTGGATCAAGCCTAGAGAAGCGCTGCAGATTCCCATCCCAATCTGTCAGAAATGTGTCAAGCTGATGCTGCAATACCCACCCAGTACACAAATGCTGCTTTTCAGGGTCACTCTCTCCCCCCAGCAGGTCCGGCCCTGTCCTGCAGACCCTTGCTGCTGGGTGAAACGCATTTTCTTTTGGCACACAGATGCCTTTGTTCAGCTAGCTCTGCTCTTTTACAGGGATCGTCCACAGCCCTGCAGCTCACTCCGAGCTCCCTTCCTTCTTGGTGCCCCTGGAAGCATGGCCTTTTCTGGTTCATTTACACCAAGGCTCAATTCAAAAGGGACCAGATGTGTATTTTTTTTTCAGTGGGCCAGGCTTTGGTAAAGCGGAAATCCTCCCCTGGTGTGGCAGGTCTGTTCTCCTAACAGGTAGCCATTTCAATGGCTGGTAGGGATATTCATTCCTCCTTGCATGTGACTGGGAGCCTTAATTCCTGGGAGGGAAGAGCCCAGCTTGAGTTGCACGCTCCACAGTGCTACAGGCCTTTGAAACTGCATTTTCTAGTCCTTCAGCTTCTCAAAGGCTCTGAGAGGCCAAAATTTAAAGCAGGTCTGTGCTCTAGTGAGTAACTGATGTAATTACGCTCACTTGTTACAAGGGGAAGCTTTCACAGGAGGGGGAGGCGGTGGCCCCTCGCCAGGAGGTGTGTCCTCGATGACAAGCTGCGGAGCCAATCGCAGGCCCGAAAGATCATCACATTCATACCAAAAAGAAAAGAAACTGCCCTAGGGTATTTATATTGAGGAAGGAAAAAAAAAAAAAAAAAAAGAGTTGGCAAAGAAAGAGAAAAAGAGACTGAGAACCTGCAACTTTGTTAACTAACTCTGCAGCTGAATTCAAAAAAGCCAGGCTGGTCCCCCTGCAAATCTTGCTTCCCATCCCCTTCCCTCCCTCAAAGCATCTCTGGAAACCTCTCTGTAAGCTGGAGTGAAAAGTTCAGCTGCCCGCAGTGGTCCTGCTCTCCTCCTGGCTGGCCACCTGGTAAGCCCGGGGGGCTGCCCACCCAGGCCTGGCCCTTGGGAGGGCAGGGTGGGCAGTGGTCCTCCATCGGAGGTCTCTGGCACCCATGGGGCAGGCAGGAGCCCCGCGGGTTAATGATTACCTTCACAGCCCCGAGCACAGTGGCGTGGGCTCCTGGCTCCCTGTATCTACGTTAAACAGCTGGGGAAAGAGAAGGCAAGTTTAGCTTTAACCAAGGGGTAAACGGTCAGCATTTACAAATGCTGAACCACCAAAAAACAGCCAGTCAGAGGTTATTTATTCCACTTACACAAGAGGACCGTGCAGTCCAAAGGATGAGGGGCCTGTATGGGTGTAGAAAGCCTGTTTTCTGCCACCGGCCAGCTGGATGAAGCCGGGGGGAAAGCGCTTCCTCTCCCCGTGCTGCTTCCCTTCCCTGCCCTTTTTGGTGCCGTTTCTGTTTGGACAGCGTGTTCCCCGGAGTACAGGCTGTCTCTGACCGCGCTTGTGTGGAGACGCTCACAATGGAGCTGTAACCTAACCTCGGTGTGAATGTACTGCCATTAATAATAATAAAAATGCCCATCACTGTAGGGCGGCCGTGAACAGCCAGCCCAATGCTTCCCTTGCAGGCAGGCTGCTGAGGAACAACTAACTCATGGGGCAGGGTGCTGAGGCAAGCCTCCCCGTCGTGGCCACCGGGTCCAGCTCCCGGTGGCCGCATGTCGCGGGGCTGATGGCAGAGGAAGACACGAAGCCGGAGCCATCCGCCCCGGCCTCACACCTCGCCCTGCAGCGGGCGGTGGAGGCGGCGGGGCGCCATGCCAAGGTGCCTCAAGCCCCCTCATGGAGACACCATGCCCGCAGGCGTCGCCGGGGGGCCGGGCCGGGCCGAGGAGCGGAGCTGCCCTGCCACCTGCCGGCAGAGCCGGGCTCGGCGCCTCGTGGGCCCGGGGATGGCCGGGGAGCCCCCGGGGAGCCCCCGGGAGAGGGGTGGTGGGGCCGGGGTGCTGCCCGGGCTGGCCCCCAAGGGCCCGCCATGCCCGTTCATCTTCTCGGCTACACCGTGGCACTTGGCTGCGGGTCCCAAGGGAATGGCAGCGGAACCGAGCCCCAGAGCTGGTGCAGAGAGCGGCCTGGCAGAGGCCGTGCCACGCCGCAGAGCTCACGGGGAAGGCTTGGTTTTTTCCCTGCGATTGTTGGTAGTGCTCTGCTTTCAGCACTGCGCCTTTGTTCCCTCTCCTCCCCACCTACCACACAATCGTCCGACTGTGCGGCAGCACTTGCGGCTCTGGCCGCCGAGCCCCTCCCCTTGCAAAAAACACGAGACCGAAGAAACTCCTCTGCCACATCCGAGGAGAGGTGGGGAGGAGGCCCTTTCCCATGCGGTTCTGGCCTTTCAGCGGTATTTCGCTGCAGGGCTGCAGTATCTCCCTGGCTCCCACCCAGACAACTGGTTTCTGTTGCCAGCCGGCCGTTCTCTGGTGGCCACGCTGTGTGGTCGCCTTGGCGTGGGCATCGGGGCTTCCTCCAAATGCATAGGGGCTTTTGGGGTGGAAATGGGGGAGAGCAGCAGGGTCACAGCTGGGTGGTGGCTTTTGGTCCAGGCAGAGGCCTGGGGGGCTCATTGCAGTGCCCTGTTTGCCCGTAGCGATGCCCCCCCCGGAAAGATGTGGGCTCTATCCAGAGGTGCCCATCTTATAGCAGCTCCGGAGAGAGTCCATGTTGCAGGGGTGCCGTGACAGCCCTCGGGCTTGCTGTCTGAGCCACCTGCCCTTTGCTGAAAGTGGTTCTCTGACCGTCACCCCCTGATGACTGCTGTGCAGACCCTTCTCCCCCTTCCCACTCTACTTTCAAGCTGCCTCCCTTCGGCATCGCTCCCCCTTCTCCTCACCCTGACACTATAGCTCACTCCCCTTCTCACTAAAGACCACCCATTGCCATGGTAACATTGCCTCTTAGAAAGTTGTCAAGCAGACACAAAGATATGTTTCTCCCCTGCTTTACACCCCCCCCTCTCCCAGCCATCCCAGTTAATAGGCCAGGACTTTGCTTGTAGGGAGGAGGTGAAGGGCTCTTTCATTTCATTTTCATTGTGGAGGGAGAGGTTATTCCAACCCCTGCGAGTGCTGAAGCCCACCATGGGGAAAAGAGCTCTCGTTCATGGACCACCTGAAAGCCCTTGAAGGCATTGGTGCCCCATGCTGATACTGGTGGTGCAGGTACTGGTAATACTGGACAGGGGAACAGTGTCTACAGGTTAGAGGGGCCAGGCCCACGGAAGATTTAAATATGGGAATTAAGACCTGCATGTGATCCACTATGAACAGCAAAAAAGCTCTGCTGTGATTCTGTTCTGCTGCTACCTCCCCATGCAGCTCTGGTTGTCTTCTCAAAATGATTTCTTCAGCTCATGGAGATGTAGCAAAATGTCCTACCTCCAGGACTGCTGGCAGCTCTTGCCACTACAGCTACACCACAAATAGTTTTGGCACTACCTACACAGCAGCACCAGCACTGTCTGATTTAAATCCACCCTGGGTACACCTCTGGTTCTCTGCAGCTGTGACCATGACAGCACTGTAGATGACAGCTTCTACTCACTGATCTCAGTGACTTCTCTTTCCCTTCTTCTCTTCTATGTACATCTCCTTCTCCTCTCTTGATGGATCTGCCCCAGACCTTTGCAACCCTGAATTAAAACCTTTCCTTCTTCCTCTTTCTCATGGCTTTTCTTCTCCTTTACTTTGGCCATGACACTTTCTGCTTGAAATAAGTGAAGGATCCCCCACAGCCCCTTGTCTGTTTGTCAGTCTGGTCCCTCCCAGCTTTTCATTTGTATTTTATAGTCACCATCCCACCTTAACGCATCTTCTCTTACCTTCTTTGAAATCTTCCATAAGTCTTCACCTCTTCCAGGAGCTCCCTTCCCCTGAGTTACCTTACTGCCATCACTGGACTCTACCCTGACCAGTCTGCTTCACCTCTCCATGCTGTTTGTCTAGAGGTGGGTTTGTGGTCACAGTGCAAAGCCTCAGGCCACCATGCTGGTGTCAAATACCGTGACTTGCCATGTACTACTGTAGTGCATCTAAGCTGCTTTTTTGCACCACAGCTGTGTGAACATCAGGAGCTGTTTGCAAATGTGATGCTGAATCTACTGACTGTCCCCAAGTGGAAGTACATTTACAGCACCTGAGAACTGTCTTTGAGCATTCATACTCAAAACAAAGGTGATAAAATGATATATATATATATATTTTAAAAGCAGCTGACCTAAGGAGAAGATGCAATAATATCAATAATGTCTGTGCTTCTGATAACTCTGAGAGACAAAATGACATTTGAAGGAGGGAAATTTTATCTCCTACTACCTTTTTCAGTAAATGGCAGAATACTTAAAGAATACTAGAGCTCATGCCACTAAAATTAAGAGAAGCAATAAAAACTGCTTCTGATATATGCACCTGGGCATGTCCCAATATAAGCAACATATTTCAACAAAATAAAAATAAGTGCGTAGGTGATTCTAGGCTTTAATTATCTTTAACGAACTCCACTGGCAACATCCCTCTGGCTGACTGCAGATTTCACATCCTCTGATGCATGACTGAGAACTAGAAGGGAAAAGATGGTAAATGAGGCTGTAGCAACAATGGACTTTCCCAGAGTGGAAAAAGACCACAGAGAGGAAAATCTGCCAAGCCTGAAGTGAGCAGCCACCTCTGACCCTACTGCTCTCATCCCTACGTGTTCCTCCACCAGTGAGGAAAACTGTAAACTCAGCAACACCCATGACAATCAACAGGGTCAAATCCAAACATGAATTTTGTTTGCAAGTCAGAGCTTGGCCTTAAATCCTTCTATGGTCCACCCATCTTCCAGCCATTGTTCTAGGCCAGCCTGAGGAATCCAAATGTTTACCAGCACTTTGCCCTAGTCTTCTGCTTACTCTTTTGGTCTTTTTTTTTTCTAACTTTTCTTTCCATTCCATTTTTTCCTGGAAATCTCACCAGCAATCCACCCCAGGTGTCTGTATGTCAGCAGCATCTACTCCACACTAATTTTATAGCCATGATCCTCTCGTTACTGTCTGGTCTCCTTCGCCCTGGCATGAAGGCTGGATCCCTGGCCTTCCTGCAAAAATCAGGCACTGCCATGCCAACTGCCCCCTACCAGGGAGCACTCCTCCCATAGGATCTTACTGGAGTGCCTTACCTTAGGTTCTGTTAAACAGGATGAATTCAAGTCTTGCTGGACACCATGTTATTTTCCCATCGTAGCTTCTCTTCCTCCCTAATAACATGCCACAATCCTATGAGAAAAGCCTCCCAAAACGCATGGTACATTTTATTACCATCCACAAGCCATTGTTTGGCAGTCCAGCCAAAGGCATAGTTTGGGTAGTTGCTATTCTCCCAGGGCAGTGAGGTTTGCTGTGTTCCTCTGTAGCTACTCATTTACCTGAAGGGCATCCAGAACCTGTATCTGACCCAGGTAAGTTCTGCTCTAATCTGCTCTAATTACAGCCCCTCTTGGGCTGCCTTCTTCACTTCTGACTGCTCATGAAATTATTACAGCTGGGGGAAAGTCACTGTTATAAAAAAGCACGTACAATTCACAATGTTCTTTCTAGTTATGACAAGCTTGCCCCATCTTACATTGCTCCACCAAGCTCCCAGCTATGACAAGACACTTCCCTCTCTTATTCTTTTCAGAGCTACGCTGGGAATCTGCAGAGCTGCTGGGTAAGCGGCAGCATAAGACGTTCAGCCATCACTAGGCAAAAAGCCTGCAATGCTCTGCAGTAGGGAAACCATTCAGTTTGTCTGGTGGCACCCCTGAACACAGAGAAGCTGCACATACAGCACAGGAAAACTTGTTACGAACAGCAGTGTTTAAAGGTCAGTAATTCCGGATTCTTTTCCCTGTCACTCCTTCCTACCCTGTATCACCAACTTCCCCAGAGCTGCCCTCTCTCTCTGCCTTTCCTTCTTCTCTTATGTGCAGTCCAGAAAAAGACATCGGACTGTCAACCAAGAGTTAGTTCAGTGTAAATTGATCCTCCAGGCTAGGTCAGATCATAAGTGTTTCCTGAAAACAGTTTTTATTGGCTTGTAAAATAATCATTTGGCTCGTTCTGTTCCCAGTGGCAGGTGCATCTATGAGCAGCATGAAAAGATTCCAAGGTCAGGATGTGATACTGCTTCTTCTCTTCTCCTCTTCACATGGAAAGGGGCCAAAAGATCCTGTGCATTCTTAGCTATAATCTCTTCAAATATCTAATTAGAAATTATGTAGAAAATTGTCTTTTTTTTTTTTTTTTTTTTTTGAAGGTGCACCACGAAAGAGCAAGGAGCGTCAGAACAAGTTGTAGCAAGAAAAAATATGATTAGATATAAGGAGACATTTTTTCACAATGAGGGTGGTCAAACACCTGAACACACTGTCCAGAGATTGTGTAACATCCAGCCATGGAGATCTTCACAGCTCAGCTGGACAAAGCCCTGAGAAACTTGTTCTAGCTCTGAAGCTGGGTTTAATATAAAGATTGGCCACACTTTGAGCAAAGGTTGGACCAAATGACCTTCAGAGGTCCATTGTAATGCCGAGGGTGTGACCAGGTGACCTCCAGAGGTGCCTTCTCACCTAAATTACCATGTGAGTTACGAATCTGTAATTGCAGGAGCCAGTTGCACTTCCCTATGTTACAGTGCCCTATGCAGCACCCTGCAGCAACTTTGAAATCTTCTCTTCCAGTGCATGCTGTCTGTCTTGGA
Organism: Cygnus olor; assembly: GCF_009769625.2. Classification (NCBI taxonomy): domain Eukaryota; kingdom Metazoa; phylum Chordata; class Aves; order Anseriformes; family Anatidae; genus Cygnus; species Cygnus olor. Next base: position 88,673,209 of record NC_049171.1, read on the forward strand.
TCACTTGTGGTGCCTCACAGAGGAGCCCAGGTGACTCCCAGTGAAGTGGAAGCTGAAGAGACTGCTCCGACAGTCTCCTTTGCACACCCTCCACCACCTGGACAGCTCTGAGCAGGGAGTGATGGACCCTGGGTTCACAGCACATCCTGCACAGGGAAGCACCAGGTGGATGTGCTGCCCATGCAGGGATGCTCTTCAAACATCTCACGGTATCATCCAGTCACGCATTCCCCTGGCTGACCATGCTCCCTACAGCAGTAGGATGCCTGCTAGAAAGAAGGATGCCAGCAACACAGTTTGAGCAGTGCAGGACAAGTTGTTCTGTGAATGCATCTGTGGAGTTGGCCAGCTGCGTGCCTGCGGGTGTCAGGGATTCCCCTTGCTTGCCGATGGCCTGTTTGCACACTCACACTCTGGCTTGCCTTTAGGCAAAGGCTAACAGCCCTGTAATCATCTGCTAGCTAAGTCGAAAATCCCTCTAGGGTTATTCTTTGCTGCTGACTAAATCATTTCTCTTCTTTACTCCTCCAACTCTTCAAAAAGGAGCCAGATCACCCTCAAGTGGGATAATAGCCTCCATCCCAGCGTGCTCAGATTTTGAAACCCCTCAGGGTCAGCTTTTGCTTAGGCTGCCACGCTGCAGAAAGAAATTGCTGCCCAGTCCTCAGGGACTAGTGTCTCCTGAACACATGCTTCCAGCAACAGTAGTAAAAGAGCCAGGAGAGACAGGGAGCAGTAGAATTTTGAGAGGCGTCTTTGGAGTAGAAAGCAGCTGCCATTTGGCGTTTGGACATGGACCATTCCATGCAGATAAATACCTGTGTATATATTCATACATAACGTGCCATTTCCCAGCCATCAACATGCAGTACGCTTCCCCATCGCACCCAACATCCTCCTGGGAACTGTGTGCACCACTGAGCAAGCAGCACAGCCCTGAATGAACGCACATTGGCAACTGGTAGGGGAGAAGAAACACCTGGCTGGCTTCCTCCACAGAAATGGCCATTCAGTCACTGATATTGCAGTCTGATCCCCAGGGGGTTTATAAAACACCTGCAAAGGATGAACTGGGAGCTAGAGTTCACAGTCCCTGCGGACGGTAAAGCTCATTAACTCAGTAAATACACTGTCTTATTACAAGGTACTGCTTATCACTGCTTCTCAGCCCTTATCCTTTCACAGGTTAAAGGCAGAAGTCTTTTCAACCTTTTTCTCAAATTGCCCATCTGACTGCCAAAACTAAATTGAACTCAAAACATTTGTTCTCAGACAGCGCTTAGCAAGTTTGCTGTATGTCTTTCAAAACTGAAAAGGAGGCTTTTGTGCCTGAAAGTTTTCCTATTTTTTTTAAATGATATCATTCGATTAAAAGAAATTGCCCCTGTCTACAAGCCTTACCTGTTTCATAGCCCTTAGACACTGGTGGTTGTGGCAGTGCCAGTGCTGCACCACGGAGAAGCTGTGCTGGCCAGAGGAGCCAGTGGGACTCATTTGCTGAAGAGAGCTTAGACCAGAAAGTGAAGGAAACACTAAAATTCACAACAAAGGCCAAAATGGCAACACTGCAAGAGACACAGGCACACAGGGACAAGATAGAAGATGAGTGGGACAAGGGAACTCTGTGCATATCACATAAATTGGGAAAAAATATATACTCTGTGGCAGGACATGCTTCAGAAACAAAGGCCCTTAGCCTTTTCCATCCAGCTCTCCCACAGCTCCACCAACTATCATGGGAAAAAGGATGGCACAAATGGCCAAGAAGAAGGAAATACTCTCTTGGACCCCGTGAGGATGGAGAATTAAAAAGAGCATCTGGAAGTGCTGCTACAAGAGATCTGCAGTACCATTGCAGGGCCCAGGTGTGACAAACGAGCCAGCTGGATCGTTGGTGCCATGGGCTGCAAACTATTTAGACGTGCAGAGATAGGAGCAGGGATGATGCTTCCCATTCAGAGCTTTTCCATACACCACGGAATACCAGCAGATAGTAATGGGAAGCGTAATGGTGAGAGTTAGATGAGTAGATAGACATAATGAAGCGGGAGAAAAATTATTGTTGGTGTCTGCTGTAAGCATGAACAGCTCGAGAAAGAAATCAATAAATTCCCACCTAAATTCCACCATCCATAATGCTGATGGCAAGGTCCCAGTGCTTGGTAGCCATGGAGGATTTTAGTTACAGTTCCCCCATATCTACTGGGAAATGCACAATGCTAAACACCGGCCAGCAGGGACTTTCTCAAAGGGTTTCAATGGCATTTTCTGACTCAAAGCGCTGGAGAGACGTGTTAGGCTGCTAGCTCAGTAAACCAGTAATGGGATAGGGAGCCTTTCACCACGGGGTCACCTTCTAGTGACCCATGGTTATTACCAGCTCATTGCTGCTGCCTGTGTGAAATGAGGTGAGGAGCTTGGACCACTTCCTCGTGGCCAAGCGCCTCCGTTGCACAAAACCCACAGCTGCAATTGGTGCTAATTGGCCCCCCTGCTCGAGAGCCTCCGCGGAAGGCTGGGGCACCCCGGCTCCCTGCTCCCGGGGGGCTATGTCCCGAGGGCTATGTCCCAGCACCGCCAGCCCCACATCCCTGGGGAGGTGTCAGCTCAGCACCCCGGGATGCTTCAGCCCAGCACCCCCGAGGCTGGAGCAGGGATGGTTGGGTGGGCTGGAGCTACGCCAGGGTCCTTTCCTCTTGGGGGAGGAAGGCTTTTGGGGAGGAGGGCGATTCCTCCGGGCCGGGGAGGATTAGGAAGGGCCGTCTCCTTTAAGAAAGGGAGAAGCCCCCCTTTCAGCAGGCTCTCCCAGCTGACGCACAATGGCATGCCACCTCCTTGCCGGCACAGAAATGATAATCAGAGGTTCAGCAAACAGGAGAGAAAGAGAGCTGCTCCCTGCCCTCCGCCCCCCCATCGCATGACTGGTGTCACACGAGATGAGGTGGCAGATGGGTCGTGCGGGCCGCAATGCCTTCTTTAACCCCTTCCTCCCCCTGCCAGCCCGCTCCCAGAGGGGTGTGGAGGGAGCCCTGGTCCGGAGGCTGGTTGTGCAGGGAGGGCCGTGCTGTCTCATGGCAGTGTCACGCCAGGTTTTGTTCAAAAGATCCTATCTGCGTCTGCACCGGGGTGTTTGGATCCGTCCCGGCGCAGCCAGCAGCTCTTCCAGGCTCCTGCCCCGGCCGGGGGAGGTGGGTACAAAAGGGATGCGGGGAGTGGGCACATCACAGGGGGAAGGCAAAACCAGCATCCTGCCCCACAGCCCCATCTGCTTCATTTTATGGGTGTTAGTGACACAGATTGACGGGGGAAAGCTCCCCGTGTCCCCTCCACCTTGGCACCAGTGTTCGCTTGGCCAGGTAAACCTCTTTGACACAAACCCTTCACGGTGGTCCTGGTGAAGGGGCAAGGTTTGCATGACTCCTGAGGGTGTTTTGCTCCCCAGTTTCTTCCAGGATGGCAGCAGGAATGGCTGCAGGATGGTGCACCCACCCAGTACCTGCCTGTCTTTGGTGGCTTCTTTTTTCCAGCTGGGATATGCACCGTCAAAAAGGAACAGCGTGGAAAGCTGAGCTGTGCTCTGCTCCTGATTACATTTCTTCGGTCCTGGCTTGCAGGGACCTGGAGTTATGCCACTGTTTATGACCAGCCTTTATTACTGTTAGAAATAATAGTTCCTGGCACAAAGGTTAAGGAGGATTTGGGGCATCTTCAATGAATTCTGCGGCATTTCTAGCATTCTTTGGGAGTGCAGTATTGTTGTTCTGTTGTGTCACGCTTATTATGTGCGTGCTGCTTGTACTTGATCCCTCTGGCACATTTTAAAAGGCAACGCCACGCAAAGGGACGCCACTCAGAAGGAGGCCATGTGTGCTCTGTTAACACAGCCAGCACTTTGCTTTGGGAGGTGCATGCAGTACATCACCGTGAGCCATGTTTTCACAATGCCACTGCCATCCAGAAGTGCACAGCTTCGCTGCTGCTTTTGGTCCTGCCTTGCAGCCTCACCATGAGCCCAGACTTAGCCCCCAGCTCTGTCCTGCTCCTTGCTCCTGCCCTGCAGCCCCTGTTGAGCCCCAATTCCAGCTCTGCCAAAGCACATTTCTCTCGATGGCTGAAATTTTGTTCAAGGGCAAATTCTTAATCTTTATCGAATCAGTGCGCCACAGTGGCCCTGTCTCTGGTGTCATCTTCAGCAAGAAATCCCCAGTTGACACCGAACAAACAATCCAGGACTCAGAGGCAGCCTCTGGGCATACAAGATGTGTGCTTTCTTTCCTCCTCTACTTCCAGATGTGCCTGGAATCACAGCCGGAGTTGGGCTTGGCTGCTTCGACCCGCCAGTGGTGCCACGGGGCGTGGGGCCAGGCTGGGAGACGGGGTGAGGAGCAAAGCTGGGTGCGTGAGGTGGCTTTCCCTGCCCCAGCTGGTCACAGGTTCTGTTGGTGGCAATGCCAAAAAGCCTTGCTATTGTTTTCTGGTGACAAAAAGAGCCCGCGAAACAGATGTGCGGGGAGACGGGCCGTGCGCTAACGCAGCTCGCTCCGTGTGTTGGAGCCGATGAGCACCGCTCGCTGTCTCCCGCCCTCCTCCCTGCCCTGCCCTACATGTGTTTTGAAGGACAATTACATCTGTATTTTACAAAGTACACTGCTCACAAGAGGAGAGGAAGCCACTGCGCTCCCCGCCCCCACTCGTCCAGGCCCCCCGTGCATGCAGTCTGCTCGCCTGTGGTTTCCTCCAAGCGATGGAGCCCATCTGCTAGCAGTTAGCTACCCGGAGCTTGTCCCGTGCTAACCCCGCTACGGTGCTGACTGGTACCAGCACCGGGTGCTGGTGGTGGGGCCAGGCTCTGTGTGCTCCTGTGGGCAGGCAGGGGATGCTACCTGCACCCTGGGGCTGGAGAAAGCAGGGAGCTAAGTGCGTACTGCTCCCCGCTGCTGTAATTGAAGACAGCAGTCCCTGCGCTGGCCACAAAGTCATCCTCATCCTCTCCCTGTGACATCACGGTGTGTCACTGTGGAAGCGATGATGACATCCCAGCATTGCCCCAACAGCATATGGAAGGGCAGGCAAGGAGCTGGAGGCGGCTATGTGGTGCGGGTCCCACGAGGTTCCCCGGAGCTGCAGCCCTGGGCTTGACAGGTAACACACGGCCCTCGTGTGCTAGGGATGGTTAAAGTCAAGCCCCAGGTGAAAATAAAGGTCCTGGGACGGCTGCATTTGTGGTGCTGCCCTGTCCCCTGGAGAACCGCAGCCAGATTTGGGCAGCTTCCGTAGCCAAAGTGGGAGGTTGGTTTGGTGCTAACAGCACCCCGGTTCAAATCCTTTGGATGATCGGCAGTGGGATGCTATTTCACTTCCAAGAAAAAATGTGTTTTACGGCTAAAGATACTTGTAGTCATCACGTTGCAGTCCCCTGCACGAAATAGAGTGACTTTTGTGGCCATCTGCCTCTCAAAGGACGTACGTGCGCATCTGCTCAGGGACCAGCAACACCCACAGTTTCCGAGGATCCACCCCCATTAACACACACTGAATTTCAAATATTTGCTGTCAAGTTACAAGACACACCAAAACACACACCCAAAAAATAATAATTAAAAAAAAAAAAGACCAATTATTTTTTTTTGTCTATTAAATCAACAAACTAATGCAAGGAGAGTGCCACCTCGCAGTGAGTACTGAGCAAGAAAAAGAAGGGGAAGGATGAATGTGACAGGCTGCTCATTGTGAAACATTTGTGCCACTCCTATTATTATTATTAGTCTCTTGTTGTACGTTTCCGAAGCAATTAACTCCTTAATCCTCAGAGGGCCCATGGGTGGTGAGGCAGTCATTACCCGTTCAGGGAAATGGCTATTGCTGGTGCCAAATGCTTTGGCTGCAGCGAGGCTGGCAGAGAGGAGGATGCTCTGCTGGGAGGGAGAAGTTCTTCTCTTGGCTGCACCCAGGGGATTGAACCAGGCCATCTGCAGCCCAGGGGGGGTCTCCCCCTGCAACATGAAAGTGCTCCACGGCACTGAAGAAACGATTCCTGCCTGCACCCTTCTGTGAAGGCCTTTGGTGCAACCTGAGGGAGTGGTCTCAGCTTCCCTCCTTCCCATCAGCCATGCCTCCAAGCTTTCCTGGGCTCCAAGCTCCTTGGTCCTGGGGCTATCCATGGTTTGTGCCCCATGCTCTTGGACTTGCTCATTGCAAATATCTGACTTCAAGCAGTTTCCACTCTGGCACTGTAGCATCTAACTCATCCTGTACACGTCACACAATTGTTCAGCTCAGAACAAGCAGCCCCAGCTTTCCCCCATCTCCAAAAGGAAAATAAAGACCCCCCTGTGCCACTCAGCATTGTGGGGACACAGCTTGGGCTCTCGGAAGGAAACACCACTCACCATCGCTAGACACGAGGTGGGTCCCACCTGGGCACCAGCTCTCCAGAGATGGCTGCGTTTCTGCATCACAGCACATTTGAGAAGTGCCTGGCATCCTTAGGGACGACAGATGCTGTAACCATGCAATTGTTGCAATTACTTAACTGGCTTCTTAATTTTAAGGAATTTTAGGATTGTCTGCCTGGGGAGGGAGCTCAGAAATGGGAGATGCCCCTAGGTGCTCCGGGGAGTGGAAGAAAAGACTGATGAATTTAGGGGCTGGCAAAGCTCCGCTGGTGTGAGAGCCTGTTCAGGAGAGTCCCAGCCAGCTGCAACATCTCTGTGCAGAAGTGGCCAGCAGACTTGTGGTTGGAATAGAGGGGAAACAGCAGTCTGGGCTGGCTGTGAAGCCTTTCAGAGCTGAGGAGCAGAAGCTATAAAGCCAGCACTTTCCATGTCTCTGGGCTAGTGGAGCAGTTTTAGGCGACCTTGATATGAAAGAGCAGTGAGAACTCGCAAGCCAAATGTTTTTCATTAGTGGCTAATTTTCTTGGTGTGAGGGATAAAAGCACAGAAAGAGCCAAAGCAGCTCCCAGCATTTGGGTGGAGGGGAGGGGAATGACTACAGAGGATCACCCTTTCCCCAGGCAGTGACTAGAGCTTGGCATGACCCTGCAGCTGGGAAAGGGGGAACTGCAAGCCTTATGCTGAGCTTGGCAGTACGTCTGGGAGTCTGCAGTAAGTCTACGAGCCTGCTCCTGAGAGAGAGAGACCTGGCAAACTGAGACGAGGGGCTGGGGAGAGGGTTTCTCCAGCAGCACTAGGTGCAGCAAGGTGGGCGCACAGCAGTGTGAGAGCACTGACATGGGGTGGTGAGAGGGGATTTGAAACCAGGACAGATATGCCAGAGCATCTCCGGTGAGCAAGCCCCTGGCAGCTGGGGAGAAGAATCAGCATTAGAAGGCAGTGGTCTGGAGAGTGGTCCTAGGGCTGAGGACTGAGCTGACAAATGACAGTGTCCTCCTCCGATGGCTGAAAGGTGATGTAGCAAACCTTTGCTGTGCCCCTCTTCCCATATGTCTGGAGCAGCTGTGAAGCAGCTGGCCATACTGACCTTCTAGTGCCGCCTCCGGACTACAAAAGTTCAGAGCCCCCTGGAACAACTGAGAAGTGACTGTGTTTCGTGGTGCCCCTGCATCCAGCTGTTTGCGCGCCTGGGCAGACCCGCTGCCTTGGGACCCATCTGCTTGAAGACTTCACTGTGTGGTTTTGTTGGCTCTTCTGAGCACTGGGATTTTTTGGAAGGCAAGGTGGCAGCGCCAGAAACGAGGGCCAGTCCTTCCAACCACAGCAGGCCAGCCCTGCTCAAGCCCTGCTCGCAGCTGTGAGCTGTGACAGACTGTAAATCTGAGGGCTGGAGTGAGAGAACAGCTGGGTGGCCATCAGAGAAGGCTGGGAGGGGAACAATGATGGGGGGAGAAGCCGCGAGCTGAGAGCCATCAAGGGCACTGCCTGGCGTTGGATCAGTCCTAGGAGCTGGCAGCGTTCAGCAGACGCTAATCCCCTCTGTTGGCAGTTCCCAGCCATCAGCTTCCTTCGACAGCTGAAGGAGGAAAAAAAGTTACTTGATCCCAAACGTGAAGGAGCTGATGTGAAACATAACTTTAGTTTGTTTCTGAATTGCTTTAAAGTATAAAAGGGGAGGATAGAAGAGGGAACTGCAAATAAATACACACCAAATATTCACTTGAAATGATAAAAACTCTTCATTGACTCACGTCCCCTTTTCAAACAGATTATTTGTCTTTGAGTTTTCTGCTGGAGGCTCCACCAGCCCCTTGTAGGGGTAGCTTTGCATCTGTTTGCAAGCCTCTTGTAAAGAGGGGCTGGAGCATCCCCTTGGACAGACAAGGAACCTGAGAGCCTCTGCTCTTGCTGCAGATCTGTGGCCAGGAACCGAGTCCAGATCCAAAGATCCCAAATGCCTTAGCTGTAAGAGTCTTGTTGTGAAATCCTTTGTTCCAGCTGTGTCTTCAGTTGTGTAGTGGACCACCCTAGAGCACCCGTTCCCTCCTCAACCCAGAAGTGAATTTAATTACTGAATAGGGCACGAACCCGAATCACTTGCCGGGGTCACAAATCTTCCTCCAGAAATGCTCATCAGCTGCAGAGAATATGATGCCCAGTTGAAAATTGAATTCACGGTTGGGAAAAACCAATCCTCTGATGACTGACCGTTTGTTTCACAGCTGTGTTAAGAGTGAGGGAGGCTAGGGACTCACCGTGCTGCACGCTTGGGGTAGGAAGCAGTCCCTGGCTCAAAGCTTTACTGTTCACGCAGCGTCCCACGAGAGGAAGCCCCCGCACGCACTGGCCTTTATAATGTGACTGGGGGCACAAGTAAAGTGGCTTCTCCAATTCTGTGCTTCAAATCCAGCCTATTCAAGTGCAAAACTGAAAAGTCCTGAGCCCCAACCCTGTGCCTGACCTGTGGGAAGATCCTGCCTCTCTGATTTCCCTAAGCTTTTAAACTGGACCAAGTGTGCAGCATACGCCAAAAGAGCCCAAGGGCCAGCTAAGGTTCGGTTCAGACCCTTCCCAGCACAAAGTGCAGCCTTTCAGAGCAGGCTGCTTCCTTAACCAACTTTTTCTTTGGTTTGTGTGGTTTGTGGGGTGGGTGTAGGGTTCCCTCCCTAGATCTGGGAGCCATGTGGTTGCTCTCAAAGCTGCAAAGTGTGTCTCACAGGCCCCGTTCCCTGCACACCTAAGGAAGGAGCTCTCTGGCTGGTTTTGTTTCAGCTGCTCAGAGGCTGAGGGAACACCAGCAAAACAGGGCAGAGCTCAACAGAGAATAAATTTCTCTAGAGGAGAGAGGGAACCGCAGACGCCTGCCCTTCTATTCCTGTTTACCTTTGCTTTCAGGAGGTCAATTGAATTGTGGGCATAAACTTACACTGCGGTTTGCAAACTGATACTCGCCAGAAGAGTGTTCTGGCGTCACAGAACATTTTGTGTTTCGGTTTCTCCTTTCCTAGCTCTTTTACGGCTTCATAATAACTTGCAACATATGTATCACAGAGACTTTATTTACACAACGTTTTCAAAGCATCACAATTAAAATTACTTTGCAGAATTCCCGTGAAGTTGTCCTTCATGCAGTAATGACCAGCAACCGGTTTCAAACTTGGACTTCCTCGGCTGCTTCTTTACGTTATGCCTGCAGGATTTCTTCACAAGCACAGAAAATTCATAGTCTTCATTTGTGTGTATGCTGGGGTTTGTGCAGTGTGCATTCACTTGGCCTCCATCCACTCTGTAACACCACCTCCTCTTGCACGGTGCACGGCCACCCCACGACCACCCCGTGGAACCCATCACTGCGGGATATCGTGGGAGGCAAACACCCAAAGAGGTCCCAACAAGGCAAATTTCTGGAGAAGCCTCTCATTGTTAAATACAATGGTCTAGCCAAAACTCCATCTCTGGACATGTCTGCCATGCTCGCTGGCAGAAGCCAAGAGGGTCCACAGGGGGAAAGATCACCCCGCTGAGGTATGGTTTTTATGCTGTACCCCTGAAGTCAGGCTTTTAGTTGCTGTCAAAGTCAGGAGGACGAACTAGGTGGACTTTTGATCTGACCCAATATAGCACTTGGTTTAAATTTACACTGGCTGAACGTCAAGCCTGGTTTCTAGCATAGCGTGTTGTGCAATCCTTGCTCTCATTCCTTATGCTGTGTCCACCATCCCACAGGGGTTAGTGAGTTTGCATCCCAGGGAAAAAGGAGAGTGCTTTCTGACTGCAGTCACGTTTGTCCCACCAGGCCTTGCCCGAGCCTGCTCCAGAGCTCTTGCCCAGAGAATTGCTTACGCATATTTCCAAGCAAGTGCTTCAGTTCAACTGACCTTAACTGAAAGCTGGAGGGAGGTTTTTACCAGCAATCTGTCCATGCGGTGTGATGGCTCTCCCCTCATTTTTTTCATTTGTCTTCTGTTTGTTTTGTTGTTGTTTGATTGTTTGTTTTTGTTTGTTGTTTGTTGTTTTTTGTTTTCTTTTCTTTTATCCACAGTCAGATGGGTCCTGGGCTTTAACACAACCTCTCTAATATTCTCCCATCCCACAGAGAAAATACCAGGTGGTTCAGTCCTGATGTAAAGCAGAAGGGCTGCTAGTACAGGCTCACAAGTCAGAAGGAGTTTTTTGCTGCCACAGGCTGGCCTAGAAAAAGAGTCAGTGGGCTCAAGAAAAGTTCCCCTGCAAGAATGGTGTGTGTCCTGTTCTTCAGATCCCCTTGTCAGGTCCTGAAGTCAAAGGCTGCCTCTGGGAGCACTTGGGGCTGTCAGGATTTCGCTTCACCCACTGCCCAGGCAATTCTGCTGCAGAGCTGTGCTGTCACATTTGGTGGCAAGTTTGTATTTTTAGCCTCTTGAGATCCCTTGCTTTATGCAGCAATCCCAGATATCCTGGATCTGGAGCTTGACACACTCTCGCCCAGACACAATAATACTTACCCACCACTTACCTACTTTCCACTTTCCTCCTCGTCAAAGCTGCCTTATCAGAGCCAGCAAGTACCACGTGCTGGTTTCTTAAATGACCTAGAAAGGAAGAGTACAATAATACAAGAAGGATGTGTAGTGAGTTAAGGAAGATGTGTAAGGAGGTAAAAGTGATGCAAGTGCCTGCTGGACAAGAAGGGGCTTGAGGAAGCCTGGGGAGACACCCCTCAGATGCTCAGTGAAGATCCCAGTTGCAGGAGGAAGCCCGGGATGGTGAATACAAGTTAATGCAACCTGGAGCCCTGTGGCTTGTGGGCTTTCCAGGGCTCCAAGAGATCTGTAGAAATGCTTAGGAAGGAGGTGGGCACCATGTAAAAGGGCCTGGGAAAGCCCACTGCTGTGGTCCCAACAATTGTGCATCACCCAGCGTGCAGCCCTGGCCGCCAGTCCCGTACGAGATAAGGCAGCGAGGATGGCTGGGGGCTAGCTTCTGTCTGACAAGACCCCAAAAATGCTGGGATACGTTGCCTCAGAAGGAAGAAGAGCAAGAGAGGCTGTGCTGATGTGTGTGCTGATGGTCTCAAGGAGGGGCAGCTTGCAACACCTGCCCTTTCCCTCGTGGCCACAAAAGCAGCGGAGGAGGAGAAGTTCAAGGGTGGGGAATTCCAGTGGAATAACATACATTTTAGCACCAGCCATGAACTTAGCAGTACTCAGAAGGGGCCTGGATAGCTAGAAGGCACGGGGCCATTGCAAATAGCACTAAGTTATGCAATTTTTGTTCCCATTCTTATTGCTGGCTTCTGAGAGCCGGCCTGGGGATTTCAGTGAGTTTCCCTCTAAGGGGAAGGGGGGCGTGCTGTCTGCCTTAAGTTAGCTCTGTACCATCAAGCCAACTTCTGTAATTTTTCATGCAGTCAGCAAGGCACAGGATCGCTGTAAATAATGACCATATGTGTCAGAAGGGTATGAGCTATCCTGCTCCAGGGCCTGTCTTTGGCTGCCCATTGACTGAGCTGCTTAGCTGGATCGTACACCCGTGATGGAGGGTGAAGGGAGGAGATGTGCTTGCTCCACACTTGCCCCCTTTCGGCCCTGACACCTTCCTTAGGATCCAGGATCTCTACGGACTGTGCATTGAGCTGGCCTGGGAGGGTCAGCAGCCACGGGGGCTGCTCAGGGTTGTCACCTCCCGCCTGTCTGGGGACCCCAGAGAGGCTGAAAGCTTGGCTTTGTAAATCAGGTGCTATTTTCCTGTGGCTTTCTCTGAGCCATAGTCGCAGCCCGTCTAGTCATCAGCAGCTCCAGGCTGTCACACAGGCAGAGGGGAAACTTCTCATCACACATCAAATGTTAGCTTTATTTGTGTTTTCGGTTTTTATGCAATTTTTTTAAAGTGCAAACAGACGTCATGGGATTTTTATCTTCGTTACCTTCGTATGGTTTTTATCCCAATTAAACTTGTAAAGAAAAACATGCATGCAACCGAGTTTTTGTTCCAGCAACTACAAGAAGCCCCACAAGACGGAACAGCCCAAAGCCGGGTAGCCTGTGTGCACAAAAAGCCAAAATACTCCAGGACTGGACCAGACTAGGAGTCTTAACAGCTCAGGCTGATCCAAGCTACAGAAAACTGCCTCCTTTCATCATACGCTCTTATTCCTTCATTCACAGCTCAGACCACCTTTGTGTGTAATTCCCTCCTCTCCCCTGGAGACCTGCCTGGATGTTGTGTCTGCCCAAATCACGGCCTCCTCAGGGCAGCCCCATCAGCTGGAAAGGGCTCTTAGCCACGTGCTGCGGACACGTGGACCAGGGCGGCAGGAGCTGATGTGCATCAGAGAGGCCGTGGCGAGTCTGGCTGACCAGGCAATATATCTGGTAGACAGCCCAGAGGTAGGCAGGGGATTTGAGGAGAGCTGGAGGGTGTTGTTGGGGAGGGTATTGTATTGGAGGGAGTTTCAGCATTGCAGTGCAGTTGCTGAAAGCTAGGCTTCAACAACTCCGCTGCTCCCAACAGACTTCACTTCACTTACTCGAGCTCCTGTCTCAGAGCAGCGGCTGCAGCTGTACAAGAGCCCACGCTGGTGTTCCTCTTCCAAAAACAACACCCTCGGGTCTGCTTTGAAATTGGAATTGAGCAAACCCTCCCTTAAGCTGTTTTACACTGCATCTAGCTGGAGCACCAGCAGGAAATCCATCTGGGGTGCCGTGCCAGCAACCAGCAACTGCAGCAGCATCCAAAGGTGAGGCCTTATCTCCCTACCTCTATGCTGCCAGCTTGCACAACACCCCAAAACATACCGTGCCATGACACACGAGGGGTCACACTGCCCAGGGGGCAGGCACTGCTCACGCAGCACGCACAGGCTTTGACTCCCACAGACAAAGGGGACAGGGCCCATTCTGCCACGAAGCGCTAGGAGACAAAAGGGCGATGGGATCGGAGAGGAAAGCGAAAGAAAGGGGGCTTTTTTCAAGATCACAGAACAGGTCAGCAGCATTAGGTAGCACAATGCTGAAGTAAATATCCAAGTGCAGGTGCTTCCTGTAGGACTCCTCCTCTACCTAATCTGGTCTCTTTGATCAGGTTTTGATAGAGAAGTATTTAGGGAGATGTTCACTGCTTTCACTCGGGCTCACGGGGTCACCAAGCATGTTGCAGCTGCGTATTGCTGGAGGTGAAAAAGAGCAACCGACAGTGCAGAAGGGGGCAATCCAATCCATCAAACTCATAAAACCCTTTTCTGTGGGGTCCAATTTCTAAGAATAAAAGAAATATTTGTGCAATCATACAAACTACTAAACATTCTAGCATCGTTACTCTGTTCACTCCCTTCTGTACCAGACGGGAAGGCTGTCGGACCATTTTCCAATCTGTTTTTTTTGATAAGACTCTTTAAGACCCCTGTAAATCTTGTCAGAAAAGGTATTTGGCATTAAAAAATTGCAAAGGTGAGAAAGCAGGAATGTGGGGTGGTACTTTACAGAAAGAGCTACCCTCGCTTCCTGGAGAGTTCAGTCTATGTGCTGCTGCATCTGCCAAGGCAATTCCAGAGGAGGTTGGGGCACCCCGTTGCAGAAAGCAAATGTCAAAAAAAAAATTTTAAGGAGAAAAAAGCAAAAGGAAAACCCACTTTTCTTCTATTTTTTTCTTCCATGAAATTAGTGAGTGACATACCGTGAAGGGTTGCATAGATTTTTTCCAGTTATTTGCCCTGGGTAAACTTCACCCTGGCAGAGTGCTGGTTCACATCAGGATCGCTGCTTCATCAATACAGATATAAATCACAGCCAAGCCAGCAGGAAAGGTGAGACAACTAAGATGGCAGGAATCCATTGATTTAAACCATTTTCTCAGAAAGCGTGGGATTTTTTTCCCCAACAGCTCAGAAGTTTTCTTTTTTTTTTTTTTTTTCCATAATATAATTAACTTAATCAGATCTTTTTCTTTTTTCTATTATTTTTTTTTAAAGGAAGGAGCCCAGAGATAGTGTGCAGCCCCTCCCAAGCGCCTTTCTGTCTGGGAGGAACCGGAGATCCAAACATCCAGTCTGGCACACCGAATGACACACAGCTATCGGCTGTGGTATGAGTGAAATGCTTTGGTGAATCACTTGGACAGTGCCCGAGGCTGCTAATAGTTCGGTCACATCCTATTGTTACATTAGCAGCCCTGGAAACGAAACAGCCTGAAACCTCTCCAGGATAAAAAAATGTAATAAACTAATTCAGTGCAGATCTCCTAAAAGCAACCAAACACACCCTAAGCCTCCTCTTTAAGATCAGCTGCATTATTTCTATATGCAAGTAGTCGTAATTAGACTTTTTAAGGGTTCGGAGTGTGCATTCCGAGTAGAGAACCACTGAAAAAAGGAAAACTTGTTGGGATTTCTCTGACCACACATCATACCCCACTTGTTTAGCTGCCTAGGTTCTTCAGTGAGCACTCACACCCCATCAGATAGCAATGCTTTTGTCGTTTCACTGCGGGGCTCCCCCCACTTTCCAGATGCAGAGATTCCTGGAGACGAAAGGTTTCCTTCTGCTCGTGCAGCCAGTTGTGGGCGAGCTGGGCTGTGGTCCTGGCCCTACTGCCTAGCAGGGGATTCTCAGAAATGTCTTCTCCCAAAGGAGCAAATGCCCACTCGAGACCAGCTGCCTCGAACGCAGTTGTTTGAAATCCAGAGCAAGCGTTTGTCACGAGGGTGATGGACTAACCATGAGCGAGAAGTCAGTCTCTGCTTTAGAGCTGGCTGCCTAAACTACCCAAACTGAAATGAAAAAATGTGCTCTTTTCGGAAAAGCAGTGGCAGTGAGTGTGATGGATTTCTGGATTTTAAGGCTAATGAGGCCTACGCTGTTCATAGCAGAGGCTGAAGACTGCAGGACCTGGTGCTGCTTCGGCAGGTAATAATGAATTAAAGTAAGGGAGAGGCATGGCTGGTGTCTGCTTGAGGCTGCCATGCAATGCCTCAACTTGCACCTGCATAAGGAAATATAGCCCTGCTGAAGAAGATGCTAAGCTGACGCAGCAAGGTGGCTGCAGGTTCAGCTCGTGCGGCTGGTGGAAGATGACCTGCAGCTGGACGGATGTCTGCAGAGGGCCGGGGGATGAAGTGAGACTCAGCGGGACGTGGGTGTCTCTTCACACACGGCTTCTTCAATCAGTTTATCCCTTGTTGGCTGGTGTCGCAGCTCCCCAGAGGTGTTTGAGGTGCAGTCAGGGTCTGCCTTCACCAGACTGCTGGCCTGTGATCACCTCCAGCATCCATGTCCCTCTGAAAGCGCTGCCACCCTCTCCCTTAAACACCTTCCCCTTCAGACTGGTGCAGCCCCAGGTTCCCATGCCCATCTGTCCCTTCCCAGCGAGGGGACAGCCTGCTGCAGCAGGCAGCTGGCAGCAACATCTGCTTTAAGGCAAGCTGGGACCGAGGGCAACCTCCGCAGCTGGCCCCTGCCCTTCCAAACAGCGCACGTCAGCAGCCACCGGGTGTATTTTTGATTCAAATATTTTGTTGTTGTTGCTTTATTAAAACGCTGACAGTAAATACATTTATTAGGAAGATACAGCAAGTGGGAAACACAAGCTGGGACGGAGAGATTTGACTGGCTATAAATAGCAGCCTGAATAAACAGACAACTGCGAATTATGGGCTGCAGCTCTGGGCTTTGCGTGGAGGCAGCACCTGTTACCAGGAGACTTTTTACCAGTTTATTTGTTTGCTTTTAAAAGAAAAAACTGTTTACAGTGATAAACTCCAGGCTGACAGATTTTCCGCTTTCTGGGAAAACATTACCGCTTAATGATCACCTGCAGGTGTTTTTCCTACCTGCTGTGCAGTGTTTGCACTGCTCCTCCTGCCAGAGGCGAGGCAGCACTTTCGGCAGGGGTAAGGACCAAGAGCATCCTCTTACCCCCAAGCCCTGGCCAAAGCAAGGTGCTGGCAGCCCCTGCAGCTGCTGCATGATGGGTCACAGTGCATTCACTGAGCTTGGGGGGCACTTCTCAGGAATTAAGGTTTTGGGAAACAGAGTGAGCACCACCACCAGCCGCCCTGGGGAGCCGTGCCCATAGGCTGGGACAGTCCCTGCCGGTGAGGTGTCGGGGCACAGAGCGAATTTTTCCTGCCTCTATGCAGAAAAGGCAGGAGTTCAGTACCCAAAGGACTTACTAGCCTGGCTTCGGCTCTGCCACACATCACCAGCTTCTGAATTTCATCCACTGCTGCCATTTGGAGCTCAGCACTTTGAGATTATCTCCCAGAAAAGCAGGCAGTCTGGACACAAAGGCATCAGCAGACGGGGATCCCCAGGCTCCCCCCACTCCGTTTTGATGTGTGCCAGCAAGCCACATAAAATGTGCTTCATTGCTTATTTACATTCACCTAGCTTTAAATTGCAGTCCCTGCTGCTTGCTACGCCTCTCTCTGCTAGATTAAAGAGCCCTAAAATGTCACCCTCGCGGTGTTATCAACTGCCCTCTGCTATTATTGCCTCACAGTAAATAAAAGGGACTTTCCAGTCATTATTTTATACCCCGCAATCACGGTGCTCTTCCAGATCAATTAGTTTTCACTCCTCTTATCTACATTCAAGCCTCACCTCCCTTTCAGTGTTTCCATTGCCTGCTCGAGGACCTTCCCTACGTCTCCCGTGACCCCTGGGCAAGGAGCCAAGCGGACCCAAGAGGGGGGCTCGGTAAGAGGACCCCCCAGCCCAGTGCTGAGCATGGACACTGCTTTTGTGCGTGCCTGAGCTTCTCACTGCGCATCCTGGGAAGAAAACACGATGGCTTGCTTGCCTGCAAAGCTACACCCCTTTTGGCACCCTCGGCTCGTAAGAGACGTGTCAGGTTGCGTGACTTGCTGCCTATCTATAAGGACTTTCATCTCCCAGCTCATGCCCGATTGCCTTTCAGTAGGACACTGTAACTGAAAATCATTTTATGTCACGCGCGTCCCCTTTCTTTCCCGAAGTACATAAAAACATCAGGGCAGAATACGCTCTAACCAACCTTTCTGGGGGAAAAAATGCAAAAGCTAACTTGAGTGGGGGTGCTCATTGAATTTTCTCCCACTCTCCTCTCAATCAGTGTTGCGTTTTTTTTTCATTTTGGCAAGAACCCATCCAAATCTGCAATCACTACATGGGAAGCAGAAATATGTCTCCAGGAGGTCAGAACAACTTCATATTCCAGCTTGAGAAAAACTTAAAATCCAAGCTATCAAGAATACATACTTAAAAGTACATCAGAAGCCATTGAAGGCCAGTTTGGACTACATGTTGCTGAAATATCTTTTAAGGGCTGGTAGGAAACTGTGTTTAGCTTTCAAGTATAGCTTTTGAACCTGCCGGTATGGTTTTACAAATTAGAGGCGGCAGCGCTCTTCCCCAAAATATCCTCACCACACCATATTAGAAATGGAGCTTTACTACTTCGCTTTGTTTCCTAGCTACCGACCTTTTTTTTAGCTTAGTAGTAGAGATGAGCAGTGAAATCTGGCATTCAGACTGTGACTTCATCAAACCCTTTCAGAAACCTCATGCTATCTATATATATATATGCGTGCCTATCTGTAGCAGTTGCAGTTTCTCTCATAGTCACTCTTTTCATAAATGCTTCAGTTATTAGGCTTTATGGTGGATGCCCACACACTCCTGCCCCACACCCCCAGCCCACCCCAGCCCCCCGGCTCTGCCCCACATCCCTTCCCCACAGCCCCATCTGCTATGGGAGCCCTCTCTCCCCTCTCCTCTCCCCCTTCCCAGCCCTACCAGTCCCTTTACATTCATCACATTAAAGAAAACATTTCATGGTCATCTCTTTTATCTCCTTCAGTGAACAGTTAATCAGAAAAAATGCTTTCATGTTGCTAAATCAGGGCCAGTGGGCAAAGCCAGGCTGACAAGAGACATTTTCCTCTGCTACTAACCTGGGCTAAATAGTATTAATTACAGAGGCTGGGCTTTGATTGCTGGAGTGTGGTGGGGCTGGTGAGAGCTCTCTCCTCCCCCTCCACCGCCAGCCCTCACTGCGCCTCCCTTACCTGCCTGCCCTGCACGGCATCCCCATCCTGGCCTTCCTAGGAGAGCAACCCAAGGGACATCACCCGCCCAGTGGTTCCTAGCCCACGGTCTGAGGGCCATATGAGGTCTGTAAGATGCCAGCAGGGCTGCAGGATGATGGCAGACAACTTCTGGGGACATGGGGACAGACACATCCATCCTCATGCGCAACAGGAGAGGGCCAAAGACAACAGGCAGTGGGCAGAGAAGGGAAAGCAAAGGCAACGTGACACAACCCAGCCCATTCTGGGGAGGCCCGAGGATGCTTGTTGCTCTTTCAAAGAAAGAAGGGTCAAGAAACACCAGCCCAGCCTAGAGAAGCGGCCCCGTCTCCACACATCTCCACTGAGGTTGTGAAGAAAGTGCTGGGAGATGGAGGGGGCTTCCTTTGAGCCTGGTGCCGTGCTGGTAGTAGCATCCCCCCCGGTTGGCGATGCTGCTGAGCTGGCTTTCTGCACATTACCAACAGAGGCCGAATCCCCAGGAGCATGAATCACCCCAAGCCCTGTGTCGTAGGGCAGGGACATGGCTGCTCTTTGACCGCTGAGCACCACAGCCTGCCTTCCCTGCCCTTCTCCGAGCCGAGCAGAGGTTTACGAAAGAGACCACAGGAGGAATTTGCGCAGTGGTCAGAAGCCTTTCCTTGGGATGGGTGGCACAGCCGGGGGCCTGAGGCCAGCCGTGGTTTAAGCCGATTTAGGCGGCTGCCCCTGGTGACCTGTGGTGATGAGCTCTGCAGCCACGCAGCCGGTGGGTATGGCCATGTGAGCACAGTAGTGCCAGCACCCCCAGACTCACCACAAAACTCTGCTGCAGCAGCCAGGCCTACGCTTTGAAATGAGCTTAGCTTGGTTTGGAGGGCTTGCTGCTGCATATAAGGTCTGTTTGTCCAGCCAGCACCCCAATGTGGGAATAGCTTGAGTAAGTAATCAAGCAGGTAGTTGTCCCCATGCTGTTCTTTTTGAAACTCAAATGTATTTCAAGCCAACAGTGTTATATATATACAGAAGAGTGCAGCTGTTGCATGCGACACCCTGGAAGGGCTGTTGAGTGGGCACAAACTGGCATTATGATGGTTAGGAGGCAGAAAGTGTCAAGCAGAACTGTAAAGAGGTTAGGGGGTGAGTACATTCTCTGGACAAAAGTTTGAGCCAACACCCAGTAGTGAAGAAAGCTAAGGCCCGAGCTGCCATTGCTGAGTTTGGAGTTAGCAGCCTATTGATAGAAGGCAGTTCAGAGCCTGTTGTTGCAGCATACTTCAGACCACAAACAATGTGGTTGCATCTTTTTGTATTAGCTCCAAATATTTAGAACTCTCCTCGTTGCCAGAAAGATGCATTTTTTTTTCTTTTGTCTTTTTCTTTTTTTACAGTGAAAATATAGAAGATAAGAGTGGCCAGCCTGGATCAAATTAAGTCTCCATCTAGCCCAGTATTTTGTGGAGGCTGCTTTTAGTTGCTGCTGAGAGAAAGGCAAAAAGCTGTGCAGCAGTGGGATAATGTGCTTGCCAAAAGAGTTCCTCCCTTAGAAGTTGTCTCTCTCGCTTAGAAGTTGTCTTCTGCCTTGAGGCAGGATGGTTTATGTCCAAAGCTACTTGATTTGACTTTGTTCTTTCTTTGTTTTCAGTTCTGCAGGCTGTCACTGTGAATAATGGGCCTTTGGTTCTGGAATACAATTCTCTGACAAATATTGGCTACCACAGTAAATTCCAGGGCTGTCGAGTTGCAGAATAAATCTTATCTCCATTGAGTGGGTGGCTGGTGTCGCTGGGGAAGGTAGGGGATGCCGGTACAGTACCTCCCCGTCAGCCCACGGAAGGCCGTAATTCCTCCTTGAAGCTGTGCATGGGGAGGGCCAGGCCATCCTCCAGCCTGAGCAATGAGCCAGGCCCCAGGCTCTCACGAGCTCCACTTTCGGGAGCCTGCTGCCACATGGTGGCATCCACTCTCTCCTCCTGGCCCCAGGAATCCCTCCTTGGCTTCCAGGAGATAGCACGTGTGGGAAGAGCACATCTGAGCTCTGTATTGTAACTACCCTCCGAGTTCCCAGGATCCCTTCTGAAGCTGCTAGGAGCTTTTCCAAGACCATTATTTCCTTTTTGGAGCTACACAAAAGCACCTCGGATGCTGGCAAAAATTCTGAGAGGATCTCAGGTGTTTTGTGGTCAACGGGTAGGACTTGTAAATGAAAGAGCTTTATCAAATCTGACAGCACTGAAAATATTTTCATGAAGCAGAGCAAGGTCTGCATCCGTCCGTTTGTGCTTCTGCTTTGCAGCAGTTGCAGTCTCAAGGGCAGGACAAGGTGGGAAAGGAAACTATCAAGATCATTCCTCTTTCCACAGAGACTGAGGAGCACAAAGACAGTTGTCCTGAGAGCTGGTGGCAAGAGCAGCATCTCCAAACTGGATCTGCTTTGGACACTGGGGACATACGGTGATCTAGCGAGCAGTGTCCTGCTGTGCACACCACTGTGAGGTTTCAAAGCTGCATTTCACTTCTTGAGACCACAGGTTGTTTCGTCCTGGGTCAGCAGCTTCATGCTGCTCGGAGAGGATGGGAGGTGGCACCTGAGGGTGACAAACCCATGGAAAGTGCCCTGGGGCCAGCTTCCCTTTGGAGACCAGGAGGCACCATGCTGTTCCCACTGTGCTGCCTCAGTGAGCAGGCTTTCATGGCTGAAAAATACAAAGAGCCTTCCAGCCAAATGGAGAGGGTGGCAAAGCAAGGGACTTGCCCAGTAGGCAAGTCCTAAGTAGGGCTACTTCTTTGCAAAGGATTGCAGGGAACCTCAGCCAAACCAACAGTGCCCAGAGCCTGCAGACAAAAGGACTGATGTCTGGAGTTGAAGGCTTTCCTGCTCTCTCCCACATCAAGACAAAATTGAAGTCCATCCAGCTCATGGATACAGGAAAAAATATAAAATCCGTGAGGATGGTAAGTTACCACGGACTTTCTGCCCATCCCATCGTAGTTCTCTGCCAGGTAGCAAAATCTGCACCTCTTTTCTCTTCCAGCTTCTCCCCGCTCCAGCAGTGAGAGCAGCTCAGCACACCGAGCTCTGCCTGGGGGAAGCGACACAAGATGGGAGCGGCAAGGCCTGAGAATGAGGACGGGGAGGTGTGACTCCAGGGGAGGGAGAGGGGTTGTCCAAACACGGAACGGGGAGGGGAAAATGGAATAACGGTGCTGTGGGCAACGTATATTAGGAAACTCTGTGCCGTGGTGCAATCTCTAAGTTGGCAGGACACTGCTGCCCAGAGGCACTTCGTACTCAGCCTTGCAGAGCAGGGAATCGGGAGAGCATCGCTGCAGTGGGCCAAGAGGACGTCTTCATGACACACACCAGAGCTGTCCCGTCCCCTGCCTCTGCTGTTCCTCAGCTGCCTGAGCTGTAGGGGAGGAAGGGGTGGTCGAGGGGGAGGAGCGGGGGGATGAGAGGGGGTTGTAAATGCTGGGACAAAATAAGCATCAAAGCCATTGCAAGCTCCGCCGCGGCCATTCCGCACTACTTGGTCTCCTGGGGCAGTGTGTGCAGGTAGGAGGGAGGCTTTGAGACCATCCGTACCCCGCTGCTAGGCATGCGGGCCACCAGGAAGAGCCCTGGGTGCGTGCCATGTCCCGCGGGGCTGTGAGCGAGCCCGCTAGCCCGGCTGAGCCTCCCGTCCTCCCCTAAACCGAGAGCTGCTAGCACTCCTCTGCCTGCTCCCTGCCTCTTGCTTGGTGAGGGACGAGGCACTGCGTGGGGCAGAGGCCACATCTGTGCCCCGGGGGGTCCCGCTCTGCCTGGGAGTCCTTGGATTTTGGGGTAACCGGCCTAGGTAATTAATAGCAGGGGAAAGTGCTGGAGAAGTGCTGGGGCTGGTTACGTGAACACATCAAAGGAGGTCTCTCTTTCATGTCGGCGCTCCGTGCAGACAGCCCCGAAGAACCCCTTCCAAGGACAATACGAGGGAGAACTCCAGTAACCTTACAGTGTGGAGCCCTGCCAGCGCTCGGAGCGGCCGCTCTGGCGGCTGCTAAAGGGGCGCCTTCTCTGCTTCCACCCTAATTGCCCTTAATTGGCTCCTGCCTGCTGGCAGCCGAACGGCCAGGGCTCTCCAAGGATTGCTGCGCCGGGGTGACAACGCTTGGAGAGGGATGGCCGGCCCCTGTTCTGCCCCACCTCCCTGTCTCTCCCCTCCCACGAGAGCAGAACAATGACCCTCCAAAATACCAGCTTTTCTGTCTGCTGGGAAGTCTTCTCTCCAGGCCCTGCTGCTTGCTTCTCTGGAGGGGGCTTTGCTAGGCAGGTGAGGCAAGGGAGCTGTGCAGGGTCTGTGTCCTGAAGCTATAGGGCTATGCTCGTGAAGGCACTGGGATGAGGGGGATATAAACATTGTCCCTTCATCTAGCACTGTGACTGCCTTGCTCATGAGCACACGTTGGTGCAACGAGCCCTGCTGCTGGCTGGGGCTGCGAATGAAGTCGCCAGAGCTTTGAGGTCCACCATGCAGAAACAGCATCCCAGGGGACTCACCTTGTCCCACCCTGCACAGTCCCACCTCCTCTAGGGAGCGGATGTGGGGAGGACCCCTCTCTTCTGCCCCACTGTGTCCCAGCACCAGGTGAGGGCAGACGTCCCCCACCACCCCCCTTCCCCAGGAAGGGCTCTCAGGGACACGCTGGCTCTGATTCCCCGCGGCAGACCTCCCTGCACTTTCCCCTCTCCGCCTGACACCCACACAAGCCATCCCCTTGTGTCCGCAGCGGGCTGGGAAGCCACAAGGCAAGGAGCACCTTGTAGCCCCGGCCGGGGTCACATCCCTGCAGGGCTGCCTCCCCGCTCGCGGCCGAGCCAAACCCTTGCCGCAGCAGCAAAATATAGCCCGGCGGCTCACCGGTCCCTCGTGGCCACCCGCCTGCCGGCCGGGGCCAGCACCCGCTGGCAGCGGCATCACGTGAGAGACACGCTCGGTGGGAGCTGGCAGGGCCAGGGGAAGGCAAACACGGGCTCTGAAGCAGACCAGGCTCCGATGGAAGGAGCGGCGGTGTCTTTCCCGCAGCGGTTATTTTTGCACTGTTTATCAAAGGCTTGCTGCTCTTGGCATTGGGGCGGCGGGCTATTTTTGGACGCCTGCTTCACCTCTCCGCAGAGATGGGCTGGCAGGGGCTGGTCTCTGCTTCTTCTGCCTGGCACCCTCAGGCCTCCTGCTGTTGCTGAGGTTTGCCCCGCTAAGGTCATCGCTGCACACTTACACGCAGAGGGACTTTCTAAGCAGGAGGTCTGAGCTCAGGCGCAGCTTCATAATTAATCCTTATTAGCAAAACTCCTCTCGTGCTTTCTTGCTATCAGCGGTGACGCAGCTGCTTGGGTTTGGGCAAAGCATGCACATCGTCCTGCTGTTGTCCTTCAGGATGGTGACATTTCTCCTGACCTAAGCCTGGAGCTTTGCACTCAGATGATGCCTCTGCTGCTGGCCGCCCACGTGCTGCTGGCATGGCACTTTGCCTCAGCTGCCCATCTGGAAGAGCAAGGCCCTACTCCCCAGCTTGCTGGGACAAGTAACTAGGGCAGGCTGGCTGAAAACCCCACTCATGTCCTCTTCTCTGTAGACAAGTGAAGGCTACAACAGGTTTCTTTGGGGTATGAGGCTGGGAAAAGTGGCCTGGTAAGGCAAGGGGGCTCAGAGCAAGTGCAAGGAGGCAGTAGGGGTGCAGAAGTGCAGCTGTTGTGTGCTGGAGTCAGTGAAAATACCGACTAAAATGGCAATGTGAATCAAGCTGTCAGGATTTGAGGTTAATAATAGGCTGCTGGAGACTTGACTATGTAGAAGAATATCAGTCCTTAAAAGAAGCTCACTGGCATGGTGCTTGGCCCTGATATAGTCATCCACAGGAGCCAGAAGGAGCGACTGGCCCCATTACTGACCTGCTGTCAGAGCACAGCTTGAGATACCCTGGGCTGACACAAAGAAATCAGCACCAGCCATGCTGCCCTTTTGGTACCAGGACTAAAGTCCTGGAGAAGTGCCCCAAGAATATCAAGAAATTCAGGGATTTTCCTTTGCTAACAAAGCAAATCTCGTGCTGAAGGAAGATTTGCTACATTCACAAATGACTTCAGAGAGCCAAAGATACGTGCAGGCCAGGAGACTCTCCTCCAGGAATGATGATAGAAGAAAGCCAGTGCTGGCTCGAGCAAGATTTTGGACTCAAGGAGGAAGGACATGTCTCTTCTTACAGGAACAAACAGGGTGAAAAGGTGAAAAACACCTTCAAATCTGGCAGGGCTGGCTAGGTGTCCTCCGAGCTGTCCAAGCAGGCACGACTGTGCTCTTCAGTCCTGAGAGCTACAGGGAGACCAGTTTCTCTGAAATGAGAGAGCAGTGGGAACAGAAAAGCCCCATCTGCACATGCTCAGGAGAAAATTAGGGGGAGTCTGTTGTCATCTATGACAATAACACTCCCAGTTCCCCCTGGCAGGTCATGGTCAAGACAGGAAGAGGGGGGCAGTAACTTTGGGGGGTGGAAGATGACAGTCAGGAGCTCATCAGGAACATCCGTGGGTAAAGAACCAAGGGGTAAAAGCCAAAGGAGAAACATGGATCAGGGAAGGGAGATGACCCTCGGCACTGAGGACACACCGTGGCGTCCAACAGCACCCACAAGTGCCGGTGTGTGTAAGACGGCGGTGCCACCTCAAGGCAATCTGCCCGGGGAAACACGGCCATGTGGATTTCTAACCAAGTTTGGAGCACAACGGGCAGAGTCACTAGCTGCAGACGTGCAGCAGGGGAGGTGACCGCACCATCTGGCTGCCTGCAGGAGCCTGCAGTAAGCGTGGACGGGATAAATCTGCTGGGGAGGATGTGCCGGCGGAGCGAGTCCTCGGGCACGCTGGGACCGCTGGCATGGGGCAGCACTGCTGGCATGAGGTGCCACGGGGGCAGGTTGCCCCCTGACGTCTGTGGGCATGTGGACGTGAGCAGACACTCCCGTGGCGAGTAAAGGTTGTGCCGTGTGGCACAGTCAGACAGGCACGTTCGCCGTGAGAAGGTCCAAGGGAAAAGTCATGCCCTTGGCTCTTCCTCTTACCGACAGGGAGGGAGGGACCGCGAACAGCGGGGCGAGCGGGAAACCTGAGGCAGCGACCACGGGAACCTGGAGCCTGCCTGGATGAGGGATGAGTTCTCGGTTCCCAGCCAGAGACCTCAAGAGGACAGATTTTTTTGGAAGGGAAAAAAATGGAAAAGGAAAAAAGAAAGAGAGAAGGAAAAAAAAAAAAGGAAGAAAGAGAAAAAAAAACAGCTGAGTGTGTTGTGCTGTGAACAGGATTCACAGGTTAATGAAAGCAAAAGCCCTAAGAAAAAGCTGGGGGAGAAAGGTCTCGGTGCAGGCTGGAACAGGGCCAGGGATTTGAAGGAACAGTGGGGTGATGGACGTCGTCTTGGAAGTCATGGGGGACACCAACAGGCACGATGGCAAGCAGCCTCTGCACACCATCAATGTCCGGAGGGGCCCTGGTGTCTCCAGACCTAGAGACGTCCCTTTTTGTCCCCCCTCCACCCCTGAGGCTGTCCCCACCAGACAGCGCGCAGGCCCTGCAAGCTCCGTCTCACACTGTTTCTGCCACCGAGCTCCAGGTCACAGCCAAGGCCAGGTTTCGTGCAGCCTCCTGATGGGCTCGCCACCTACCTCGGGCAGCATGGCCAGTGCTGTGGGTCACTGCCAGGCCCCTGAGGTGACACAAGGAAGGAGGGGAGGCGGTGGCTTAGCACTCAGCAGCACCCCTCTGCTTCGGGCAGCGGCAGCAGAACCAAGAGGCAGTCCAAGGCACAGCAGCTGCTGGGAGAGACCCATCCATCCTCTCTGCCTTTGTGGGGAGAAACAAAGAGCCGAGGGAGGGAAGGAAGTGACTTCTCTGGAGGCGGCTGTAGCAGAGGAGTGAGCACCCATCGCTTTCCAGACAGATGAGTGGAGCCCCCAGCCCTTCTCCTGTCCCCTCCACTGCTTGCATCCCCTCTTTCTCCCTGCAGAGTGACTGGAAGGGAGGAAAAAAATAAACATACAAAATAAACCAGAAAAAAAAAAAAAAGCAAAAGGAGAGCGGGAGGAAGCACGCGGGGCATGCTGGCTGGCAGGCAGACAAGAAGGGAGGCCGGGAGCCGCTGCCAGGGCGCTGGGGGCTGCGGGCACCTACGTGCGGCCGGCGGCGTGCGAGGGCCGTGGCAGCCGTGCTGCTCCGAGCGTCCCCGCTGGCAGCCCCGGAGCTGGCAGGCAGCACGGTGGTGGTGGTGGGGCTGCACCTGGCCACGGGTGGCACGTGCCAGCCGGCACATCCCCACCGCAGGCACCGGCCATCCAGGCCATCACCAGCTTCTTCTTCCCCCTGGGCCGGCGGGCTTTTCTGGCATCCCGACCCGCCGGCTGGTTTTGGCTCTGGGAAATGAAACCGTGACCTCTGCCATCCCAAGGCCATGTGTCCCCAAGATGCCATGCTCGGGATCACGCTGCTGCCCTGCTGCCTGCCGCTGTGTCCGGGCCCGGCTCCCGTGCCCTTGAGGCGTCCGCAGAGTGGCCTCGGGTCAGGGGGCAGAGCAAAGAGAGGTCCTGCTCACACCCTGCTCACAGATGTCTCTCCAAATTCACATTCTGGGCTCAGGCATGCTTTCCTCTGCATTCACATCAAATCCGTAGGGAAGGGAAGGGAAGGGAAGGGAAGGGAAGGGAAGGGAAGGGAAGGGAAGGGAAGGGAAGGGAAGGGAAGGGAAGGGAAGGGAAGGGAAGGGAAGGGAAGGGAAGGGAAGGGAAGGGAAGGGAAGGGAAGGGAAGGGAAGGGAAGGGAAGGGAAGGGAAGGGAAGGGAAGGGAAGGGAAGGGAAGGGAAGGATTTATTAAGATGTTGTACTCCTGTGCACGCCTGTGCATTGTATCATGGGCCATCTGGGAGTTAACTAAGTCCTAGTCTCCTTCTCCTCCTCATCTCCCAGAAATGAACGAGGTTTCCAGCTGTTTTGGACAGCAGTGAGCAGCCTGCAGAGCTGGAGGTGTGCTGAACCCATGAGTCAGCAGTCGTCGGTAACGGTTACACGCTGGGGGTGACACCGCTGGGCTAGGAAAGTCCCAGTAATACCAGGCACTGGGCAGCAGGCACGTAGTGGCTTGGCTGCTCCAAAACACCCCTGGCGTGACCACAGTGAGGTGTCCCACGAGCCGGGGAGCACGCAGTGCTCTGCAGCAGCTCCCTGCAGCCATGGCCCTCGTGCTGATGGCTGCCAGCATGGTGTCATGGCAATTGGTGCTTGCTTTCACCAAATTTCAGCATTGCCAGCACTCCTTTGCTGGGTACCACCTGCAGAGCAGCCACTTGGGCATTGCCCCGGAGCCCCGGCTCTTTGCAAGGGGAGCATGAAAAGAGCCAAGGCCAGGGAGCAGCAAATGTTATGGGGTGGCAGGAACATCAGCTTCTGGGTTCACCCCGGTTGTGCTGGTAAATACGGTATTCATTTCTCAGCTATCCACTGTAGAGGCCTCTACTTAGCCTCCAGCTATTGGAGGGCAAAAGCATAAAAGAGTGTTAATTATATAAAAGCACGCCTGAGACACGATCACTGCTGAACAACTCTTCTCACTGCTGTGCGTGCTGCGCTTTGCTGGCCTGGCTCTGCCCCTGCCCCTTACTCACACACTGCAGCAGCACATTTGTAAGCTAAACTCCCAGTACCAGCAAAATACCCATTTTATGTGCAAGGGGTGATAATAATCCAGGATTCTTGAAGCAGATGAATAAATATATAGCTATAGAATGTGACAAAGCTCGGTGGCCATCACGTTCCTGTAAACGAGGCAGCCAGCTGAGACAGGCCTCAATCATGTCACAGCAGAGAGGAAGAAGGGGACCAAGAGTAGCAGGAGGAGTAGCAGGAATGAGCAGAAAGCATGGGTGAAGGGTGACGCAAGTGACTGGGACAGATAGGGGAAGGGGCAGGAGGAAGCAGCTGAGTTAAGGATGGAGGACTGGAAAGGAAGAGGTTGCTCAAGGGGGGCTGCAGGGGTGTTTTAAGCTGAGAACTACCTGGGACAGAGGCTGCCTCCATGGCTGCCCAGCCTCTAGGCCTGGATTGCAAACGAGCAGCAAATTAACAGATTCATGAACTCAAGCACAGTTTAAAAGGGAGATGAATGGGTGGGAATTACCAGCATCCGGAAAACGGAGGAGACGTCCAGACTTAGAAAGGCAAACATAGAACGGAGCAGGAAATGCAGAAGCAGCCAGGTCTGTGCACTGAAATCCCTAACAGGGGATGGGAGAAAGAAGGGAAATGATGAAGCGGAGCTGGCACACTGGGAAGCAGCCTGGCCCCGCCACGCACTGCCAGCGCTGCTCTGGGGGAGCTTAGCACCAGGACGCTCCGCTTGGGAAGCGCCGCTCTGGAAATAACCTGCCTGGTGGTGAGATCATTCATTCTTCTCAGCTGGAAACCCGACCCTGTCTCCAGGCTCATTTTCCAGACCAGAAGTTGACGTTCACGGAAAACTTCAGCCCCAGGGGCCAAATATCAAGATCCTGAGCTTGTCAGTGCTGAGGTTCGGCCCCTCGGCAGGCTGCATGGCTAGCTCAGAAGTCCCCCTGGCCTCGCTGGTGGCTCAACTCGGGGAGAGGAGCTCCCCCAGGGTGACATGGTGGCTTGTCACACTCCACACGCTGTGGCCAGCTCCCAAGGAGCCCATGGGCTGGCTAATCTCGGGTCTGCGAGAAGAGCTCTGGAGCTCTGGGTGGTCTGCAAACAGATCGTAGAGGCCAAGTCCCAGTGGTAAATGGCCAGGGTGTAAGAGGGCTCAAATAACAGGTTTGATATTACGTCTCCTATCTTCTGCTAAAGGGAGTCAATCCTTCCTGTAGCTCCGGTGTCAGCAGGAAGGGACATGCTTTTGGAAGTATTTTCTTGCTCCAAGGATCTCATGTATGAGTGTGGATGTGTCAAACATTCTCAGGCATGGCTTTTGTCACGGAGTCATGCCTCTGCCAAACCACCATCCTGCTTCTGAGGTTTGGGGCAGTTTCCACCCGGCTGTGCCTGAGACATGAGCCATTTTGTGTCGGCAGGGCACCCTCTGCCCTCTCAACATCACCTGCCTTCCACGCCGCTTTTCCAGAAGCCTTCGGCCCACGTCCAAGGAAAACAGCAGCAGCGATGCCATGTCATTGCAAGCATCTGCGGGAGAGCCAGCCGTGGGCATGTAACCTTCATGGAGCTGGGGGGGAGCCTGGGCAAGCTCTCGGCCCCGAGCCCAGTATTTGCTGTGACACCCAGATAATATTTGTGTGTGGCTGGCAGGTGCTTTGGCTGAGGCAATGTTTAAGTGTGTGGTGAAGGTGTCGATTATACCTTGTTCCAGGCACTGTGGAGCACTTGAGGAACAGCCAGGCTTGCAGGCATCTCCCCTGCCTCCAGCCTGGGTTGCACACAGGCTCCTGCAAAGCCCTCACCTTCCTCCTCGCTGCAAAAATCACTGTGGGGATGTAGCAAGGTATCTCGCCCAGCAAGTAGGTGTCCTCAGGGCAGGCTGCACTACTGTGGGCATCTCCCAGGCTGCTGCCTTCGTTCCTCTGCCCCATCGCCACTTTTTTTGTTGGGCAGGGACCAGTGCTGTCCCACGAGAGGAAGGCAGAAGGCATCATCCTGCCAGCACCGCGGCCCTGCTCTCCCAAGCTGAAGCCAGGTTTCCTGCTCAGTTTGGAGAGTTTGGAGCATGCCAGTTGGGAGGCTGGAGGGAATCGACATGCCAGGTGTCCGGATGGAGGGGTGGCCCCATGGGGGCAAGACTCCCTGCTCCAGCCAGCACTGAATAACCATTATCCAGGCTGGCTACAAAGGCAGTGGGCAGACGTGATGGCAGGCACAGCCACAGCTCCTGCACTTGTGGGAACCCGACGGAAACCCTCCCGCTTCCCCCTGGCCTCGGCTCAGCTGCGCCTGCAGATTTGCATTGGCAGCACGGCGGCGTGGAAGCTCGCCCGCCCCTCGCCCGCACGCTGCCAGCGTCCTGCCAGCGCCCGGAGCCTTTTGCCCGTGTGAACTTTTGTCTCTTGTGTGAAAGGGGAGCGTTTTCAAAGGGGTCGTTTAAACATTGGCATCTTAATTAGAAGCGGGCAAACAGCAAGGGTAGCTGTACCTTCGCTTGGAGATGCACCTTTGCCAACACGCACCTCTCTGTGATAGGCACCCCCCTCTGCTACTATGTCCCTGGAGAGCTCGGCTCATCCAGCCCCTCCAACCTTCCTTGGCACATCGTGCCCTGCAGCCCCCTGCCATCCCCAGCCTGCCTCCACATCATGCACAGCCCACTAAGTGCCCCCTCCGTCCCTGCTGCCAGCCTCCTGCTGCTCTCTCAGCCCCAGCCTCATCCCCGCCTCCTGGTCACCCCTCGCTCCTGACCCTTTTGTCACCTATAGCCATTCAGCCTATATCCATTTCTAAATGAAGCATCCTCTGTGAAGCGGCAGAAAAGCACCGGCTGTACAATGTGCCCGGAGTGAAAAGGGAAGGCTGTTAACACCACTTGGAAAGGGGCCTGCATTTGACAACAAACACGGCCAAGTTTCGAGCTCCTTGCTAATTAGTCTATTAGCTATACGAGCAGAGAAAGCCTCTCACCATCCCGCGCCGCTCCGCTCTCGCGCTGCAGCCCCGTCACCTCAGGAATCCCCTGCCCCGTCTCCGTGGCGCGGTGCTACGTAGGCATCACACCAGCGGCTGCCTGGCCACTCGCCTGCGCCTGGACGCCAGGGCCAGGCGGGGATGGTTCCTCTCCGCGGGTTTTCTCCAATGGACAAAAGATTTCTAAAAGACCGAGCCAAAGTCCCAGGTGCTGCTGGGATGCTCGGCCCAGGGAGAAGAGGGCATCCTGCGGCAACCCGTGCATGTCCACGGGGTGGATGTCCCCAGCATGACGATGCTGGCAGGAGCCACCAGGAACACCCCCGTGGAGAAGGTTTCGGGGACAATCCTGGGATGGGGACAGCTCCCCTGGGTGCCTTCAAGCCAGGAGTGAGCAAAACCATCGCCGTCCCCCCTGGCGCATGGAGCCAGCCACCTCTGCACCACCAGCTTTTTGGCACCTTTCTGGCAGTCCTGTTGGCCAAGCCGGCAGAGCATCCGTCTGTCTGTCTGTGTGTCCATCCAGGGAATGGGTTAAACAGCCCGTGCCCCACCCCACAAGGCCAGCCTGGGCTTCCAGGCATGGAAGGGAGAGGCTTACAGCTGGGGCTCATTACAGGGCAGCCATAAAGAGGGTGGAGGCCCTTCCTCCCACACTGATCAGAGGAGCCTCGCAACTGCATGCCCTGGAGCCAAGGGATGAGGTCCAGGGCTTGTTTACCACCTCATGTGAAACAGGGGAGTGTCTGTGGGGTTTTGTCCATGCTGAGGAGAAAGCTAGAAACCAGAAAGAGATGTGTTCATGTGCTTCCCCAAAGTGCGGGGACCACTTGATGGCCACCTGCACAGCTCTGGTTGGCTTCTTTGGATCAGGAGGGCCTGACTTGGGATATGTATTCACCTGATGTTCCCCCCACATGTTAAAAAGGGGGGACACTGTGTTTCCTAACCTTTTCCTGAGGGTTCTTTGCTCATAGTGCCTGTTGATGGGCTGCAGGTTTGGATGTACCTCTGCTGCCTGATGACACAGGGCTGGAGCGGCCTAAAGGGCCTGATCTACTCCTGCAACACGTTGTCAACTTGAAAATCAAGTTGGAATCAAGGTGAATCTCTTGAAATCAAGGGAGAGGAAGAGGTAGCCTTTCTGACTTGCCAGTGATGCCCATGGGTGGACATGAGCGGCCACAGTGCACTGAGGGATCGACAGAAAAATCTTCAGGCTCTGAGCTCTTTCTGCTAAGACAGACTATTCAAAATACTTGGGGATCTTGGAGGAATTTCATTAAATTCTGAGGGATAAGCTAATAGCAGAGGAGCGAAGGAGAAGCCATTTTGTCCCGGGGATGGCGTGATGCCTAGCCATCAACAGATGAATGGAAACCCACATGCCAAGGGATGCCGGAAGCATGGCTTTTTCCGTTGGAACGATGAGGAGCTCCAAATGCAAAACGTATGACTCATTCTCCTGAGCACCACGGTCAAACATGGAGGGGAGGAGGTCGTGATACTCCTCCAAGCTCAACCCCCCGAACAGGCTTGCCAGATACCAAAATGAGATGTTATAAGACGTTTGGCTGGTGCAGCTTGTCTCCCCGCTTCACACCCTCGAGCAGCAGAGCGGTGCTGGCTGGTAGAAATCAATAGTGTAGATACAGTCCCTTTTGGTTTCCAGTGAAAGCTGGGAAATTCTGGAGAGTTGTTTGTAGCTCCTGAGGGTTGCTACGTGAGTGGATGCTCATGTACCTCTTCGGCCAGATGCTGGGGCAGCTCCCTTTTGGCTGAGCAGGACAGCCAGAGAAGGTACTTTCCGAGGTCTCTGTTGTGTTCTCCTCTGAGACCCCTTTCTTCTCCCTTCCAAGCATGGGGAATTTTGCATTCCCCTTGGGATCAACTTATCTTGACCTGCTAGATGAATCCTTGGAGGAAGGTATTCCCCTCGGTTTGATCCATCACTGTTACCCTGGTGCGATTCAGTCAAGGAGTTTGGAACAATGCTTAATTAAAGGGTCATGAGATCACTGAGGTCACTAATCTGCGAAATCACCGAGGAACAGAAGATGGATCATTGGCCTCAGATCCTTGAAAATCCTATAAACCTGTGGGGAATGTCTCCGCTCCAGCCCTCCTCTGTTCTTGACAGATGTTTACACCGCAGTGGCCTCCCTCGCCTCAATGCTGTAATCTAGGCAACAGCCAGCCCTTTCCTTGCCAATGCCTCCCTTCATGCATGCGGTGGGTTGGCTTCTCTGTGTCATCGAGTCTCAGGGCCTAGATTTTCAATCCGGCCTCCACCCAGCCTCTGTGAGCGTGCATGTCCTCCAGCAGAGGCACGCGTTGGCTTCAGCCAACCTCCGCCATGTGTTTGGGTTTGGGGGGGGCAGTTTGTGTGCCCCGCAGCACAGGCATGAGGGGATTCCTCGTGCAAGCTGCACAGGTGCAGGCTACGGTGCTGGGCCTGTGTGAAAATGTGGCACAGCCCTGCCCTGAACAGCCTCCTGGTGAAGCTCTGAAGGACTCCTCCGGGCTGGCTTTCCCACCTATCCCTTGAAGGGATAGCTTTGTTTTGCTCTCTGCAAGGTCTGGAGGCGACTAGGCCTTCTTTCTCTTGCCTTCACAAAAGCTCATTCAAGGACTGATGTTTACCCCACAACTTGCAATTTGCCCTGGATTAGTGGTTTAGCTTGAGCCACAATAAAGGGTAGTCTTCATCCATCACTTCTCTAAATTTACTTGATATCTAGCCAGCACCAGATGAGGAATCCATTCAGGAAGTCTTCTCATCTGATTCTTGCAGACAGGAATGATGTAATGAGCCTTTCTGGTTGCCCCCAGTTCTGCAGAGTTAGGAGCCTTTGACTGCCTTGGTTTTCGAAATTTCTAGAGAAAGCACTCTGCCTGGAGGGGACAGGAGCACCTAACGGCTCAAAGAGCTGTAAAATTATTTTGACTGCCTGACTGTATGCCTCCTGGAGATGGAAAACAATCTATCCTGTTCCTTTTTAGACACTTTTTACAAATCTGAACGTTGTTACTCTTCCCTTTTCCTCTTCTCCTAGACAGACTAAACAAATGCAATTTTTTCAACCTTTACTCATAGGTCATGGTTGCTAGACTGCTCATCATACTGTGAGCTCTAAGAGGTTTACACCTCTCTTGAACTGCATTGTCCAAAAGTGGGCGCATCCAAAAAGCATGAGGCTTTTCTAATGCTGCAAGAAGTGGGATGATTGCAGCACACGTGGTTTTATGGCACTTTTGTTTATAGGTCCTAGTAGGGACATTTGGGTTTTTTTTCCACATCTGTGTGTTGTCAAGTCAGTAATGACACCCATCACCACAATGACGCCCATGTCCTTTCCTGAAGGCCTTCTTGCCCCCTTGTATATGCATAGAGCTGATTATCCTGCTAAGTGCTGTGGCTTGCATTTGCCCTTACTGAATTGCATCCTGTTTATATCCACTTCACCAACATCACAATCTGCTAGGACTCCCGTCCTGATCTCCAAAGGGTCTGCAGCCACCACATGGCCGATCATCGTCAGCAAATGTAACATGCATCTTTCAATCCAACACCCAGGCAAGTAGCTCGCCATATCAGAGCTAGGACGCAGCTTCCTCATCTCCCATGGCCTTGCCCCAAAACCCTACTGTAGAAGGCAATCAGGCTGTTGACAAATCCACATTAGCTATTACTTCTCATCTTGTCTTACAAGCAGCTCATCTGCTCCAGGGACCAGAAGATACGCAGTCCCGGGTCTGCATTTCCACTCCTTTAAGGCCAGGTACTATGTCTGACTTTTCTTCCTACTCATCTGGAACCTCACCCCTTCTTCCCTAGATAATTGCTACCACATTTGAGGTGGTTTCAGCCAGGACTTCAGCAGGGCTGGCTGATAGGAAAGGAAGGGAGAGCCTCATCCAAGGTCAGCAGCAAGAGGACGAGAGAAGCCATGTCTTTGCTGCAGCCGGGGGACATGCAGCCTCTGTCCCTCTCTGCCCAGCAAAGGGTGCCTGCAGGTGCCATTCGAGCATCTCCCATGGTGCGAATAGGGTACGTGAGCCTGCAGACAGCGTCCCACAGCATCTGGCCTGTTTACATAGCAGGGAGCCTTTGTTAACATCAGGAGGTTGGCCAACGAGGGGAAATTTTACAATTGCACCACACAGCTCTGTTGACTCAAAAGGAAGAGTTAGCTTCAAAGCAAAGCAGACTCCACGTAGCCAGGCTCACGTAGCCCGGCCAGCTGCACAATGAGGCGTTTCAGCGGATGGCTGGGAGGCTGCTGGATGGATGCATAGCATTCAAGCGGGGCAGAGAGCGCTCTCGCTAGGCAGCTGGCAGTCACGCAGCCCATGGAGCCAGAGCGCCCTGGGAAAGGGGCAGGCAGCGGGGGAACAAAAGCTGCAGGGCGGCTGCGGGAGCGAGGCAGGGCTGGGGTGTGAAGCTGACATCCCCTCCGCCAGGCAAGAGCTGGCAGCTGCCCCTGGGCACCCGGGAAGGAACAAGGGACCATCGGGCCACCGAGTTCCCAGGCTCTTCAGGGGATGCACAAAGCGCAGTGCTGCGCATCGGTGAAGGGGACTGCTCCAGCACCCCCCACCCCCCCACACCCAGAGCTCCTTTCTGTTTCTTTTCCCAGACAGGAGAGGCCCAACTCTTTGGTGAACCCTTTTGCCTTGTCTTTACCTCTAGCCATGAATGAATTTATTCTTTGCCCCGTTTTTTGGTCCAGTGGTTTTCCCAGCTGGGCAGTGAGAGGGGGAGGCAGGGGAGCGCTACACCCACCGCTTGCTTGCTTCTCCCCTGCCCGCCGCAGATCCAGGCAGCCCTGCACACCATTAATTACAGGGGACGGAAATGCCCCGTGCCCAATATCCGGTGCGGCTGAGTGATGACAGCCCGCTAATCATTTCCAGGATTTGTGATTGGAATTAAAGGGACGGGTTCTCCCTCAGCAAGTGCGGGCAGGGCAGCTGGGGGAAGGGAGCAGGCCCTGCTTGGAAAGGACAGAGATGAAACTGCACTGAATATCGCTGTGCCGCTGGGGTGATTCAAGCACTGGCCAGCTGAGAGGTGATTTCCAAGCCTATGTGACCACCACAGATGTCCCAAGGTGCCTCCACTTCCATCATCAGCGTGGTCCCTCGTTGCCTCCTGATGCCCGTGGGATATGGCAGGTCCTGTCCCCACTGCCCCGGCCAGTCCTTACTGCCTTTTTGCCTGCTATCCCACCATGTGCCTGCATGCTCCCTCCCACATGTGCCAGGGAGAGGCTCCCCACACACCACCTCCAAACCACCTCCTTGCCACGGTGCCGCAGAGCAGAGGCAGCCCGGCCCCAGGGGCTCTGCTTGCAGGAGGAGCGCTTGGTCAAAAACGGCCCCATCAGCTCCAGGCACGAGGTGTGGCCCAGAGGTGTAGGACACCAAAAAGCAGCAAAGCCTTTTATTGTTATTATTTGTGTCACTGAGAGACAAGCACGCCAAAAGAGAAGCAAGCCTGTGCTTGCTGGCACAGCCCATTGATCTGGAGCCCCTTGGCCAAGCCCAGCCCTGTGAGGGCCTCCCAGATGCTGCCCTTTCTATGCACAGACCACAGCTCTTTCCCCCGTGGCCCTTTAGGATCATGTAACATCTTTGCCTGAGGCTACAGATCTAGGCTATAACACAAGAGAGGAGCCTGCGGTTGGCCACCATGGTCTTGCAGTGCATCTCCACCCTGGGTCCCAGCTATGAAGCTCTTCTGAAGGGAGGCTCAGGGCAAAGAGAGATGAGCTGCAGAGAGTTGTGAAAAGGGAAGCCAGCAAGAGGGTGGGACGCCTGGAGGGCTGCAAAGAGACTTTTAAATAATTGTGTCAGAGGAGGAAGAGATGGGAAATTAATGAGCTGTCAGTGGGCATGTGCTGGACAGACTGGGAGCCCTGGAAGCCTTTGGGAGCTAGGTGGCCAGCTCCTGCAGGAGAGACATGGTATGCAATCCCTTGGGTCGGTGCTATGCAAGGAGCTTTGGAGGCAAGCCCATATATTTTGGGATAAGCCTCTCTTCCTGATTTCCTGATAAGGTTTTTACGGAGATTACTTGCTCCCAATTCAAAACCACTGCAGATGTGACTTGTTTCCAAGCCTCAGACGTCCACATTTTCTCGACTGACCCAGGCAGGGCCAGGACATCCTTTAGGGGTCATCAGTGTGGGAAACTCCTTCCCCACCGAGCCTGCCAAACACGATGGGGTCTGCAGAGAGCCAGGGACAGAATCACCCTCCGGGAGGTTTCTTTCTCCTCCTCGCAGCCCCAGAGCTGAGCTCAGTGCCCAGCTGGGAGCCACTTTACGAGCCCTCGCTGTTTGGTGTGAAATCTCCATCCCGAGCCCAGGCCTTGAGAGAGATACAATTAACAGATTTGATGAAGTAGCCCAGATAAAAGAAGGTGCCTGTTGGATGCCAGGCCGAGCCCTGCCCAGGCTCATGCCAACACACACACATTTTGAAGGGCAAACATGTAATCGGGAGTGGGAATTAATTACCCAGGCCGGTTTATCACAGCCCTCCCTCCCTGCCTCTCACGGAGGTTCACACCCGTCTCGGTGCCATGCTGCACGTACGGCGGCAGGGCTCTGACTAAGCCTCGCCTGGGGCCTGCAGGCAGCACGATCCCGCCCCCACGCCCCAGCCACCTCAGGCCTTTCAGTTATGGCAAGGAGGGTGGCAGCCACCACTTGTGCATCCCCCTGTGCCCAGGAACCTGCTCTGAGCTGGTGTCAGCTCCTTCCAGGTGCCTGCTGGGGACACAGCTCCAAATCCTTTCGTCCCACTTCTGTATGTCCCTGCCCAAGCTCACGGCAGACCTGGCGTGTGGGTGCCTGCAGCCAGAGGGGTGGTAAAACATGAGCCCTCCTGGGATGTGTCCCACAGCTAACAGAGGCTGGGGTGGGCAGCACACAGCCGCCTCCTGGACACTCCCCTGGCTCCTGACAGGCTGCATCTCCCGTCACCCCATGGTGGCCTCCTCCACCATTGGCCACCAAGAGCTGAGCCCACCAGTGGTGTTCGGATCGGCCCAGGTTGTTAGGGCAGTTCTGCATCTGAATGTCTGAGCCCCTCAAGTCACCACCATAACTGTGCGTATGTGCTGCTTATGCCTTTCCGTTGTGCTAGGTCCTGGCTGGAATGCATGATGCCTTGATGCAGGGATGCTGCTGAGCATTTGGAAGCAAAGAAAACCCCGT
The DNA here is from genome assembly GCF_009769625.2 of Cygnus olor. Classification (NCBI taxonomy): domain Eukaryota; kingdom Metazoa; phylum Chordata; class Aves; order Anseriformes; family Anatidae; genus Cygnus; species Cygnus olor. The sequence goes on from NC_049171.1 coordinate 88,711,513, forward strand.
ACCACTGCCCAAAGGTCTCCCCCATTCTGAGAGCCCACTCTGAGGGCTATTTAAAGGCCAAATCCATCTGGCTGGGTGGTGGGATGCAGCCACCTCTGGGGCTGCAGCTCGCAGAACGGGGCTCGGATCTCGAGGAGAGCTTGGACAGTGTTCAGATCTTGGGAGAGAAAAGAGCAGGCTTGGATGGAAAGTGAGCCAAGGAAGAAAGAAATCTTGTAACCAGCTCAGTGAGAGCGGTTGGTGGGAGGACACCGAGTCTCGGGGAGTGTGCTCCGAGGGATGGCACAGCACAAGGTCTGCACACACAGCGGTCCCAGTGTGCAGCGTGCTCCTGGAGCAGCGGCAGGGAAGGGATTCCAGCATGACTCAGATGGGCGCTAACTTGGAGGAAGGAAACAGTCCACGGGACAAACAGCAGACGGTCAGGTGGAGAGCCTCCTCCCCGAAGCGCTGCTCCGGCCCTCACGTACCACAGGTTGCAAGTGGGACCAGGGCAGCACTGGGGCTCCAGGCCTGGGGCTCCACCTGCCCTGCTCACATCCACAGAAATAGGGGAGCCCCTTGGTGGCTAATAAAGCATAGTGGCAGCCCAGGCACCGAGACAAGCCAGTGAGCTGCCCTCTGCAAAAATTCACCCCTCTCCCCGTGCCGTTTGAGCATTCACGGTAAATTTTTGACTCCTCAAACACATGGCAGGGTACTGATGGAGGGGACGGGCTCTCAGGCTCATAGGATGTTTGTTCCAGAGAGCATATGCACAAATGGCACAGCGTGCTGTGAAGGACTCTCTCTGCCACTCGTGAAGGATGTACCCAACCTAGCGCTAAATCTAGCAGCCCCGAGTGCCAAGAGCAATGAGGCTCCGGTCCCACCAGCTTCCATATGAGTCACTTACCCCCCACATGGAGCCTGGACCATGTCCGTGTGGTGACGAACCCTTGGCACCACCAGCTCGGAGGTGTCTGTATATGTTGTAGGCCCACCTCACGTTGGTTTGTGCCTGCCCTTGCCCTGGCTCAGAGGCAGCGTAGCTGTGCTGGGGGTACCCCAGTTCTCCTCTGGGGTCAGAGACTCTCTTCCAAGACTATGGCAGCAGAAGTCCTCGTAATGCTGCCACAAGCACCAGTGCTAAGCTGGCTGCTACCCTGAGTTCATGACCACTGACGCCTGTCCTTTCTGGGACCCTGGCATTTATTTTCTTGTCCCTGTCAGGGCAGATGACACCAAGTGCTGGGTGTTTAAAGAGGCCCCCATCTCAGCCAGCAAAAGGTTTCCTTGCCCATCCCAGCCCCACCAGCTGATGGGCATTTCACGCATAAATGCACGCAACGTATTTGGCTTCTGGCCCCCAACCATGTGCAGGATGAGCAAAGGGCTCTTCTCCAATACTTGCTGGGTGGCTTCACCTTCCTTGGTTACTGGAAGATAATATCCCATCAGAAAAGTGAACAAATTAGTATCCCTGTGCCCCCTCTGTGTGCAAACCAACCCTGTAGACACCACCCAGGTTGGAACGGGGAGACACTGGAGACCCCACAGCTAAAATACGATCTCCTTTCCAGGTGCGGGTCAGCCTGTCACCCATCCCAGCCTCCCCTCCACACACCCCACGGCTGACTTTTCACTGTTGTGGGTGCAGCCTCAGCACCCCCCAGCTCCATCCCTCTGCCCTGTTCTGCAGTATCAGGGGAAGAGGCCATTCCTGCTGGGGGAACAGCAGCACAAGGGATCTCCAAAAACCCCTTTCCTTCTTCCCCCGCTTCCCAATACCCTCACCGATTCCCCCCCGCTCCCTCCCTTCCTGCCCTGTCCATGTCAGCCTGGCCGTGCTGGCTCTCTGATTAAGTCATTTCCTGACATTCAGCACCACGCAGGATGACCAGGAGCAGATGTACACAAGCGGAGAAGAGTGGGAGCTATAATACCGCGTCCAACAGCACGCTGACAGCCTGTCGGGCAAGGGAAGGGGAAAAAAAAATACAGAAGGAGAAAAAAAAAACGAAGAAAAAAAAAAAACCCACACAGCTCAATACTTTCCATGTGCCGCCGCTAAGGAGGAAATCGCCTCCATTTGCTACGTGCAAAGCCTGGTGTCTGCACAGCGGGGTTGGAAGAGAAGGGAGCCTGTTTCCCAGGTGGGGAGGAGGGGCTGCTGGCAGCATCGCCGCGCCGGGGGAAGGTCCCCGCACACCCACGCGGGACGGGACCGGGTGGCAGGAGGGGGCAGCGGGCTGAATGCAGGTGGCAGGGGGAATGGCCGTGGTCAGAGCCCGGTTTGGCTCAGCGCCCGGTGGGACGCTGCCCGGGCTTCCCCACCGCCACGCCGCCGAGGAGAAGGGGAGAAGGAGTGGTGGCTGCTGTGCTGCCCCTCCGTGGGCTGTGCCCGAGAGGAGAGGGGCTGCAGGGGCTGCCTGGGGGCTCCCGCTGCCCCCCGGCCTCCCAGCACTAGGGGCTGCAGAGATGGGCATGGATCTTGGGTTCCTTGCCCAGCACCCACACATCCTTCCTGAGCTGGGGTGCTAGATGTGCCCCCCGCCTCATAATACGTGGGCTACCACAGCTCTCTCGCCCCTCAAAATGGGGGCAAGGGGAGGACAGGAGAAATTTCCCACACCCTGCCTCCCTGTGAGCAGCACGGGGGGTCAGGTACAAGGGCTGCAATGCCCTCCTCCCTTCCCACACCGTCCTTCCCGTGTGCCACCCCTCCCGGCCGGGCAGGGAAAGCCCCGTGCCAGGAGGTGCCACCACGTTACTTCCTGCACCCTGGGGTGGGAGGCAAAGTCCCTGATTAGAGCAGCCCTGCCACAGCCACCCCCAGCCTCCGCCAGCTGGGGAAAGTCCAGGGACTGTGCGACAGGTCGGGCCGGTGGCGAGGGACACCCCTGGGGACAAGGGCATGGGAGCTCCTTCCTCCAGGCCGTAGGCACCTCGGAAAATTGAGGGGGCATTGCTGAAGTGCTTCCTTGACATCTCGCCCCACATCCAGAGCGTTTCTCCAGCTGTGAGCCAGAAAGGCTGGGAAAACACCTCCTTCCTCGTCTGCAGCATACACATAAGTTGTAAGCCGTACAGTCATCCTGGTGCTGCTCCAAGCTGGCTGAATACCTGCACAGACCCCTCTAGCGCCTGTCCCATCGCACCCACCGGCTCCCAGCTGCTGAGGAAGTTAAGGCCCTTCCAGCCCCTTGCTGGGCAACCGCTGCTCTGTCCTGGTTTGACTCGTGTCCCCAGGGCCTTCTCTGATCTCTTTTGTACCTGTGTCCCCCAGATGGGGTGCCCTCGGAGCCCGCAGACCTGCACCCACACCAGCTAAAGCAGAGCCGAGCTCTGGGCTGCTGCTGCTGCTGCCAGGGAAGGGAGAGGATGAGCACGGCCAAACATCAGGAAATCAGAACGGCCCCTTCCAAAAGTGGGTCTGCTCAGGGAAGCCGTCACCGGGGCAGAACATTTTGAAGACTGTGGGCCTTTTGAAGGCTTCATCAAACCCATTGACCATAAGCTGCGGAGAATCAAGATGATGCGCAGCACGACCCATACTGTTTCGGGTGGCCCAAAAGCCAGAACACCCCTTTTCTCACGGTCCTCTAAAGACCCCGTGCAATGGGTGCCGTCATGTTGCAGGTTTTTCAGGACACACTGGGATCGAGGCCATTTGGCACAGTCTCCTGTGACACACAGAGGAAAGCTTTGGGCTGGCACACCCAAGTCCCCAGCACCCCAGTGGAGAGAAGGATGGTGCTCGAGCTGTTAAACAGCTCCTAGTTCACCCCCTGGCACACAAGACCCTCTGGGGGCTATGTGGCCCACGGGACGCACCAGGAACCAGGATCCTGGGCAGCCCACCCCGAGCCCCTGACCTTTTGCAAAGGGAGCAGGTGGGGAGCAGAGCTTACCTCCAAACACCTCCTGGAGATGGGACTGCCCGCGCTGGGACGTCTCGCTGTTCCCCTGCAAGGCGCCATGGCTTGAGACCTCCTGTGCACCCACCGCAGAGAAAAAGGCTTCAGGGTCATGCAGCTGCGTGTCCCAGCTCTGCAGCTGCCAGCCAGCTCCTGCTGGAGGGGCTGTCCTGCTCCGTATCCGCTCCTAGATGTCGGTCACAAGGCACTTTACCACAATGGCACCTATTTTCCTGCTCCCCCGCCACCTCTGAGCTCTGTGGGCCGTAAGATCTGGTCAAGATCTGATGGTGCCTACCGAGGAAGGTCCAGTCCATCTATCTGCAGGTGAGGTGGCCTCCCTCACAAGCATGGGGAGAGAGGCAGCAGCCCCAGAAGCAGCCGAACTGAGCGCGTAGCCATGAGACGGGCTCAGTTTCCCTCGGGAATCATCATCAAGGCATCCTGCAGGCATCAAGGTGCCTGCAGGAGCTAGCATCCCCCGAGCAAAGCAGGGGGGCTTCCAACAGGGACCCCGTTCATCTTCCAGGAAGCTTTTGGGAGGTGGCATCTTCTGCCTGCTGGTGGTGGAGGCGCGGTGGGGACAACAGCGCACCACACTGCCGGGGGGATAAACAGCTCTGGAAGCAAACATCCCCTTCTACGGGGCATCTCTCACTCCGTTGGTTTATGAATTTATTTTTCATTTTCCCTCCCTCCTCCTTGTCCTCCTCCTCCTCCTTTCCCCCTAATCCACGAACAAGACTCTCAGAGCTAGAAGAGAGGCGAAACCCAGCACAGCTGCAAATTCGATCAGCCGCGAGCTGGCAGGCGAGCGCGCACAGCTGGGAGAGGGGAGCGCGCTCTCACACACACAGCGCGGCACCAAATGGAGCGGGTGGACAATGGCCAGCAGGGGCTGGTGACTCACACACGCCGGCCTCTGCCGGCCGAAGACCGAGGAGCATCAGCAGATGACTGAGGCTGGCAGGAGGCACGGTGCTGAGCGCCTACGGGCCACCACGGGCAAGGATGGCCGGGCTCTGCTGCCTTCAGAGGCTGCTCAGCACATCTTGGGGGCACCACATTACCTTCTGTGGGTCCACAGAAGGTGGGGTGTAAGTAAGTGGGGGTGGTGGTTGTGAGAACTGCAGCTGCTGCACCAAGAGGCAGCCGGGAAGCACGGGTGTCAGCTCCCATCCCTCCTGCGCGGCAGCAACCTTGCCCTGTCTGCTCCATCTCCAAACCCACATTCCTTGCACCCTGACAGAGCAGGAATTCTGCTCCGTGAAGCAGAGACACAGGGCAGATGCTGCAGATGGGTCCAGTCCTGCTGAGCACCGTGGACGCGCTGCCACCCTTCCTGCTCCAAGCACCGGTTTTCAGCCGGTTTTCACTGGGCCATACTCAAACCATCCGGGCTGATCTCTGTCTTGCTGGTCGTCTGCCTAACGCTGAACTATCTACATAAATATAGATGTAAAATATATAATTTCAGCCAAAATGATTCATCTGCTTCCAAGAACATTGTAAGGGGGAAATACTTTGGTTTCTCTTGCTTTTGCTACAGGGAAATCTGATGACCTTTCTTTTGAAGAGCTCCCGAAGCGGCATGTTTTTGGCACGCGGGCCTGAAGTTTGGCAAAAGGAGAAGCAGGGAAGGCCTTTGGTGGAGCACAGACTCACCCTTTGCTGCCGCCAAACTGGGCCAAGCCTTTGAAATAATCCGTTTCACATGTGCTGCCTTAAGCCAGCCTGAGTGCGCACCGGCCCCGTTCCCTGCCTGCCTTCCCCACTCGGGATGTGCTCCAGCCAGGGGCCGAGTGGGATTTCCAGATGGAAATGGTGTGGGTCCGGGCCCCCCTGGAACGGGGCAGGTCCTGCACCCGCACCTTCCTCACCCTGGCATGGAGCAGCGCAGGCAGGAGGGGAAGGGAGCCGAGAAATGCTGGGAGGAGAGAGGGTGTGGGTGAGGGCTTGGCTGAAGAGAAATCAGAGTGTGTCCAGGAGGGGAAGGAAGGGATGGAGACCTGAGGGTGCAGAGAAGGGAGCTAAAGGAAGGGGATCAAGCCTCTGTGAGGGGTCAGCAGGGAGACCTGGGGCCAGCCAAGGGTATGGCCAAGGACGCAGAGCATCCTGCAGGGATGCGGCCCTGGAGAAAGCCTGGGCACACGACTATCTGGAGGACACGGGGAGCAAAGAGGGAGAGGGGCAAGCAGCTGCTGAGCATCACCAGCACTGAGTGAGGCAGGGACCAGGGCAAAACCAAGAGGTCCTGGATCACACCATGCGCAGAGGTGACAGCCAAAAGGTGTGTAGGGAGCATAAGGGCTGACATTCAGGGGTATCAGGAGAAGACCGCACCTGCAAATAGGTTCCTTTGACACGAGGCATGGAGGGAAAGCTGCATGTTGTGGAAATATTACTAAGAAACCTCGTCCTAGCAGGGGATGAGTGAGTCTTGCAGCATGAAGTCAGCATCCTGCCCTGCTCCTGGGAACCTGCAGGGCTCTGCACCTGTGAGCTGAGGGTCTCGCAGGGGCGTGCAGGCTCCACGCTCTCCAGACAGAGGAGGGGATTCATCGGTACACGATCAAAATATAAATGGGGATATTGCTTCCAAACAGGGAGAGACACATCCTGCCCGGTGCGGTGCAAATGAAACCCTCCGATGTTGCCAAGGCTCAGAATAGCTCGATTTATTTGTTTATTTATTTTCATTGTGATGCTCTGGTTTTGCTTGGAAGCGGCAGCGCTGAAATCCTTGCAGCTCCGAGGTCTCTGACCTCAGCCCCTGCCCAAAGGAGGGCAGGAGGTTTGGAGACCATCCAGGCAAACATCTGAAGCTTGCGAGCCTTGCGGTGCGCCAGCATTGAGAGCCCCCTTCACAGTCATACCCCATTAGCTCTAGGCACCAGCACAGGCAGCCTCTCCGTGGATGTCAGCCGGCCTTTCAGGGGATTGCTGGTCTCCTTTTCAGGGGATTGCACGGATGAGCAGCCAACACGACCACGCTCTGCTTTTGCTTTACGTTCCCCTTAAGGAGGAAAACTTCCTTACCACTTTCTTCAAAATAAATAAATAAATAAACACGGAAACACCCCAGGTCCGCACACAAAGCGTACATTCCCATTATTCACTCGGCATCCCACGGAAAGCCCAGGCTGCTTTTTCTCATGAAACGCATCTCCTCTCCCTGAATCCATACCTGTGCAGGAGCCAAAGGCTTGCATTCGGGCTGTGTCAGCACCCCGGGGGCGACTCGCCCATCTTCCAGCTGGGGTGCCAGCGAGTGACTCATCTGCGAGGGAAATCAGGGAGCGTGAGGCAGGGGAAGAATGGGGCGAGCAGTGGGCCATGTCGGTCCCAGTTCCGCCGGGAGATGTCCTCCTGCAGGGACAGGGGCATGGGACTGGGCTCCGAGCTGTGGGGATGCCTGCAGAGGTGCACGTTTGTGCAGGTGAATGGTTTCGTGAAACGATGCGTCTCCATGCAGCTCTACTTTGAAAGGCTTCCTGGGCACATCGGATAAAAATTATCAGTTGGTTGGAGCTATTTCTTTGCATTGAATTTTGGTCATGTTTTACCTGCACGGTCTGGGTTCTGCAGGGAGGTTTTGCTGTATATCACAGAGCCGAGCTCCTGGAAGCCGGATGGTTTTGCCAAATGCCTTCAATTCCCCAGGCCGTGACCACAACGCACTGGTGCTGCCTCCTGTCCCCCCACCTGGCCATGTCAGGCTCTGCTGCCCACCCAGCACCATGCTCACACCTCCTCGTGCACCACAGGAGCTGCAGAGTGACCAGGGGCTGCTGGCCACGTGAGGGCAAGGAGGGTTGGAGCAGGGAGGGATGGAGGCAGGGCAGCCTGGGGGAGCTTCTTCCTTGACAGGAGATGTGGTGGCTTCACAGGAAGGAGCTCCTGGCACCAGGAGAAGGAGCAGATGACATTTGGCTGCTGAACTCCTTCTGCCCTCAGCTTCTCCTCCGCAGCCCGGCTCCTGCCAGCTGTTGCTCCATCTCCTCGCCGCGGTGCTGCAAGCTTTGGCCGAGCTGAGGGACGAGACCTTCCAGCCTCAAAAGCTCCAAGCGTGCTCTGCTAGACCTTAGCACGGCTCCTCAGCCTCGCAAACCCAGAGCTTCTCCAAGGGGAAGCAGCACTGGGGAGGACAAATGCGCCCACCAGGGGTGTAGGCAGGCGTGTGCACCCCACCCTGCGCCCCACAAGATGGGGCACAGCACCAGCCCCTGGGATCAGCAGCCAGGGCACCTCGGGTAGCATCCCTCCGGGCCAGGCTGCGACGGGTGGACCAGCTCTCCCTGAGACGCAGACACAGAGCACGCACCCCCAGAATCAAAGGCAAGCTTTCTGGAGGGAAAGGCTGTTTGCAGCCCATGCTCCCTGCTATCAGCTCCTCTTGAACTCACCAGCTAGCTGGTGCCTGGCCAGTGTGACTTACAGTTCCTCCCAGCACATGGCATTCCCTTGCTTGTTGTATCAACTTGCTTATTTAATGTACTCACATGCGGGTGCGGATCTAGGCTCACTCCCAAGGAAGGCTTCCCCTAATCTGCTGCGAGACCGTGGGCAAATCTCTTAATCCTTCTGTAGCAAAGATTCCCATGCATAAAAGAAGGCACTGCTTTTTTTCCTGCTCTTGGGCTGCCTCCCATGCTAGTAGAGAATAATCTGGCTGCTTGTGGAGACGGATGCATGCACCGCATCCCACCACGGGAGCTTCTCGACTCCCTCCAGCCCATCCCCAGGGTAGGTGTTGCTGCTGAAATAATTACCCCCTGCTCCTCTTACAGCTGGTGGGAAGAGAAAGCATCTTTAGGGCTTGATTGAGCTAACTTGCTTGAGATGTTTACTTGAGGACAAAACAGCAGATGCCGGGTAAGTGCTGCTGGCCTCCCAGGACACGTCGGTGACATTACATGTTTCCGCTGCTGAGATGTGGTCAGACAACTCCTGTTTTCACTGCAGCTGCAGCGTGGAGGCAGGGATGTGCGACCCCGCTGGGTGAAAGTGATGACTTTCCCCCGGTCATCATCCGGAGCAGGGCTTCTCATAAGGCAGAGGGCCCTGCCTTGGCCGGTCACGGCATCGCTGCGCAGCGAACGTGAGTCACGGATGGAGCGGGGTGAATTACGACTCCTCTCTCGCTGATTTTCAAAACGGAGGAAGGCGGCTTAAGCAAACGGAAGGGGCTAAGCATGTGAAAAATGTTCCCTTTTCAAAACTGCCATAAGCCAATTGAAAATCTTTGTGTTTGCGCTGAAAGCCTATGCCAAGTCTCTGTCTGAGGCTCAGTTCAAACACTCTGGCTATATAATCCTTCCAGTCTGGGCTCATAATGGAAACGCCAACAGACCGTTAAGCCCAGCGGTATTGCCAGGTCCTGCTATAATTAAACACACAGGGAAAGGTATAAATAACGGGGTTAAACGAAGGCGGGGCTGCGGCTGAAGGGATGCGCAGGACAGCCCGCAGATGCTGGGGGCTTCGCTCCTGCCCCGGGAAAACCCCTCCAGCAGGCTCTGCTGGGGGGGGGGGTGGGGGGAGCTGTGCATTAAGATGAGGTCAAACAGCCACAAGGAACCTAAAAGCGTGGTGTCCTGGTGCATGGTGCAGCCGCGAGGCACGGAGGTGCTCCCTCTCCTTGTGAAGCACGGCGCGGTTCCCTGTGCGCTCGGGACGCCCATGCTGGCTCCGCGGCTCCTCACCAGGATCAGCCGCACACGCCTCTCCCCGCTGGATTTCCTCCTGTGACTCCCAGCTCGAGTTTTCCGGGCCAGTTTTTCTAAATGTGTAGAAGCACCCGGGGAGCTTCAGTAAATAACACGATAAATATTTGTTCCCGATAGCCCCGCTGCACCAAGACAATGAGGCAGCACCCACGCGGACACGCACGGCAAAATGGCCACGCACACGGCCCAGGCCGGCCACAGCCCACGTCTGAAAGCTGAGGCTCACTTTTCTATTTGAAGGAATAAATCCACCAGGATTAACATGAAAAAGACCCCCCTCAACTGCAACCAGATGCGCGCATGCTCCGACGCGTCCATATATCTGTGTATACGCGTCTATTTTCCTGACCACAGCCACCGAGCATCAAATCTGGCACTTTCCAAAAAAAGAAAAAGATCGTTTCCAGCCTGTAGCACAGGCTCTGACCTCAGCCTGCGCTTCCCCAGCCGAGCTAATAACGCTCCCAGCCCCCAAAATATGGAGGCAGCTCAGAATGGAAATGTTAAAGAGACGTAATTCCAGAGGATGTGAATGGCTAATTCTGTACATTCAAATGAAACAGAGGGGAAATATACTGAATGGAGCCCATGTATAAGATCATATGAAATGTAAAAAGACTTGTTGTTCTGCGCACACACTGCCTCTTCAATCTAGTTCTGCTTAAATGCCCATTCTTTTCGTTTGGCATCTCCTTGTCCCTCTATGGCTGAATCAAAAGAGGAACGAAATAATGACACAAAGATTTTAAAAAACTCGGCCCCAGCTGCAGCAGGGAGAAGCCTGAAGCGAAACGTGAGAGCGTACGGCTCTTTGTTAGGGTTTCCTTGGCTATAGAATATGGTATATGAAACGCCTGGCGGATCCCGTTTGGTCCTATGGAGGGAGAGCTCTTAAGGTGGCTCCCTTGGGTTCGGGGAGGGCTGCGGGAAGCCTGCCCCGCATTTGCAGTCAGCGGGCGTCCCACCTGCGCGGACCCCGGGCTGCCCACCTCCCTCTCCCCGCACCCCCAGGGCCGCGCTCAGCAGGCGGTGGGTGGTCCGGGAGCTTTTTGTTGGGTTTTGTTTTGTTTTTTTTCTCTTTATTGTAGCTGACGCTTTACATCAGGAAACCGAACTCGGCGCTCCTCGCTGGGTGATGGTTCCAATTTATATAGGTTTCCAGGAAATAGATCCATTTTTTTTCCCTGCGCGCTCGAGCAGCTCAGCATCACTGGTGCCAGCGGCGCACAGCCACCTTCCCCAGCCAGGGGCTTCTCTGAGGTCTGTGTTTCGAAGCCGGTGAACGACACGATGCCCAGAAAATCACAGGGCCCCTGGTGCTACCAGGATATCCACAGCAGGTCCTCGCACCAGCTGCTCCCACCGCAGGTGACAACGGTGCACGAGGTGACAGCCACCGAGCCGCTCAGCCAGTGCCATGAGAGGCGACACCAAGTGCCACAGTGACCAGCGCCCCGCAGCCAGGCAGCTCTGAGCCACATTGCTAAACCTAAACAAACGCTCTGTACGCATCAGCACTAATTCATTTTCCCCATTTTTCCTCTTGGAGGCTCTTCCAGCAGCTGCAGCTGATTTCTGCTGGTGCCCAGTGCGTCTTCCACGGGACCCCCCACCGTCACGGTCACCGAGAGGGTTCCCAGCCTGTCCCCTGCAGGACGATGTCCCCTCACAGCCCTTGGGACACGCCGGGAATGGGCTCCTCCCATGGGTTCCCCCGATGGTGCTGGGATCCCCCGAGCCAGCATCATCGCACCGACAGCCCTGTGGCCAACCTGTGCCACCTCGATGGGTGACAAAGCCGTTCAGCGGCGCTGACAGGCCCCTGTACTGTCGGGATGTGGGGGCCCTGCACATCGCGCCTACCCCACACCGGGGACATCGTGTGTCCTGCGGTCCTGCTCCAGCACCTCTCGGTGCTCTCGGTGCTGGCTCCCGAGCACCGATCGGGGCCAGCTCACGCGGGGAGCACAGGGTCACCCCCATGCCCTTGGCTACCCCAGCTGATCCCCGGAGAGGAGGGGTGCCACGACCACCGCCCCCTCTGCCAGCAGCATGCCCCGGCCACGCGCGCTGCCGGCACGTCAGGAGACTTGTCACCCGCTTTGTCCCCGGGGCTGGTGAGGAGCAGCACGTTCCTCCGCGGCCGCCGAAGCCACCTCATGACGCTGGCATGCGTTGCTGACAGCAGGCTCGGGCGGTGCAGCAGGGGACAGCCAGCGCGGCCGTGTGACAGGCTGGCTGCTATTCCCGGTCCCCAGGGAGGCTGGGGGACTGTCACACGCAGCGAGAGTCACCCGGCGGCAGCGCACAAGCCAGGTGAGCCCAGCTGTGGTGTCGGCAAATTCCTAATGAGCTCAGCGTGTCAGACCGGCCAGCTGCTCACGGCCATTAGCCGAGGACGACCTACGTGCCGGGCAACTTGTGCTCCCCTGCTCCCTGCTTCCCCAAACCCCTTCCATCTCCACCCCACGCAGGTGCTGACCCGCAGACAGACAGACGGACAGACGGACAGGCGTGCGCCACCTCCCCACCCTGCTCCAGGGGACGTCTGCAGGCGCGACACCTTGCTGAGCGCTTCCCAAGGATGCAGAGCGGTCTGGGAGCAGAGCAGCGGTGCAGAGAGGTGCCTTCCCCACCGGGGAGGCTGCGGGATGCTGCGGGGCATCCCGCAGATGCGGAGGGCAGCGGCCCCGCGGCCTCGGAGGCTGCGGAGGCCCAGCTTCCTTGGCAGGGAGCTATGTATCTTGGAGCTGCTCTCCCCGCAGCGGTAGCTGGAGTTGGTTGTGAATACTTAGCTGGTTTCATGTGCAAACAGAGACTCTCCGGTGCGTCAGCTCTCCCGAGCAAGGCACCATCCGAAGGCTCGGCAAGCACGCGGGGTGCCCCGCAGCCCCACAGCGAGAGCAGCAGCTCTCCCTTGCTCCAGTCAGGCTCGCCGGGGGTGCCATGGGGTGCCCCAATCCACCCTCTTGCCCCCACTCCACGCAAAGGATCCTACGGGATTTAGGATGTTGCAGAAGCGCGGATCCTTTTAGGGCGGCACGCAGAAACACCTCGCAGCAGACCGCAATGCCATACAACTGGTTTGGACAAGGGGTGATGAAAAATCCTGCATCCTGCTGAAACTGCTGTGGAATTTAGGTCAGGCAGGTGGAAATACGTGGGCTGGAGCGGGATCGGCAGGCAGGAACCGGTGCCCAAATGGTGCTGAAGGTACCACCAGACCTACAAGAAGCCGTGGTTCCCAAGGAGGCAGGATACCACCCACGGGCACCCCGGTTGTGCCAGGGGGCAAGAGCCTCGTCCATCCTGAACGTGGCTGTGCTGAGGCTTTCTGCGGGGTCTCTCGCCCACCCCACAGCCTGGCCCTGGTCCCCTGCACTGTGGCGGCACCAGGGATGTGCCCCAACCAGGAACCAGAGCAAAGAGCTGGAGGGAAAAATGATGCTGAAGCTTCTGCCCTGGAGAGGTGCCCCTCTCTGGGCTCTTCTCCAGAGCTCCCCCTGAGCATTTTTGTACTTGAAGTTCTCCCGAGGTACAGCCAAAGCTGTCCCTGGAGGAAATTTTACACCCCTGCGATGGAGTGAGCAGAGAGGATGGGAAAGCAGCGATTGCTCACGGCTGGTGCCTGCTGGGGACAGGCAGGGCAGACAGAGGACAGGATCTGGGGTTAGGTGCTGCAGCCGCTTCTGCTCCTCCATCGCGCCCATCCCACAGCTGTGCCAGCAATGTGCTGGAAATCCCAGCAGCAGCTGGAAGCTACGGGCCCATGCAGTCCCAGGTGATGCCTCAGAGACCCCCAGGAGCCTGAAGAAGGAGGGTTTTCCTCTCCTTATCTCAAAGCACCGAGCACTCCTCACCCCCAGCTCCTCGAGCAGCGAAGGGCAGGCGCTTTCTGAGCTGCCTCTCCCGGCTTTCCCCACCGAGGGGGACTTCTGATGCAGGTGGGAAGCCGGGGGCAAGCAGGATGGGGTCTGCGAGCACCGCCAGGGCCTGAGGCAGAAGCTGCAGGGCAGGGGGATGTTCCTGTGAGAGGCAGGACACGGAATTGTGCCCCCCAGCCCAGCCCTCGCCTTGCCCAAACCTCCCCGGGGGGTGCACGGGGAGCATCCGAGCAGGCCCCCGGTGCAAAACCCTTGGGGTTGGGCTCAGCCTGAGCGAGGCTCCTGGGGGGGCTGGCCGGGACCCCAGGGCTGCCCCCCAGGGCTGAAGGGTGCGGGACAGGAGGTGACAGAGCCATGGTGGCATCTCGGCGAGGACACCTTAAAGTGGAGGCCCGCGGGCTGCCTCCCGCCGCCCGCCTGCTCCTCCGTGCTCCTCGCTGGGAAGCAGCTGACTCGGGGCGGCTGCCAGCGCTGCTGGCTGCTGGATCCGGCCGCTGCAACGTGCAGCCTGACATGTAAACCCGGGCAGGCCTATGCTAATGGCTGGGGGAGGGCGCCTGGCGCAGGGGCGAGGGGGAACGGAGGTGGAGGCCGGAGCCCAGCCAGCAAATTCCCCCCCCCCCCCCCTCCGTCCCTCCCTCCCTCCCTCCCTCCCTCCATCACCGCCTCCCCACGTCCATCTGCCTCCCCTCCTCCTCCTCCTCCTCCTCCATTCATAAAATCCGGGCGGCACTGCCATCTACCGTAGCGTGTTACAGCCACCCCGCCGTCCCGCCCGGCCTGCAGGCAGCCCGGGAGCCCCCCCAGCCCCATCGGACCCCAGCCCACTCCCTGCAAGCCCCCATCCCCACAGTGCCCCGAGGGGCCCTCCAGCCACCCCTCCTCGTGTCCCCCAATGAGCCAGGGGTGTCCCACAAAGCATAAAGTTGGGGTCTCCCCATCCACCCATCCATCCATCCATCCATCCATCCATCCATCCATCCATCTATACACACATCCATACATCCACCCACCCACACATCCATCCGTCCGTCCGTCTGTCCATCCTCCCAGCCCCTCAGGCCTGCCATGGGTGGAGCTGGGGGGTCTCCCCGCCACCCCCTGGGGCAGCACGGCCACCACCACCACCCACCAAGCAGTTAGGAGCAATAGGGCGGTGGAGATGGCAATCTGCCTCAGCTTCCCGGCCTCCAACTTGTAGGAAACCCCTCAGCTCTCGATTCCTGGCACTGCCTGGTAACCACCCAGTCCTCTCCCGAGATGGGGAGGTAGGGGAGGTGAAAGCCCAGCGGCTCGTGTAATGAGCCCAGGGCCTGAGGCTTTGAGAAAAAGAGAAGGCTTTTGAGGCTTTTGAGAAAAAGATGGAAGTAGCACGTGCTGGCCAGGACAGGGATGGGAGCTGGCCACCAGCCGTAGCCCCTGCTCAGGGAGAAACCCCCCCAGTGCCAATCTGCCCCTCCATGAGCTCCGTGGTCCGCAGCGGGGCGAGCAGCAGCAGCTCCCTGGCTGAGCCCATGCCCTGGCAGCGTCTCTGCTCACAGCAGCCTCCCCAGGCCCACCGAGCTCTTTGTTCACCCACGCTCCCCGCCCCGGGACCGGAGCCAGGGGAGTGGGAGAAGGGGAAGGTGGCGAATTTGGAGCAGCCCAGCAGAGCGACCCGCACGTGGGTCAGCGTGTGCGGTGCGTGCGCAGGTGGGAGCGCTGGCTCTCGAGGCTGAATGGGGAGCACTGTCTGAGCATCTCTATGGGGAAGAGAGAGAGGGAGAGGGAGGGAGAGAGGGGGAGAAAAAAAAAAATCTTGCGAGTGCAGCGTTTGCAAAATGAGCTGGCGGTAAATAGCTGGAGGATAGACAGCGTCTCGGTACGTGAGGCGCAGCACGGAGAGCTGCACCTGAGCGAGGCTGGGCCGCTGCTCCCTCCTGCACCGCGCGGCCCCTACCGATGGATCCTCCCCAGCTCCCCCTCCTCCGACACCAAAACCCAGCGGGAAAAACGGGTCCCCCCCCCCTGCACCCGGAGTGCCCACAAAGCAAAAGGCTGGGAGAGGCAGGGCTGAGCTCGATTCATGGTCCAGCTCGCGTGTGCCTCCGTTGTGGGGGGCATTCGGCGGCACCAGCCTCATGGTGACGGGGGGACCCCCGAGCTTGGCCTCTCCTTTTGCTAGCAAGTGCCGAAGCCTCTTTGTTCCCCTCGTAGGGCAGTGTCCTCCTGCGCTGTGCGGCCGCAGGCTGAGACCCAGCACAACTCGTCTCACCTCGGCACAGCAGGCGGGATGCCTCCCGGCAGAAAAACGGGGCAGGACCCGCACAGCACCTACAAAACGCGGCACCCACAGGGAAAGGAGCCACACCATCGTCCCCTCGCAGCGAGGAGCACGCAGGGCTCTAGGTGACACGGGTAACAGCTGGCTATCTGCTATTTCCCCAGCTTTGCCCCCCCGGGAGAGCAGTGTCGCGGTGACCCTGCCGGCCAGGGCCAGCCGGGAGCGCGGTGCGCGCAGGGGGACACGCGGGACGGCGACACGCGGGGCCGTGGCCGCCTCCTCCGGGCTGGGCGCTGGGAGAGCGCTGCCCGCAAAGGCCGGCATCGCCTGACACCGTGCGGCCGCCGCCTGCCTTGCAGCCGGCCCGGGGAAGCCTCTTGCGAGGAGACACGGCCACGCCGCGCGTGGGGACGCGGGGACGTGGCGGGGACGCGGGGACGTGGCGGGGACGCGGAGGGTGGCTTGGCTCAGCTCCCCGGTTCTCTCGCAGGCTCATAGGATGCGTCCCGGGGGCTGACAACCCCTAACCCTGCGTTTACAGCCCCGGAGCTCGGAGCTGGTCACCCCCAGGTCGTCTCCCAGGTGGGCAGCCAGGGGCTCCTCCCGTTCCCGAGCCCTTTGGCGGAGGGGCAGGGATCCCACCGGCTGCTTTCTCTGCACCGACTCCGGTTTCTCCGAACTGGCTGTGGTTCAGAGAGATTTCGGTGCGATATTCTGCCCCTGCACGTCCCTCTGGCTGGAGCCCAGCGGGGAGAACTGAGACGTTCAGCCAGCACATTTCAAAGAAAGGATTTTAATTAAAAAGATGCCCTGGTCAGCGGGGCACAGGTTTCTCTGGGGATGTGGGGAGGAGGAGTGAGCTCGGCGAGTGGTGTGGGAGAAATTTGTGGCTGCCCAGGGCCAGCTCTGGGCTTGAGAGCTTTGCAAGGAAAGCAGCAGGATGAGGTGGTGCCTGCGGGCACTTCCCATGTGCCCGGTGCTCCACGTGCGCCATGTGCACCACCACCATGGGCAGGGTGCTCCCGCAAACATCTGCAGTGCCCTGAAAGCCCAGTGCAAAGCAGGGGGTTCCCAAAGCATTTGCTGCCCCCCGATGTCAGCCCCTCTCAGCAGCCTGCCAGGGGGCATCTGGGCTTGGGGAGGAATCAGGCTGGGGAAGTGCGGGATGCCCATGGACTGGGAGGCTTGAAGGAGGGCATGGCCCTCGTGTGCATCCTACAGAGCCAGGCATAGTTTGGCCTCTTGGGTGGTTCCTCACCCCCTTGGGGGAGCTGTCACCTTCCCATGTTCCTGGTACGTTGCCGGGATGCTCCTGAAAAAAAGATCCCACATTTCAGACAAGGCAAGGGGTGTTTCTCTCCAGAGGAGCCTTGGCCCGTGCCACTGATGGCTGTGAAGGGCCCCATTTGTGGTCAGTGCCGGTGAGATGGAGGGAGAGCTATGGAAGGATTTGGCCGCCAGGATGGCAGGGGATGGAGGTGCGAAGCCACAGCACCAGCCCTCGGAAATGCCTGGTGAGGTGCGACATCGCGAGGCAGCGAGGAAAGGGTGGGGAGCGACTACGTGATGCTTCGCAGGGAGAACTGATCTTATTAATAAAAGCTGCTTCTTCCCAGGGTCTTGATAATCTCTCCTGCTGCAGATTATTTACAGCTGTGGAATTTAATACTCCGATGAACAAAGCTCCCCAAAGCAGAGAGGGAGCGGGCTGTTAACCCTTCTGCGCAGCACCGGGCACTTTCAGCCGGGGTTTTATGTCTCAGTGCCTCTGAGCCAGCAGCTGCCATAGCCCCACCACATCTCTGCACCCTCGTGGCCAGTATCTGGGCCAGGCTTATCACACAGACGTGGCTTCTTGGACAGAGCGGTGCCTTAGGTACGTCTGATTTGGAGGGAGAGGGAACGGGGTGGGCTGGAAGCACAGCCTGGGGAAAGCAGGGGTGAGCGGGGTGCGTAGGACTGGTTGGGCATAGGGCCTGAGCCTGGTTTGAATGGTTTGTTGCTGAATGGGACGGGCACAGGAAAGCAGCCAGGGTGAAGCAAAGGGATGGAGAAGGCTCAGATATTCCCCAAAGACCACGCAAGTCCTTGGTCCAGTACTGAGCAGCACAGTTTAAGGAGTCACCGTAGCATCTCTTCTGCAAACTACATAACTATAATCCCGGAGGTGATACACAGCCCCTGTCCATCCCACATATCCCAAAAAGCTCACCCAGCTCCTCACTAGCCTCTACTTGTCAGCAGCACCCAGCCTTTCCAGAGCACCAGGGCAGTTTACACCTGCCCCATGTGCCTCCTTGGTTATGCAGTCCCTTTGCTCTCGACTTGCAAGAGCCCCTTTCCCACCTGCGTGATGCAAGCTGGTGACACAGCGAGGGTCTCCCAGGGCTTTCCCCATCCTTCGGCCACCCCACACAGCTGGAGTTAGAGGTTGTAGAATGGGGATGAGCCCACCTTCAGGTGGTCCAAATGTTGCACGGGACAGTCCATTAACTCTGCATGTCCTGGTTCTTTATAGTCTTAAGGTTTGCTCGACTTTCAGCGGAAACACAAGATGCTACCTGCCAACCCTGAGCAGAGCATCTTGACATCGAGTTTGCTAGCAAGCAACATGAGATGCTGTCAGCACACTGAGCGGAGACACCAGCAGGTTTGGAGACCCCCTCTTGAAGGCGGGAGGCTTCTCTTTCCTCCCTGTCCCAGTGCGTGAGCCAACCAGAAGGGAACTGCCTCTGTGGGTCTGGGTCTGATGCCCCTGAGGTCCCTGTCCTTAGCTCACCTGGCTGCAGGTGAGGTCCCCTCCTCCGCAAGGCAGAGCCTAGGTACATCAAGGGCGAAGTGGCAGACCGGAGAAGCCAGTTAAACCAGCTGTTTGCTGCTGTGAGCATCACAAAACACAGATTCAGGGCTGCCCAGAGCTGTCTAGGGCCTCCTGGAGGAGGGCCAAGAGCCGAGCATAAACCTCAGGAAACAAGGGCTGAGATAACATCTACCATCCTACCACCTCCTCTCCTCACTTCGTCTGCTCGTCAGAGCAATGGGTTTTGTGCTGTCAGTGAACCCCATCCTCTCCCACCACCCTCCCGGTGGATGGGGATCTCCAGGGAATGCATGGGGTGATCCTGAGCTGAGGTTGGAAGAGGAAGGCAAACACAGATTTGTCTGGAGCAGAGCTCAGCCACCTGGGCTGCACACAACCAGAGCAATGAATCCTTTAAACCTGAGAGATGCAGCTAATACAGGAAAGCAGAGGAGCCACATGGGACGACAGGGTCCAACAAGCGGCCCTCCAGAGGAGGTTTGGTTCAAACCTGCAGCTTGCCACAGGAGCACCCCGGTACGCAGCCCCATAGCTTGGGGCTTGCATGTTTGTTGTTAGAACCACGTTAGGTGCACGGAGCTTATAGCCTTCAGACATTTCCAAAGCAAGCTCGTATTCCAGAAACCCAAGTGACAGCCTGCCTGTGGCATCCACACCTCAATAACTGGGCACATCACTTCCCAACCTTCTGGGGAAGGCGTGCATATGATTACTGCCATGGAGGTGAGTGTCCAGTTTGTTTCAAGCTGCATTAACCAGTTACTCCTGCTGGTGTCCTGGAGCAATGAGTTCCGTGGGGTAACTTGTGCTATGGGTGACAGAAAAAAAAAGAAAAAAAAAAAAAGAAAAAAAAAAAAGCAGATTTTCTTTCCTCTGCCAGCCTGTTTGATAGGATGTCACCTCTACTGCTCTCTCAGACAGGGAGAATGGATGTGCCTGATGTGTTTTCTCCACCTCCTTCTTTTTATCCTTCTATCATGAGCCCTCATTAATCTTCTTTCTCTCCAAGCTAGACACTCTTGAGCTTTCCAATTCTATTTTCTTGTTAGAGGGTGTATCTGCGAGAGGCATAGGAAAATTCCTGTCATCTACCCCTGACAGCTTCTGAGATAAGCTGACCAGCCCAGCATGCGCTAGTTCATTGAGGCTCCACCGCTGATTTATGCAACAGCATTAAGAACATACTCAGTATCATTCACCACTGCATTCCTTACGCTTGAGAAGCTTACATCCAGAAAATGAGTTTACAAGGCTGCCAGGGCAAGTGTCCTGCTCCTGCGCATCCTCCTGGTGCACCCTGTGCCCCCTGCCTATCCCCAGCAGTAGCTGCGGGATATGAACAAATGCAGCCTTGGCTCCCGCTGCTTCCCGGTCCTCTTTGCTCCCCCTGGGTGGCACAGCCACATCCAGAAGAAGAGCAGGAGGTGGCAGCCCTCTCTCTGCTGCTCAGAAGCATCGTCTGCTCATGCTGGCTGTGGGCACAGAGACCAGACCCACACCATGGTGGCAGCTGGGCGGTGAGGGTCGTGGTCCCCGAGAGGAGCAGGACTGGGTGGCTAGGTGGAAACTGAAGCCATGGCCCCCCATGGGACCACTCCAGCACCCACCTCCTGCTCTGGGACATGCAGCTCACTGCAGTTTCAGGATTTAGCCCCTCTGACCGCCCTCACCCCACCAACCAAGGGCTGGCTACAAGTCCAGCAACTTGCTTTTGACCAAAGTCCAGCCTCCAGCTGTGTCCCCCTCCTCCCAGCCCCGTAAGTCCCAGCTGCCATCCCCAGCCCTGCGGCCCATCTACCCCACTGGCACAGGGTCACGAGCCAGGGCCGCCTGTCTCCCAGCCTCTGTCTCCCAGCCTCTGTCTCCAAGCAGATGGAAGACATCAGCTCCCCGCGGCATCCCTCCGCGATAATCTGTCTCGCCTGCTTCCTTTCGGGACACCCCTTCTCATGGCCAGCTAATCCCCTGTATTTGCCTGTCTCCTTCCAGGCCCTGGAGCTCGACAGAGAGTCCTGCCCCACATCTTTTCCGGGTGAGCATCTCCACAGAGGCCATCTCTCCCTACCCACACAGGACGCCCCAAGAAGACCACTGTCCCCCACCTCCCACCAAAGAATGTCTGGACACCAAGTCCTGGCCATCACCCAGGGAACAGGCACCCTTGGAGGAGCTGAATCTGATGCAAACCCCACATCTGAACACAGGGGAACAGGCCCCTGGGCAGGGCTGGCCAGGGAGGCACATTGGTCACAGCAGTATGTCCTAGGGGCAAAAAAAAAAAAAAAAAGGCCCTTTGAGGGCTCTGGCTTCTGGCTTCCCTTTCTCTCTGCAGCGGCTCACAGCTCCCCCAGAGGCTGCTCAGGAGTTGAGAGACTGCCTCCTCAGCACCATCCCCTGCTGGGCAGTTTTCCCATATAAAACCGTTTTAATGGCAGAATAATGAGCACAAACAGGGAGCAAAGAAGGAGAAGACCGCCGGCCACCTTCAAGGAAAGGGCCTGCAAGAATTGCTACCCCCAGAGGCAATCAGATTGATTTCCCAGCGGGGTGGAAGCTGAAGGAAAAGCCTCCCCTCGCAGGGCTCCGCGGGCCGGCTGGCAGAGGAAGGATGCCGCAAGATGGAGCCCACGAAGCCCCACAGCCACTGCTCGGGAGGCTCAGCACATCCCGAGTGGAGCGTGGGGCAGGCCACACGCCCCCAGCAAGCTGGTGCCACACAAGATGGGGGACCTGCAGCATGGGGCCCGCTCAGAGGAGAGCCCCTAGCGAGAAGGTGCCGCAGGCGAGCGCCTGGGGGTTGCCGAGCACGGGCCTGTCACCACAGGCCAAAAGTCTTGCTGAGGCCATCGTCATGCCGTCAGGAAAAGAGGGGTACGAGCTGCAGGAGCTGCTCTGCGGGATGTGCTTAGCTTAGCTGTCTGCACGGCTGCTCATTAAGTCCCCACGTGAAGGAATTTAGCTCCACATATCAGTTTACTTACAAATAAAGCGCCTCTCCGCGCTTTAATCTCTCGTCTGCTCCATTGTCTTCCCTGCTTCCTCTGGTGCCCTCTCCCCATGAACTTTTCCCCTGTGAAATGCTGGAAAGTTATTAGCAAATATTCTGTGAAATATTTAATATCCAAACAGCAGGGTCCGTGCATCCCATGAGGGACTAATAGTCCTTACGTCTAGGATAAGAAAAACAAGAATTGTGTGTAGGCCCCCGGGTCCTACCAGGAGACTGCTTCAAGGCTGGAGTTGTTGCTAAGAAAAAAAAATAATAAAAGTAACAAACAAACAAACAAAACCCACAGTAAAATAGCCCTTTAGGTGAACTACAAACGGGGTGAGCTGGTACCATAGGTACTGGGGTGAACCTCTCTTCCACTTTGTGGTGGCCTTTGCACAGAAACTAAATACCTGGTACAAGTGGCATTGGCAAGTAGATTTTTCAGCCTTAAGTGAATGGAGGCAATTTTTCTTTCTCAAAGAAAAGATTTTGGGGAGATCTATTCTCCCACTTGTTAATTGTCTTGTGATTTGCTTTTAAAAATACAAAGGTATTTGTTTGTGTGGTTCTTGGGGTTGGGGGACTTTCAAAGGTTGAGGAAGGTTTTCTAAAGGAAAAATGCAGAGCTGTTAAGTTTCCTAAATATGCATAAACACATACACTCTTTTTTTTTCCACTCCTTAGCCGAACTTTGGTAGATTTATCCCCCTGCAGCTGTGCCCAGTACCATGTCTGCCCCTATAAAGTTTCTCAGTTGCCAGGATGGGCCCCGTGTACCCAGCGCTCACCACAGCCACTTAGCCCTGAGATGCGCCTGGACTGATTTTGCTCATGAAGCCAAAGCCACGCTTTTCCAGGTGGCTTTGTGTTGGGAATTCCTAAGTATTTCCACTTCTGATACAGCAGGTTCACATGCATCCTCAGGAATGTAAAGGAATCTTAGGCAGATGATGAACAGTTTTGTTTTGTTTTATAAGTTTGACTCCGCTGTACTTCATAGCACCCCAGTAAAATCACACAGGTAACAGCCGGACGCAAAGACAGCTCCAGCTGCTCACTGAACCGGGGCAGGACCACAACCGGAGCAGCTTTAGGGAGTCCCATCTTCGCAGGAGAAGAGTTCAACGCCCAGGCTTGCAGAGCACCTCTCCAACAGCCCCGGCTGCAGGGAGCCACTAGAGGCCGGCGTGCACGCCCAGGGACGCTCAGCCAGCAATTGCAGCTTCTTCTAGGAAATAAAAGGGGGGAACCCAGCCATGCTCAGCTCGTTCACTGCCCCGCCTCGCAAAGCAGCCTCCACGTCACCTCCACGAACAGAAAGTCTCTCCTTGAAAGCGACTGTGCTCAGACAGACTGGAAAGACTGACATCAGCCGGGCGTGCATCTGCTTGGTCAAGCAGGCGGGCTGAGGGCTTACTGGTAATGCCTGTAGGGCCTAGGAGGGTTGGGAGCAGCACATCCAGCATTCACTGGCCCACAGACAGCAGCAGACAAATAATGTGCTGCAAGCAGCAGCCAATTTTGTTTTCTGCACCAAACTGAGCAGCCCGTAGGCTTGGGTCCCTCCAGTTCACAGGGAAGTTGTGCTAAGGAGAACAGTGCCACTACCTGCAGGTTAAAGCTAAATTTAAATGCAAAGTATTTATACAATGCATTGCCTGAAGTAATGGAGTAGGAGGAGGTGCAGGGCTCTCATTTTTCTGGACGATTTGGTTTTGACAGGGACAGCGGGGAGCACAGGGCAAACAGACCTGCCAGGAGTAACCGGTCACATCTGGTGTAGTTCAGCACTGCTGTCCTCCAGATCCTCTTCTGCTCCTGAAGCCAAAGCCACGCTGATGAAGTTTCCCAGCACAGCGGGAAGGGGAGGACGAGGCACAAGCAGCTGCCCTGGCCATCAGATCCATGAAGAGCAGGCTCAGGGTCCAAAGCAAGGCAGCCTCCTGCCAGCTGCATCTCCTGCCTCCCCTTCCCCAGCACTGCTATTTCCATGTCCCTTTACCCATTGTGAGCACCAAGTTGCTCTGCTTGGCTCCATTTAAAGGAAGCTCTGTGGCTCCGGGACTACAGTTAGCACTGAAAGCAACCCAGCAGCATTTTCCAACTGCTGTGCCTGAGCTGAGGAGGCACTTGTGGACAACAGCTGGTCTCACCAACCAGCACACGCTGCCTGTTGGCAGTAGGTAACATGCTAGCCTAGGTTCCCTGACGCAGTCCCAAAAAGCAGTCCAAAAGGAAGTTTCTTCCTAGGGAGGTTTCAGTATGAGCACAGCCCTCGTGCTGTCCAGAGAAGACAAAGTTAATTTCCTGAGGTTGATTCCAGTGGAAAGCATAGGCTTCATCTCAAACCTATCACTTTCCCTTTCCCCTCCCACCCTCCTCTTCCCCATCTCCGGCATATCCCGTTCAACCACCACCAGTAAAGTTGTAGGCCATCGTGCTTTCCCAGTTCCACCTTTCCTACAGACTTTTCTCCTAGGCAAAGATGTGGAAACAAACACTTTTATTAAATGTGCTCAAAGCACCAATAGTGATAGATGACACCATACTGCTGTCATCTCTCCTACTCCATTAGATGTGAAAGCCCTTTTGTAGGCCCCAAAGTCACCCCGCCAGGGACTGGGGCCTAGTGCCCTGCTCCAGCAGAACAGTGAACGGCAGAAACAGGGAAAAGAGAGCCTAAGAAGTACAAACACAACAAGGATTTTCATGTTCTCATTTTAATGGTTAGAGTCCAAAGTAACACCACCAGAGCAGTTAAGAGTGAAGTAGCATTTCCCAAACACACTACAGACATTTCCACAAAACAAATCAACCATCTTTTGGAGAAAAACAAGGTATTTCAATACTTAAATTAGTTGTTTGCAATTCACAAACAGGAACAGAAACCATTGATGAACCTCAGCTTTTTCACACTTAACCTTTTTAGGTGGAAGGACCCAGGAACAGCTACAGAATTATAAAACATGAACAGTATTGCCAGAAATCTTTTTTAGACCTCATACAAAGTTGCGGGCAATGGCCAATACTTTGGAGAACTCTCCTTTCTGTCGCAGGGTATACGGTATGGGTGTTTTATTCTAGTCCCTATCGGATTTCCATTGTCTTCTATGAGTACCACGTTGTTAGAATCAAATCTAGGTGTCATGCGAAAGGCCAGGCATCTTGTGCCCTACAATCAAAGCCTTCTTCTTTCTCCTTTGATAGCCAGAAGAATCTTATCTCCTACTTTGCCAACTCCAGTCTTGTTATACACATGGATACATTTGGTGGCCGGTGGTAGGGCGTGTTCCCCAAGGCGCTGTTGTCCACCACTCGCACCACGAGTAAGTTTCTGTATTGCTTGGCATGCTCTGGTGATACTGGCAAAAGACAGGAAAGAATGAGAGACAGATCTCCCTAATACCCTTGGGGAGCAAGGGGCAAACCCAGCAACAGGATCTTGGTCACTACACAAACCACTCAGAAGACGGCAGCAACATATACATACCATACGGGTGACACATTTACTGCATTCAGTGCGCTCTTTGAAAGCCAGATGCTACTTTGAGCTTTGCACACTCTTCACTAAATGTCAAACATAAACAACCGTTCTACTCTGAACATGACTAAAAGATGGCGTGTAGAGTGGCTTGCATTTACTGTTGTGTTGTGTGTTTTTTTAGCAACTGTGGATGATTCAGTTCAATTTACAAGCAAAAAAAAATGTGATTGCTTCTGCCATAGCCTAGAGGAAGCTAAGATTCAAGATGGGCTCTTTTGGTCTTGTAGACACTCCCCAGCAATAAGGACTTTTCTGACCAATCTTTTCAGTGAAATCTATGAGGTGCTCTCACCTTATTCTGCTCTCAGCGAGACAGACCTCTGAGGTCCTGCTGTGGCTCTGCTAAGCTGCTGCCAATTAGAATCTAACAGATCATCACCTTCCCCATGTGGCAGGAACCCAGAGAGCAGCAGTATCTTCTGTATCTGCTTGCAATGTGCAATTATCGGGAGTAAGAAATAACAGGAATACACTAAACGGTACTAAGTTGGTAGATCTGATTTTGAGTACGCTTGGGAGCAGCAGGGATAAGCTGAGAAATAATTCAGCCTCCCTTCCAGGAGCAGCTATTCTTTTATCACAGTTTATGCTCCGCTTGCAAGGCTGTGGCTGCACAGCAGGGAAGGCAGGAGGAAGCTGGAAAGGGACGTGAGTGCTGCTGCAGGAAGGAGAAGGGGAAACCTAGGCAGGACCAAATCTACAAAGCAGCAGTAGCTCCTGGGACTACCACACAACCCAGCCCTGGGCACTCTCTTGATCCCCTTTACAGGCCACAATCACAGGAACGACTATTCTCACCCTGCAGACTGAAGCCCTTCAGGGAGCTAAATGCTAGAGTGTACCGCACCGAGCGTACCGCAGGATGACCATCTAGGCTTTGCGCAAGGCACTGGAGAACAGAAGTAAATGAATTTAACAAGTTTTAAATGCATTGAGCCTGGAACAACCACCTAAAGAAAAATACCAAAATGGACGGTGTCAAGGTACAAGGAAATCAGTTTTCAGGTTATTCTTGTTCTAAATAGCAGAAATGATAAACTCTGGAGGAATTTTAAACATGTAATTGGCTTTACATCAGCAGGGGCTGGCTGTTGCTTTTTTGCACTTGGCTGAGAAACACAAGCACTTTTATCTTCTGCTTGCAGGCCTCTGCATCACCATCTAAGGCCTGAAAATCTCCTTTCCAGCACAGGAAAAATGCAGAATTCAGACCGTGTTCTGTCTGCCAGGAACCTGCATCTGCTGTTGTGTTTGGGCTCCCTTTACAACCTGCGAAGAGACATCTCTGCTATTTTTTGACTATATTATCCTTTTAAAACTAGAAATACTCTATGTTCTTCTTGATCTACTTAATAGCATCTCTTTCAATCAGGAAATTCTCCCAAGGAAACAAAAGCAGGATTTGAAAATTACCTGAAGTGACGCTGGATGACTGCGCTGCTTAGGTGGGTTAAGGAAAAACCCAACTGCCTGTTCAAGAGAGCCATTTGGATTCTGGTAACACAACCTGTGGAAGAAATAAGAGAATTATGAATCCTGGAAATAGCACAGTATTTGTTTCACTTCCTTTTTCTTATGGGAATGTCACACTAGAGTCTCAGCAACTCTTTAGACATTGCAATCCACAGCGCACAGAGCGCTAACGGCATCGTTAGCGTGCCACACAGCAGAGCAAGAGCCTCTGCCAGGTTCAGCAGACAATAATTCAGATGCTTAGACTATGAAGCTGGGTTCAGTAACCCCATACTGCAGTCTTCTGTGC
The DNA here is from genome assembly GCF_009769625.2 of Cygnus olor. Taxonomy (NCBI): domain Eukaryota; kingdom Metazoa; phylum Chordata; class Aves; order Anseriformes; family Anatidae; genus Cygnus; species Cygnus olor. Next base: position 88,738,407 of record NC_049171.1, read on the forward strand.
CCAGGGTTGAAGGTCCTTCTGTGCGCTGTGAACCAGGTTAACAACAAACGGGTTTGAGAATTTTGGATGTGAACAGTTTCTAATATAGAGACCGGAGTGACCAGCAAAAGCTACCAGTGTTACCTATAAAACCAAGTAAAAAGCCAGAGACACTCTCCAGAGCGATATCAGAGCTTACGCAAGCGAGGTGCTCGACGAGGAACAAAACAGCTCCTCCACCGACGACCCTCGCAGCATACACAAGGTGTTCAGCAGCCTTGTTTAGAGCCTGCCCAGAAGGAACAGCTCCCTGTGCCTTTACGGTGCCTGCTCAGCCCCAGCCGACAGTGCCCCGGCTGCCGCAGAACTGGGTTACAGGGCTCACCTCTGCCTGTACCACGCCCGCCTCCCTAACTGCATCCCTAGCTGCTCCCTAACCTCATTCTGTCAAACTGATGGGGAGCAGCCTGCACGCTCAGGCTCAGTCGCTGCGGCTTATCTGATCCCAGATCACTTTGCCAGACAGATCCAAGCAGGGGAGGAAACAGCCCGGATCTGGATCCCGTCCTCTTGCAGGCCAGCCCAGGTAGAGCTGCGACTTTCTCTCTGGCTGCAGCCATTGCTGTGACCACGCTTACCTGGCCCTCCGCAGCGTAACCGGCACATGTTCTGCTTCTCTCCTGTTTAAACGTTAAAAATACATTGACCTCTCGTCTCCCTTTGCCAGTTCTGAGGAGCACAGGGCCAAATTCCAGAGCAGCGTGTTGTAAAACAGTTTTCTTATATTTTAAAATAAAGCCGATCTAACTTCTCTGGGGGGAAAAAACATCCACAGAGCCTTGCGAGAGACACAGCCTCGGTTGTTCCGACTACAACTGAGCAAAAGCCAGGCTAGATCTTCACTCTCTCTTTATTCTTTTTATTTTCCCCCAGTGCTTGCTTACCTGGGGCCCTGTATATGTTTTAAGGTTTGCAGCGTCCTGCAGAGCAACGCATTACCTGAGAGCTGGACGAGAAGCCCTGGAGATCTGCACCACAGCCATTTTGCAGCAGCGCTCCCCGAGCGAGGCGTGCTTCTCAGCTATGTGACAAGTCATCTCACCTGTCACCCGGGCAGGTTTGGAACAAAGATCAGCCATAATCAAAGCCTGCATTCATTTGCTAACAAAGCCACGTTGCTGTGGGGCGGAAAATCTCCACGTGACTCAGAGCTTCTGTTCAGAGATCACCTGCACTGTTCCCTCTCTTGAACGAGACCCCAAAGAGGCTGCAATTTTGCAACAGGTCCTTACCTAGATGCGCAGTCCTAACAAACACAAGGCCCTGCAGTATTTACAGCGTTGCTGGCAACCACGGCGTGATTACCTGAACTCGGTGCTGCTAGGATTCCTAAGCAGCTTCGATTCGGCTCCCTTGCTGTAACCCACACCCTTCGTCGGCAGGGAGGACAGCAGGTGTCCCGTTCTGCACTTGGGTGTACTGTTTCCCTGCGGGAAACTCAACCCCCGGGTGTAATACTGCTCCTAAATCCTCCAGCATCGCACCGAGCCTTGCAGCCCTCTAGAAGAACTAGGCAAGCAGCAGCAAGTCAGCAGCTCTGTTGTCACTGACGGATGCTTTTGGGGAGTCCACCATGGCCCCGGCCTCCATTCCCCACGGTCACCTCTGCAGCAGGGGAGGACGTGCCTGCTCACCTCTACGTAAGACTGAATAGGAGAGGTTCTGCTGGCCCCTGAACCAAGGCAGGCACAGGCACACGCTCTGTCCGCTGCCACAGGGACAGCACGTCACGACCAGCTCAGCGTGCTCGAGGGCCGCGTGCCGGAGTCCCAAAGTGCTGCCCAAACCCTGAACTCCCTACCCCGGTCCTGGAGGAGTCACGTTTGTTTCTACCCTGTGGCAGCAGTGAAGGTTTGGAGTTACAAAACTACCGGCAGAAGCATCAGCAGCGCTAAGTGTCCAAGGACTGTTTATTTTTCCACATGACTCAGTACCCCCTCACTGCTAGGAATTATTCCTCGGCACAGTAAGATGTGTCATACGCTGAGAAACTTTGTATGATTGACTGTTTGGAACGAAGCATCCTGGTAGGAACTGAGTAAACAGGGAGAACGTTGCAATTTGCAGGAAGGTTCGGGGTGGAAGGAAGGCAAGAATGCATCTGTGGCACCGAGCACAGCATGCAAGGGTGCAAGTGGGTTTGCGAACAGCGAATCACACCTTCAGCTATCATAACATGGCAGCTCCCCTTCCAGAAACGAACAGATGATAGTTTGGGTCTGCTTCCAGGCTCTCCTCAGCCAGACCCAGTTCTGCCTCGCTCGCCCCGTGGCTGTGAGCAGGCACTTGATATCCTCTGCCCCTCTGTTTCCCCCTGCATTGAGGAGCTAGCACCAAACCAAGCTCTGAAGGGCACACAAGTCATTCACTCTGCCACAACGCGTGTGCCACACGAGCACTCAGTCGGTGCCATTATGGAGATGAAAGCCCTGCAGCTGCCTCACACCAGCAAGTCCGAACCGGGCTCCACGAGGAGGCTGCGCTCAGCCCGTGCTCCCTGGGTTTGCTTCCAAAGGCGGCTCTCCCGGAGGGTTTCGGTGCTCAGGGGTGGATGGCAAGGGCATCCCCGCAACCTTCAAGCACAGGAAGATTTGTAGGAACTCCCACAAGACCCCTGGTGGCACTGCCCAGCTGACAGAGGAGCACGCTCTGCCATGCCCCGGGCCCGGAAACCGGCCCGCTGCTCAGCACTTCGTCACCTCCACGCTCCTGGCCAAGGAATTACCTTGCTGGGGACTGCTGGAGGTCGTCTAGCCCAACCTCCTGCTCAAGCAGGATTAGCTTCGGAGCTGTTCACGCTAGGCAAGGGCGGCGTTAAACAGCACCTCGGTTCCAGCAGTGGTTGGAGAGACCTCACTTCTTGAAAGCTGAACCGTGCTTTGCTTCTCTCCGCTCCACGTACCGGTTAAAAGCTCGCACGGACTTCAGACCGAGTTCAGAGCAAGATTCAGAAAGGGGTGAGGAATCTGCGCATCAAATATTCACCGAGGTGACCCAATTTCTACTTCGCTAAGTCTGAACACGCAGTAATCCATACAGCAAACATTCCCTTCTGGAGGGCCCTTCAGCATTACCCCATTCGATGCAACAGGCTCGCATCAAATCCGGAAACCGCTCAACAAAGAAACTCTTCATCGGTTTCAAACCTCTGCAAATTGTTTACCCACTGCACCACTTTCAAGTGCCGTACTAAAGCTACCAACTTCACCGTTTTCCCAGGAGATTAAAGGAGTGATTTATATTTACTGCAGGCTGCAGTGGCTTTTGAATGGAGAATTCTGGAAAACTTCATCCCAGGTAACTGAAGTGGGCCAGACACAACATTTTCGTAATCCACATGCAACACGAGAGTAGACCTCTTCAGGGAGACAATACGAAGCAAGGACATCTCCGGATACTGGCTCTGAACCCACGTCGGGGCATGAAGCACCAAGAAAAGAGTCCCGTGTCCCCACAACGCACGTGTCCATCACTTCCCCTGTGCTGGCTCTAGCATGTGCGTCAATCAGGAACTGTTTTCAGCCGGATCAGCACCCCGAGCCACCTCATCGCACAGCCGCACAAATGCTGGACCGAAGGGATGTGGCAAAACACGAGGCTTGAATTTCTCCCTTCACTGGTGACCCAGACTTGCGTTGGCTCAAAGTGAGAACATCTCAAGAGAAACACTGGGAGACACTGGATAAGAAGACTCTCTTCCATTTCAGCAAAAAAAAAAGTGCTTCACAACAGCACTCGGTATGAATCTGCACTATTAACACGCTCACAGGAGCACTGCAAAGATCTGTCTGAACACTCGATGGAACAGTGAAGGGGCTCTGACCAAGCTTTTAATCAATTGGTGCACAGCCTGAAAACCAGTCAAGATGTCATTCTTACCTTGCCTGCATCCTAGAGTAAAAGTACTTTTAAATAGTGCTGTTAGCTGGCGATTCAGTATCGCTTTCCTTTTTAATGAGAAGTTTTGGAAATGACACTTGCTCCCTACTCCCCCATCAAGATCTGTAGTTCTGTCGTCGTTCAGTAATTTCTGTTCCTTCCTTCTGCTAGTAACTCATCCACACAAACTGGCCACAGGGAAAACCAGCGGATGTGCTAAGGCCAACCAGCCAAAGCCTGCTGTCAAACATACCAAATGAAACAGGAAGAAATATTCTTCACCTTAAGAGTAGCAATTTGATCTGAACAGCGCAACAGTGAGAGCCAAACGTGCCCTTTATTCTTCTACGAGACCAAAATAGACCTGCTCTGGGCACCGCAAAGATTTGAACTGCATCTGTCATCCATCATTAAAACACAGGAAATAAATCCAAGACAATGTGCACCATGCAAATACCTCACCCCCTGCTCTGGCACTGGGGGTTTATTTATAGGATGTCTGCCAGGGTGAGCTGCGAGAGCCAGCTGGGAGCTACGGGACTCGATCCATCCACGGCCCTCCTCATAAAGGAAGCGATGTGATTAAGGGCTTGGGTGTGTTAAAAATACACAAGATATTCATTACCAAGACATAATTGGTTTTGCATTAATGACAGGCAGAAAGGCCAAGATTCACGGAGGAATTAAGGCTTCTTGGGTTCCATTTATGAATAGGATTAGCTATTAAACAGGATATTTATTGATCCAAGTTACCAACAGCAGCTCATTACAGGTACGTCTGTTAACAGCTCTGAAGGGAAACACACTAACCCCATTTTCACAATCAGGAAAAGCAGATAAAGAAGGGCTGAATACCTGTAACGGCAAACTTACTTTCGATACGTTAAGTATCCAGAAGTCCCAGCTCGAAGGCACTTACGGCTCTTATTGTTCCAGTAGCCGAGCACCTTAATCCATTATATATATTCACATCCACAGCGCTGTACTAAACTAGCAGGGGATTATTGCCAGTGTACCGGCAGGAAATTAAGCTACAGATAGGACAACTTCCTGACTAGGGTCAAGGCAAGGGGTGCAGGGCTGCGACCCAAAGGCAAGGGGTGGCCCAGCAGTGCTGCTGTGGCCCGTGGGGCTGGAGGTGCAGCCCAGCAGCCAGCTCCTTCCTTCCTGGTGGATTTCGGAGTCATGTGTGGGTTCAGGGAGCTACGTGCAGCCCCCCCAGCATGGCTGAGGTCTGAGGAAGGGGGTCGCAGAGGTGCTAAAAGCTTCCTGTGGCTCCACAGACCTGCCAGGGGTGAGCCTGGGGAGCTTCATGGACCATGGCGGACACACAGCGGGCTGCGTTCAGCGCAGCACCCGCACGAGCAGCAAGCCTTCCCCGTGCTGGCAAGAGCCCCGTCACGCAGCCTCCTTCCCCAAATTCCTCCACAGGCACATTTTGGGGACAGGCAGCCCGGCTGCCGCCCGCACTTCCCGAGTCCCCGTGACACACCGAGGGAAACGTGTGCCCGTCAGGGCGCAGGAATCCCACCCAGCCTCGCCGCCTGACCGCCCCGAAGCCGCGGGGAGGCTCGGGGGGATGAGGGCGGGCTCGGTGCCCCCTCCCCGGGCACAAAGCCCCGCTGCGCCCCCTCACCGCGCACTCCACCCCCCCCGCCTCCCTGCCCCCCGCCGCCCGCCCCACCTCACTCCGGAGGCCGCCGCTCACGCTCCCACCGCCCGGTGCGCATGCGCGCCGCCGCCCCCTCGGCCCTCCCCTCGCCGAGCGGAGCCGAAGATTGCCGAGCGGCGCCGAGCCGCCCCCTCCCTCCCCGTCCCGTCCCGGTCCCGGCCCCGGCGGCCGGGGGGAGCCTGGAGCCCGTCCGCGCCTGGCACCGGGTGAGCGCGGCGGGGCGGGGGCGCCGGCTGCCATCTTGGGGGCGGGCGTGGGGCTTAATGACAGTCATTAGCCCGCAGGACGGCTCCTTCCACCCCGAGCCCTCCGCGGTGTCCCGGTGGGGTCCCGGTAAGGCGCCCCGGCGGCGGGAGGGGGGGGGGCTGCGTGCCGGTAACCCCGGGGGATCGGGGGTGCCGTGGTCGTGGGGCGGGGGGGGAGGTTTTCGGGGCGTTGCGGTGCTCCGCTGTGTGCCCTTCTGGCCGCCTGCCGTCCCGGTGCCACCGGTCGGGGCGGAAAGGGAAAAATATCCGCGGTTTGCGCTGAAAAATGCCGATTTCTAAGCTGAGAAACGCCCGTTTCTAAGCTGAGAAACGCCGACTGCTCCGCCGCTGCTCGTTGTTCCCCTCCTCCTGCCCTCTTACACCCCCCCCCCCCCATCCTCCCCCCGGCCGGCTCTGTCGGCTTTCCGCAGCGAGAAAACGGGCTGGGAGCTCGCCTTCGCGGGTCGACGTTCACCTCCAAGGCAAAGCCCCAAATCCCTTCTTCCCAAGAACGGACAGCCCCGGCTCGGGGCAGCTTTGCGGGGGTGCCGCCGGCCCTGCTGCTCCTGCCCGCCGCCCGCTGGGCTTCCCCCGAGCCAGGGGTACCCGGAGCACCCCGCTCCCACGCAGCCCTACAGCCCGCTGCCGTCCTGCCCCCGGTACGGGGCTCGTACCCCCGCGTACATCCTCGTGATGCCGTGATCCAGGAACGCAGGGCCTTGGGGGTCCCCAGGGGAAGCGTTAGGGATCTGCGCTGCCCGCCGTGGGGTGCCTGATTGGGGCCGGTTATGGACCCGACGGGGGATTTGCATACCAGAGGGTCTGCGGGCTCTGCGCTCCCCTCATGGAGGCAGGGATGATGGGGCTTACTGGAGACCTGGGCCCGATCTCCCCCGTGGCTTTTTTTGGTGCAGAGATGGAACGTGACGATGGGGATGTTTGGGAAACGGAGCCGCCTCCGGGATTCGTTTCCTCGTCCTTTAACAACGGCACCGCTGCTAAGGCCTTTTTCTTAACCCACCAGCTGCTTCCCCGAGGGTGGGAACAAAGGAGAGAGGGAGGGGAGCAGACCTCGGCGGCACCCCTGCACCTGAAGCCGCCTTCCCCGAGGCTCCCCAGCAGCACCTGGGTTTGGGTGGCTCGGCGGTTCCCAGCATGTGCTGGGCTGCATCTCCATCCCCGTGGTAACGGGCCAGAAAGGGCCTTTTTCCCGTGGCACCGGGTCTTTCGCTGCCCACCAACAGCAAGGAGGGGCCCCAGCCGGCCCCACCAAGTCCCGGTTCTCGCCTGATGGCGCGGAGGCACCGGGCGGGAGCGTCCCCCCGGGATGCTGCGTGACTCAGAGGAAGGCTCGCCTTTGTCTGGTCTCCTGCTCCTCCTCCCAGCTCCCCAGGCCCGTGTCTGGGCTGGGCAGGCAGGAAGCAAGCGCTTTGCTGCAAGCGTGCTCTCCGCTTTCACCCCAGCTCAGCGTGACAGCTACAACCACTGGAAACGGGAGAAACAGGAGTTGTCTTTTTTTCCCCCCTTTCCCCCATTTTGCAGGCAGGATTTACCTACCCTGACCCACCCAGAGAGGGCTCAGGCTCTGTGCTTTGGGCTGCGCATTGAGATATGCTGCTCCCATCCTCCCTGCTCCAGGCAGAGGCACAAAGTGGGGCTCAGCAGGGACCCCCTGGTGCTTGGTCAGCCCAGCCAAGGAGCGGGCTGGTGCTGCCGTGCTCTTACTGAGATGGATTCCTGCTCACCAGCCTCCTGAGGAGCTGCCCCGAGCATGTCCTGCTCCAGAGCTCCTCCGCCTGCAGCTCTCATGGAGGCCGTGTGCCGCAGGGTAGCAGTGGAGAGGGTTCAGGGGCTGGGCCTGATGTGTTTTCTAGCAAGAAATTGATTAGAGAACAGCAAAGGAATGATAAAAACAAATGTGTGTACGTGGACACGCTCTGCAAGAGAAAGAGGGCAAGATCCATGATGCCGGTGCCAAGCTTGTGGAGCCGAGGCTTGCAGTATGAAGCGGCTTTTCTCCGAGGCTGCAGGCCTGTGCTTGGCACTGCCTCCTCGCTTCGTGTTCCTCCAGCGTGGAGCTGGGTGTCTGCCCTCTGCTCCAGATACCGATCGGCTGCAGCAAGCCCCGGCCTCCCTCGCTAAGCGTGAGGTGCTGGATGCTTTCCTCCGGGCTTCTCCGCAGCGTTTGTTCCCCTTACTGGGTTATTTCAGCAAGCTGGGTGTGCTCGTGATTGTCAAGCAGCGCCAGAAAGGCTCCCGTTCTCCCCTTTAATGCTGTGTGTCGATGCTGCCCGCCATTCTCCTTCCTCTGCCTTCCCAGGAAACCAGTGCTCTCCTCGGGCAGATTCAGGTTGGCAAGGTGGGGACCCTGCTGGCACAGCCCTCTGCATCGTCGTAGCGAGGTCTCCTATTCCTGACATGCTTCGGGCTGATTGTGCCGGTGCCGGCAGCCTCTGCCCACGTAGTTAATGCGCAGGGAGGAGAGGTGGGTTCTGCTGTTTTTTCCCCTTACCACCTCCTGACAGAGAGATCGGCGCAGGGTTTTGAAGAATCCCGTTTGTGCAGCCTGCCCTGGGAAGATGCCGGTGTTGCAGCGTTGAAGAAAGGGGCCGGGTCTCTTCAGGGCCGGCGTGCTGGGAAGGCAGCGCCTTGCATCAGCGCTGGGAAGCTGCAGGCAGCGCTCAGCCTGGCTCTTCTTGCTGCCTTCTGCAGGCGCGTCCTGAGCCACCCAGCTCCTGCCGCCTCCGAGCAGCGAGCCCGAGAGCCTCTCTCCCTTCCCTGGCTGTAAGAGCGGTGGCTGTGAGCCTCCGGAGCCCTGCCTTTCCTCTCCCAGCCTTACGTGTGTGTTCCCTGAGCTCCCCCTCTGAGCCCCGGCTGGGTGTGTGAAGCACCTGCTGGCTCTGACACCCCTGCCCCTTCCTCGGAGGATGCTCCTGCTAAATTCCTTGCGGATCTCAGCTCCGGGGTGGCAGCCAGCGGGGCTCTGGCCTGCGCTCGGTGCTTTCGCTAATTAAATAGGGGCCGTTAGTAGGCTCTGTCTCTGGTCCCTTCAAAGCCAGGGAATGAGACAATCTTGGCATTATCTGTTACTTAGAGGAAACCCAGATGGCAGCAGGCCTCGTCTGCTGCTTGAAATAGTCGTCAGCAGCTGGTGTCTTCTACTGGGAGGTCGGACAGAGCCTCGTAGTGACACAGCCTGGGGATGGTCTCTGCAGCTGGCTAGAGAATACCTAGGCTCTTAAACCAAAAATATAGTGTCTGTGGGTCCAGAGAAGACCTTAACAGGGTTGGATCCCCCTGCCTTCTGTGTATCATCTGGATTCCCTTTGTGTGAAACCGTTGTGCTCTGGAGGCTCTCGGGTGATGCTGGCAGGGCTGACGTCTTCCCCAGGGTGACTATGTCTGCAAGCCAGTGATTTGGTTGTGCTGGGCTCTTCTCTACACTTGAGGCACAGAGCTGGAAACAAATTACTGCGTGCCTCTTGAGCTGCGGTAACTGCCCAGGGGCTCGCTATTACTCACGGTGCAGAGAAGGCAGCTGGAGTCGGCGTGAGTTGCAGCGTTATAAATCTGGGAGGAAGGAGCTGGATTTGTGGCGGACACAAAACGGTGTGTCGGACAGAGGGAAGAATCGGCTGAGAGGAAAAGGAGAACAAAGAAAAGGTGACAGTGAGTAGGAACCGTCTTCACCTGGCAGAGAAGGTCAGGGTGATGAGGGACTTAGAGGAGTTAATTGTAAAAAGTGAATCTAAGCACAGGTTGGAACAGGTGATGACTGTTGAGGTAAATTAGATGTGGTCAAGTGGACAAAGCCTTATGAAATCCACCTGAGAGTGCTTATAGAATAAGCTAAAGCAACTTCAGAGAACATCTAGTGGAGGGAGATCCCAAGAGGATCCCTCAGGAGGATCCACAACCAGTTGAAAAGCCCCATTAAAAAGGTGGCCTGATGTTCCTCTCTGACAGGAGACCCTGGCTGGGACTTCTGAGCAGGATGAGTTGGTGCTTTGCTGGGGGGGGAGGAAAATGCAAGGCAGACCTCGTGTATGTTAGGAGTGTCACTTCTAAGGCACGGGATGTAATTATTGCTGCCCCTGTCACAGGTGAGGTGTTGCTGAAGGACTAGGCTCAGATGTAGATGGAGTGCTTTGAAGGATGTCCACAAACCAGAGAGTATCCAGGAAAGCAACAGAAATTATTAAGGCCTTTAGAAGTATGATGTGGGAGGAAGGATGGGAAGAAGTGGGACTGGGTTAGCCTGAGGAAGGAAAGATGGAAGAGGGAGCTTCTTGGTCTTCCAGCAGGTACAGCAGTGCGCTTCTGGAAGACAGGGCAGGAATTTACCTGTAACAAAGGAAATTACCTCTAATGGCGGCATCACCATCAGCTGGGGTGCTGAAGCAGAAGAGGCTATCCTGAAGGCTGGGGGTGGGTTTTTGTTTTACAGCGGGATGTTTCGTATTGTGTTTTGGTTTGATTTTTACCAGTTTGGCAAAAAGTCAAGTTATAGCTCGTATAGCCGAGTTATAGCCTGTATGGTTATGGACAAGCTATAGCTGGCTCTACCTCAAAGCGCAGAATCTCGCCAGATAACCTATGAAGGCCGCTTCCAGGCTGGCAGCATTAAGTGAAGTGTTTGCTACCTGGAAAGGAAGCAGCCAGTAGCCATGGGAATATGACTTTGCTTCTGTAGGAGGTGCTGGGGAGACTGGTACTAAAATACTCCGTCTAAATCCAGTGTCAGTGCTCAGAAAAAGGATGTTGAGAAATTGAAGAGAATGCAGGAGAGTTACAGAAGGATCTGAGGGCTGGAGAGGGAGCTTTATGGTGAGAAACAGAAGGAGATCAATCTGTTTATCTAATCAAGGAAAAGATTAAGGTGGGACTCGGTTATCCTGCATAAGCATAATGCATCTCATGACTGTGTATCATTAGTTCGGAGGGGTAGAGATGCCAGGCCGCAGAGAGTGGCGAGAAAAACACGTGGTGGGGTGCTGGGCTGCGATCACCTTGAGCCGTGTAGACAGCTCTCCCTTCTCTTGCTCAGGTGGAGGTCCCTGTAAAGACAGCCCCTTTCTTCCAGCCTGTTAGCACTTTCTCAGCACACCCCTTTTTGGGTTTTGAAGCCTTCCCTTGCTCGCTGCTCCTGCCTTGCTGTCTGCCCAAGCCCTTTCCTTGGGGCTTCTCTGCCCTGTGAGGAGGCATCTCTAAAAAAGAAAGCAAGCACCAGCCTGACCTCACCTAACACAGGGTGATGCCCAGGCTCTCCTACACCCACTCTCCATGTATGTGCCTCTCCTTGCCCCAGCCCATCACCCATCCGACTCTTTGGGTGATTTATGGCATCCCTTCCCCTGTGGCACTCGGCTGCTTGGCCGGACGAATACCCACCGCCTGCTTCAGGGACAATAATGACCAAAAGCAAAGATTCCCCCCTGCCAGCCCGTGGTCCAGGGCTTTGTCACCTGTAGCTGCTGTTTTACTTAGGGTCACTAGGCCGGTTTCCAGTCCGTGAGGCAACGTCTCTGTCTTAGCCTGCTGAACAAACCTTGGGAGGGAGGTTGGGTGAGGTGCTGCAGCAGATGGCTTGCTAAAATCTCGCTACATCCACGACTTCCCTTTCACCCACTAACGCTGTAATGCTGTTAAAAATAAAGATGATCCAGTTTGCCTGACAGGATGTATCCCGCGTAAATCCCCACTGCCTAGCGCTCGTGGCATCGCACTCTAATATATATCTCCACGCTCCCTTATCCTTTGCGGTAAGGGGAACTTCAAAGCTGGCAGATAGCTGCTGACTATCACTGCAAGTCAGGGAAAACAAATGCTTTGATGCCTGTTAAGGGAGGAGGGGGGAAGAATAGACAGCGTTTTCACTCTCTTGTTTTCTCTCAAGCGTTGTTCCATTTGGATGGGAGCAGAGTTTTGGTTTGCAAGAAGTACCTTGGTACGCGTGTGCGTTTTGTTCCGGGGGGCTGTGTTACCAAGAGTTGTGGCCTGAGCTGCTGCGGGAGAGACCCGTGGAGCCGCAGCCAGAGCCCAGCTCTCCGATGGGCACGGCGTGAGGGCCGCAACTCTTGAATGATGAAGGAAGGAGAATATTGTGGTGTTTTGGCGATGCTTCACCTGGGCCGTGCCTGCAGCGCGGGTTAGGTGCCTCCTTCAGAACACCTGCAGTCTTCAGGCTGGCTCGGTGTGTGGGATCGCCTCTTTTGATTGCTCTGCTGATACATTCGTTTGGCAAAAATGCTCCAGCTTCTCTGTCTGCCTTATTCCACCACCTCAAAACCCCGAGAAGCGGTTCTGCCAGTAGAACTGCACCTCCGTCAGTAGGCTTGTGCCTGTGCAGACACGTCGATCCACTGGGTCTTTGCCTCCCTGTCTGAGACAGCGGTGCTGGAAGGTGTCTGGGGCTGGCCTGGCGCTTCAGACAGGGCGGCTGGCTGGGGGTGAGCAGTGCAGGGAAGAGAAAGGAGTGGGGTGATCAAAGTAGTGGAGACGTGCCGTTTTAGTGAGTTCCCCAAACGCGTGGAAGTGGCTGATCTGTTGGTAGGAAAAGTGCTGAAAGTGCACGGCTGGTAAAAAGGAAACAAAGCAAGTTCCAGGCAGCTCCCCGGGGGGTTTGCTGTTTGGGCTGTGGCACGTGTGCTCTGTCTGTTGTTGTTTGCGCTGCATCTCCTGGGGCAAGAAAAGGGATTTTTGGACCTCTTCAGAGAAGGTGTGCTGCAGCCCATCTAAGCAGTGGTGCGGGCAGGACTGTGTGTTGTGGCTGAATGGGTGTGTGGACCGGGAACACCCAGCCTGGTCCTGAAAAGCTGCTGGAGTGCTGGGAGCCTGCCTGGCCCACAGCAAGTATGCCTGCCTGCTTTTTCCTTTGTACCCCACCCATCCCCATGGCTGTTTTCAGCTTGCCCGATCATCCCTATCAACCTCTAATTGCCTCCCAGCCTTTCAGAGCATCCCTGAACCCGTCCCTCCCTAGATGCCATCTTGCGTGTTGCTGATTGCAGAGCCCTGCTTTCCCAACACCACCTCCTTGCCGAGCTGGCTCTGGAGGCCCCAAGCAGAGCTTTGGGGCAACTCCCTCTCCTCCTACCCCAGCACCGGGGCCTCGTTAGTCCTGCTCTGTCTCCCCACATAGAGGTGCATGCATGCTAATGCCCCGTTTTGCCTGCAGGAGCCTTACGCGAGGTGGATTTCAGAGTCAGTGGGGGTTTGAGATCCTTAGGACAAAGTGCTCTTTCTCGCTATTTGGAAAAAAAAAAAATATCTTCGTGTCTGTGTAGTGAGGAAGGACTTTGTGGGTGAGAGATGCTTCTGGGCTCAGAGCAGGGCGCTTAACTCCTCTGCCTGGCAAACTCACCCATCGGTGCCATCACCCCATCCTTCGAGAGCAGGGAACATACCCAGTCCTGAAGAGCCTGAGCATTGATCTTTGATGGAATTAAACTAGCAGTGGCAAAACTTCATAGTGCACAACGCTGCTCGCCTGGATGTGCAGGCAGGGAGCCACTCCGGCATCTCCCTGGCTGCTCAGAGCTGACCTGAGCCGGTGGGGGCAGATTGAAACTTGTGCCTTTGCAGTTACTCCTGTAAGCAGCTGGGGAACCATCCAAAAGCATCCTCAGTTTTGATCCTCTGGAACCCTCGAGCAGGGACAGGACAGATGTAACTCACCCAGGAGGAGTGGGTGGGCATGGGCCTGCTTCCCAGTGGGCGTCTGCATGCGTTTACCCCAGCAAGACCCTGCCAAGGTAAAAGCCCAGCACCCGAGTGGCTGGCCAGCGCTGCCCAGGGCCTGCGTCTGATGTCCTGTGGTCCTGTTGTTAACACGATGGGCTCCAGCCAGGCCTTTGGGCTCCAGGCTATAACTGGACGCACATCAAGCCGTGGCTGAGGCTTTCTGGTAAAGCCACTGGGACCGCCCTCCCTGTGCCCCTTAGGAGGGGTGGAAGCTCAGAAATTGATCCGAGCCTCTTAATCGTCCTCTCCAGTCCATTTGGAGCTGGTAAGTGCGATGGCATAAAGGATGGATCCAGGAAATGACAAAGGGGAAAGGAGCCAGGAGGTCCATTACCCTCTTGGTGGGATGGGAGGTGTGCTGAGTGTTTGAAGGCAGAAAAGCAATAGCGTTCTCTAAGAAGGAGAGGAAAATGCGAGGTTCTAAAAATGAGCCTGGCATGGAGAGACAGCTGGGCTCAGCCAGGAGGGAGGAATGGAAAATGCGGTGGTGGCTTTAGGAGGAGCCAGGAGCTGGCACTGGTTGTTCTGCCTGGATGGGCTTCAAGGCTCTGATCCACCACCATATGGATGTTCAGTTCAGCAGCATCACTGCGGGGTCTGTTTCTAGCTGCCTGGTGGGGGTATGCCTTGGGCAGCAGAGAATGCTTCTTGCCTTCTGCTGCTCAGGAGCCTAGCTCCTGGACAATATCCCAAAACAAGAGGTGGTCACATGTGCCTGGGCTTTGTAACCCCTCTCCCACGCAGCCCTGCTTTGAGACCCATAGCAAACTTTGTTGTGCTCGTCTCTGCCTGCTGCTGAAGGCAGTCAGATGTCCTTGCTGCCTACATCCCCTGAAATCCCATTCCTCTCTCCATGGGGGTGGCAGGGTGGCAGCTGGGGGCTGTGCTTGCCAGAGGCCCACCAGCCAGCAGCGTCATGGTCCCTCTGCAGGAGACAGGCGCTGCCTGAGCCCCCCTGTCACAGCCCCGTAGCAGCCAGCAGCCCTCCATCGAGCTGCTGGAAGAAGGTCACGGGCTGTCGGGAGGCTTTTGGAGACCCCCATGTTAAAGCAGGTGTTGAAGACCATATGGCACTCATTGCTTCCAGAGCCTGGAGCACGCTGAAAGGGGATGTTCGTGCTCTTGTGTGGTGGATCTAATCAACAGGAAGATCTACCCAGAGCTTAGGGGTCTGATATAAAACATATATATACTGAGCATGCCCTCGAGTACGATTCCATTGGTGAGGGAGCTGCAGGTGATCAGCCCGAGGTCACCCTCCCGTGGTCTCCTGATCTTCCCGTGGCAGGAGGGGGATCCAGAGCGCTCATGCTCCCTTGACTCATCTCACTTCCACCGAGAGAGCGCTCGGTGTTGGTAAACAGCGTGTTATAAATAGGCGGCTGATGCTATATTGGGAGCTTTGCCTGCTGTCAAGCGCAGGCATCGCAGGGCCTGGGCCTGGGCGCCGTGAGCACGGCTGTGGTGTGATGAGGCCGCAGTGGGCATGGCTGGGAAGCTGCTTGAGCACCAGCTCTGCTCCGCGTGGCCCTGGAAAGGTGTCCCCAGCCCTGTTGATGCGTGGATGGGGGCACTGAGGAGACCTGAAAGTGGGTAGGATTCAGCAGGAAGGAGTGATGTGCACGTGGCTGCCTCGGGCTGCAGGTGTTTAATGCGGAGACAAAGATGCCACAATTTGCAGTAGTGGGGTAAAGCTTTGGGCCCAGTCACACACGCATGTCCCTACACGTGTGCCATTTTCAGAGCAAACTCGAAACCCACAGCATTGCCAGGGCCGTGGATGTCTGATGACCTGCTGTAAGCAGGAGGTGACACGCGGGTGTAAGTGCAACACGGAGCCCAGCAGGGTCAATCGTGGTCCCAGCGTTGCACCCTGCCGTCCGCCCCACGTGCGGTGGCTGGCCCTGATTCCCCTACTCGGGATTCCTCGGAGGCTTTGATCGGGATGCCAGTCAGGTGGCATCAGAGCAGGGCAGGCTGCCAGGGGGGAAATTCCAGCCTTGGTGCTTGCTTACGGGGCTGTGGCGCGATTACCCTGACAGGCCTCGAGCACAAACAAGCGGGCACCTTGGCAGCGGCCGGCCGACCTCACGGGGAAGGCTGGAGGAGGTGCTGCCCTCCTGCCTCCTTGTACTTTTCCACGGCCTGGTTTAAGGCAGGTAAACCTGCCTGGTGCTCTGCTGGAGTGTCAGGCTGGCCCCTCGGGGCCATGAGGGCGCCTTGGAAGCGCCAGGCTAAAGGCCCCCTGGGAGCACGCTGACTAGTGTGTGAGGCGAGGCGGTGGTGCTGTGCCTTCTCCATTGATAAAATGTCCTTTAAATGGTTCCTACCTTATCTCTGAGTGGCACGAGTCTTTCCGCACGGTGATCTGGAAAGGGCCTGCTGGGGAGACTGTCATCCATCACACAGTAATGGAGCGTGCCTCTGCGCTTCGTGTCTGGAGATCGCCTGCCCCAGCAAGAGGTTTTGGGGGGTGGTTTTCTTCCTTTTCCGTTGTTTGTTTTTTTTTTTCTGGAATACCTACGGGGTATTTTGAAAAAAAAGCTCTATAACAGCAACAGAGATGCAAAGGCCGTGTTTGTTGTGTGTGGCAGCGTTTGCCAAGAGCCTGATAAGCCCTGACGCTAACGCTGATGATGTGTAGCGAGTCTGGCAACAAGGTTCAAGTGTGTCCCGGTATGCAAAAATGGGACAGCTACGAGGATGTCTGAATGTTTGTTGATTTTAAACGGGGTAAACTGAATTTCACCAGAACAGTTGGCACTTCTCGAACTGCCGTGTTTATTTAAAAACAAAGAAAGCTTGCTTTCCTCTTCTGCTATAGACAGTTTGAACGCCATGGGAGGCAGTCGTGCTGGAAGGTAATGGGAAATGGGAGGGTAGGCTAGGGAGAGGAGACAAGGCTTTAGGTGTTTGGCCCCACCGTGACTGAAAGAGTGCTCTGTGACCTCTCAGGGTATGAATGCAAAGGCAGCATGTGGCAGTTGTCGCTGTAAAGTGTACCACAGGAACCTGTTTCTCATCATCAGAGACAAATTCCGGTTAAGCTACTTGATCTTTGCTGCCTCCACCATGAGATGCTCAACTGGGGCTGGGCTGATAACCAGTACACGTAGCCTGGGGTCAGTGAATGGTCTTGGAAAACAGCTGGTGCTTGAAGCAGAGCACAGTGCTCGAGTCTGTCCCTTTTTAGGCAAACACTTTAATTTAGCTGTGTGTTTAAGTTGTGATCACTTCAGTGAGAGCATTTCAAGATAAGTGTGTGCTTAGGAGCTTTCCTGAGCTGGGGTGACTTCTTTTGCATGAGGATCCTTGGAGAAATATCTTAACAAGCATTAGCCCATACAGCTGCCAAGGCTAGATTTGTGTTGGGAGAAATACTAAGCAGCAACCTCATCTGGGTTATTAATTAGTAATTACACTCTGAATGCCATTATCCATTAATTGTTTCTATACTCCTGCTACTGTGATGCGTTTGGGAAGGCCAAACTTTACTCCTAAAAGGAAAACTCCGGAGGGATTGTTTGCTGGTCTGTCATGTTGCATTAGAGGCCTCAGCTGCAGCTTCAACAGGTGATTTGTCATTTCGTGTAGTTGTCCTGTTGCGGTCTGTTGTCCTGATCCAGAAACGAGAGATGGAACAGCACGATCATCCTCTCCAGCATGCGATCCAGCAATGATCAGCCTCCTTCAGGTCAAGTCAGGATTTCAGTGGTCTTGGTACGTGCGAGCAGGGGCTGTGGGCAAGAGGAGCCCGTGTTACCACCTGCAAGCCTTCGATGGACTTTCTTAGGTTTGATATTTACCCTTGTGGAGCTGTGCTCCGCGTAAACAGTGACTCAAAGTGGCTTTGCCCAATTAAAGTACCATTTCTTTGTTTATCCTAGCGTTGAGATAGGACTCCAGATGACACAAGGCTTGCGCTGCTGCGCCTCGCCTAAAATTCAGTGCCCTCCTTCGAGCCTAAGCAACCACTTTATCTCCCACACCTTTATCTGCGGCTCTGGGAGCCGGGCCGCTTGCCTTCAAGTGCCACTTCTGTGTCCCTGCTCTTGGCCGGGTGCCGTCAGCTCCGTGCCCAGCGCCCGACCGGCACTTTGTTCCCTGTGTTCCCAGGCTGGGCCCGGCTCCTCTTGCCAAGCCCAGAGGGCGGAGAGAGGCCGGTGAAAAGAACAGCCCGCTCAGCATCTCTCACGTGCTGCTGGCTGGCTGCGGGCCCAGCGTCCCCAGCCTGGTGTGTGTGCATGGCTCCTGGCTACAGACCCCTGCCCGGCAGTCCGAGATCTACCCAAAAACTCAAAAGGAGGAGTTCAACCCTCGTGCTGCCCAGCAGGTGCAGGGGTTTCCCTGTCTGTGGTGTAGGCCCCTCTGGCAGCGGCAGAGCAAGCGTCCTGGAGAAGAGGAACCAGGACATCTTCCAGCACTGACACACCGAGAGGGGCCCAGCCGTCTATCTGTAGCTGTGTGGATAAGGGCTCGGGGACAGGGTGAGTCTCAAGGCTGTGTTTAGTGTCCAGCTTGCTCTGCTATGACCTTTGTTACTTATTCAGCTCGCAGTAGGAACTCAGAATTCGTCTTCTAGCCCTGCCCTGTGGACTGGGCAACTTCTCTTGCCTTCCCTGTTGAGTTCAGTAGCTGCTGAGACAGGGTATGTGCGGGGAACGATGTGTCGTAAAACCTCAAGGATTTCCCAGTGCCTCAGTGTCCCGGGTTGGACATTCTCATGGCCAAGGTCACCTTGCTGCGTGTGGCTGTACCAGGTGCTGTGTCAGCACTGAGCTTTCCCCACTGGATGCAGAGTGCCGGTTCCTAGATGTTCTTCTCTAACTGTCCTGGCTTGCTGGCCGCATCCAGACCTCTCGCTGGGAGGGCCCTTTGCTGATGTCGGCTGTTGTTGAGGAACAACTGACTTCATTCCTCCTCTTGCTTTGGCTGCTGAACCTCTTATCAGCGTGCAGCCGTGATGAGAGCTCGGCTCCGCGTGCCGCAGGGCTGCGATTACATTGCCCTTTGTTGCCTGCCCGCGCTGGAGGTCCTTTGTAGACCAACCCTGCCAGGCAAGCACTACTCTAGCAGTGCAGCGAGGAAGAGGTGAGGCCATCCCTGCCCGCAACCACTCAGAGCTGCAGTCTGTGTAAGGACCGCGGAAAAGGGCTGATGCAGCAGCACATCCTGCCAGCCCCTGGGGAGGCAGCTCTGACAACTGAGATGTTCCTCGGCATCGTGCGGTGACTTGCATCACTGAGGGTTTCCTTGGTGGAAGTGCTGATCGCCCTGTAGGTAAGGGCTTGCGATTGTGCCCAGTGGACAAAATTCCTGTGTATTTGAGCTCAGCGCTGCAAGGAGGTAGATTCCTGCCATGCAGAAGTGAGGAGGAGGAAACAGTGAATGTGACCTTGAGAGACTAGCTCAGAAACCTGGTTTTAGGAAAGAGAGATCCTGCACTTCAGGAAGGAAAGCTGGGCGCATATGAGAATATCCAGCCTGTGAAGACTGGTAGGGGACAGATACAGGGCATGAGGGAGGGCAGGTATGTTAATGCTCCCCTAGGGAGAGGATTAAGATGAGAGATAAACAAGAAGCTCCAAGACAAGGTGAGCTTACTGATGAACAAAGGAAGTGGGGATGAGAGGTGCAGAGCTTCTGCTAAAAATGTGAACCTGTGCAAAACTGTTGAGATGGCTTTTGATCACTTAAATTGAGGAGGAGTGTTAAAATTCAGAGTAAGAGACCACCAGGGAGATCTGTGTTTCAGCCGAGCCAGATGTGATGCACCTGAACAGTTCAGCTTTTGAGCACTGTGAAGGAGAAGTGGCATTTGTGCAGCAAAGATCCCCGATAAGTAGTCATTCTCCCCCAGAGAAACGAAACAGCCCGTGTGCTACTGGGATCCATAAACCAGAAGGTGTTTTGGGGGCCTTACACACATAAGCATAGCACCAAGGAGCTCCCAAGCAGGGCTTGGTCACCCCGTGGCCACAGCTCTGCAAAATACACAGCGAGAAGTCCGGCGCCTCATCAGTCTCACCGCTAAACGTGTGTTGCGTTTGCTGTATCACGTCGAGCATGTGCTTGCAGGAAATAAGGGAGGCCAAACAGTAAGCAGGATTTGTTTATGAAGTACAGGCTGGCAGACAAACTCGGGTTCTTTCTGCTAGATGTACAGCCTGGGAGCTCGAAGGGAAAGTGACAGGTAGATATATTTGGAACCCAAGCGTTTGATTTGGTGACTCATGAAATCTAGCGCTCAAAATTTAATGCAGATCAGGTTGGCCGTGACGCTGCCGTGCAGGCTGGGAGCCGATTGCTGGATTGCACCTGGAGAAGCAGTGGATGGTTTGGGCTTTGCCTCGATGGCAGAGGAGGGGAGATGTGGACTGGAGTGGGACACGTGGATGGCCCCATAGGGGTGTCCAGGAGGAGCTGAGACTTGCGGTGTTTCAGGAGGCAGCGTGCAGGCCGTAGTGTAGGCAGGAGGCAAACAAGGTGGGGATGGAGACCTCTTGTAAGTGTCCTGGAGGTGCCTGGCGCTGCGTTGGTTCCTCGTCATCGGACGGAGGCAGCCGGACCGTCCTGCCGGGCAGCAGAGCCGTCGCGTGGCGGTGTTGGTGGGTGAACATCCCCAGAGGGGACGAGGGACACCATCACCCCTTGTCCGGGGCTGCTGGACTGGAAGCTGTTGGGAACACCCGGGAGCACCCAGCAAGATGGGCCATGGGAGCAAAATGCAGGGAAGAGAGACCCGAGAGCTTTTAGGCTGGCGGCAGACTAGTCAGCCGTGAGAAGAGGAGAGCAAACCACAGCGTAGCGGGGTTTCAAGCCGCGGCACAGCTCCGGCGCAGCCCCGCTTGGCAGGGTACGT
Source organism: Cygnus olor (assembly GCF_009769625.2). NCBI lineage: Eukaryota > Metazoa > Chordata > Aves > Anseriformes > Anatidae > Cygnus > Cygnus olor. The sequence goes on from NC_049171.1 coordinate 88,758,847, forward strand.
TATGTTCGGGGCACCGTGCAACTTGAAAGCGCTGCTGACAGATTGGAGGGAGTTCCTGCAGGAAGACATAAACAAGACCTGGCTGTCTGGAGCTAAATCCGTATCGCTAGGCAAGGCAGATGGTTTCCAGGGGGCGAAGGCAGGATGGAGGGTTTTGCTGATGTTCCAGGGCAAGGTTTTGTGATCGACTGTCCCGGGTGATCAGGCCATCCTGAAGGGGCCAGAGTCATGAAATGGAAAGGTTCCCTGGCCTTCGTGAAAGTTAGAAGGCAAAATATCTTCTCCTTACTGAAGGTCGTGGATGAGAAAATAGTCTCCAAGAAAGAAAAGGGGTTGTGTAGCCTAGTCAAGGGAGGGCTGTCCAGGCGGAAGTGTAGCAAGAAAATGGTTTGGTTGAAGATTTCCCTGCTGCTGGGTTTCGCCAGCTCACAGAGTGGTTTTCCCAGGGGAAGGTGTTCTTTAGACATCTTTGGCTGTGCCTCTGAAACGAAGGAGCAGCACGATGCTGAGCCCTGGGAAGGAAGCGGGAGCCTCAAAACATGCGTCCCTTCAGGATCACCCTCCAGCAGGTTCAGGACAAAATGTACGAAAGAGTTTCCTTTTGCATTCAGGCGGGGAAAACATGATGCCTTCCCGTTTTGCTCATAAAATGAGCTCTGCAGGTCTCAGTTGCCTTTAGGAGAAAAAGACACCCAGGTTCCTATATTCGAGGCCTGATGCAAAGCCAGCTGGAAGGACTTTGGACCTAGGGCAAGGTTGCATTTGGTTTTTGCATTGAAGAAGCTGAGCCTGCCAGATGGAAGCTGTGGAGGCCCGGCGTCTGCAACAGGAGGCCGCCTGGCTGGCTTACGCAGACGGTGAAGCGTGCAGGGAGCTCCGTGTGCGGGCTGGAGGGGATGGAGAGAAGGCAGGGCTTTCGGGGCCCTCCCTCTCCGGTACTAGAGAGCTAATCCCGGCTGTGTGTGCCTCGGCACCGTGTCCGTGCTCGTTCCAAACGCGCCCGTAGCACCTCTGCTTCCTGACGCTTTGCCCCACGGCCAGCGGGTCGCCTTCCTCCTCGCCGCGCCCAGCGCGTCGGCGCTGCTCCAGCCCTCGGCTGCCCAAAAGCCCCGTGCCAGGCCTGAAGCGTGGCGGCTTCCCCACCCTCTCTGCAGCTGGGAAGCTGTGTGCTCCTTCCCTGTGCTGTGAGAAGGGCTTCCTGCTAGTCCACGAGCCTCCTTCCCTTCCTTCTGAGGCCTTTCGTCTTACCCATAGAGAGTCGGATGAGAGAAGAGCCCCTGCTCTCTCTTCACTGACCTGTATCCGCAGTGCCCTGGCCTCGGAGCTGCTGCCACCCCGCTGCCCGTTTCTGTGCCCAGCGGCCTCTCGTGAGGCCGTCACGTTGCCGTAAAGAGACACGCCTTTCCTAATTACCAACGGGCTGATTAAAATTTGCCGGCGAGAGAACAAGTGGACGTCGCCTGCGTGCTTACGTCTCTGCGGCTGGCTGCATGCGCAGGCATGTGCCGGATTTGTGGATTTATTTTTTTCTACAGGCGTCCTCGTGGCAGGGGGGGAGGACTTCTGTTCCTCCCCATCCCTCGTAGGGAAGGGGATGGACTTCAGTATTGCTGAGTAAGAGCCAAAAATGCCTTCTGGCAAGTCTCGCCCTGCTGTCCTTGCAGTTTGGGGGAAGTCAGCATCAAATGCACAGAGTGCAGGAGGGGAGGGCTCTGGGGCTCGCACGGAACCTCGTTTGGTGTCTTGGGGTCCCTGTGCTCCGTGCTGTGGTGGGCAGCGGTGTTCGTGGTCAGGGAAGGGTTTGCAGCAGCTCCTCACCGCCTCTGCGCGCCAGGTCTCAGGCACCTGGGTCCTCCTCCAGAGACGGGCGGTGGGACCTGAAGAGAAAACGACAGAAATGTTGTGGTTGTTGCTGGAGAAGTCCCCTTCTCCCTCCTGCACTGCTGGAGGGGATTTCTGTCCCATAATTAGGAAGCGTGCTGCTGAGCCACAAGGCTGCTTGCTGTGAGCGCCTCTCCAGCCCGTACTTTGCCTAAAACCTTGTGCCCTGCCCTGCTCAGGTCCAGGGGGTGCACTCGAGACCAGGGACCCCACCGAGTGCGGGGAAAGGGGTATTTTTACACACCAGGGGTATCGCAGTTCGCACGCTGCCTTTTGGACCCTGTTTCTCCTGGCCTGATGCCGTCCCCTGCCTGGAAGGCCAGGATGGAGCCCCTCACTGAAGCCCGTGGCGTTCCCCCATCTGAACTGGTTCTCTCATCCTCGCGGAGAGGTGGCCTGCTGAGAGGGGAGGGGGCACGAGGAACTCGGGTGCCTAACTGACGCCGTAACCCCACAAGGAGCTGGGTCTGACCTGGAGGGATGTGACAGGAGGTCACTTCTGGCCTGCTGCCGGCTGTGCTTGCGGAGGCTGGAGGGCTGGGAGGAAAGAGATGCTCCTGGCGTCCCTGCAAGCTCAAAGGCAGCATACATCTTGGGTGTAAGCCACAGCTTTTCTGCTGGGAAGGTTCGCTTCCAGTCCCTCTTCTAGGCTTTAGGAAAAAAAAAAGAATACGTCTGTGGGACCTGTTTCTGTAAAACGTGGCTTGCATTATCCACAGGCTTGCGAAGTTTGTCTCGAATGCCTAATTGTTTGTACAAATAATGGTTATGGTAGTGTTGTGGGCAATGAGTGCGTGAGCCTTGTTTCTTTAAGAAAGGAGACTGAAAATGGGGCTATAAAACACGCAGGAACAAGGTGAATGGTTTGGTCTCTGCAGAGGAAAATCATCCTTCCCTGATCTGTTGCGAGTCTTTTGGTACTTCACTGCAGTAATAGCTAATACTCGACCAGCTTGTGTGATTTGCTTGGGAGTTTAGAAAACCTCTGAAATTCCCCACAAAAGATGGTGAAGAAAGCCCCCCGTCGGAGGAGGCGTAGAGTCCTGGATCAAAAACTGGCCAAGGGTCCAGAAAGAGCCCAGGAGTGGCTGAGCAATTCCCAGCGTGATAGAAAGCACAAGGACGAGGTTCTCCGCTATTAACGACCCAGAAAAGGTGTGTAGTGGGGTACCCGAAAGCTGCAGGGCTTTCAGGTTTGTCAGGATGAAATGATGCCAAAGTGACGGGCTGCAAAGTGCCGTGAGGGGAGGAGAAGGTCGATACCGAGAAGTGCGGAGCAAGGCGTACTGGAAGGAAGGATTTGTCCTGGGACAGCGCTGGCCTCTAAATTAGCGCGGCTACTGGGGGCGAGGCCGCCGCGGGCCGGTCATCGAGGCACTTTTCCTCAACATGTGAGGATGCGATCGGAGGAGTAAATCACGGTCAGACGCAGGAGGAATTGCGTAAGAGGTGCTGAGAGCGTCAGAACGCTGTCCTGGGAGCCAAGGTCGTCTCCCACCGCCAGGCTATGGTGTGCGCTCCTGGTTGCGTTGCCGTAGGGGTCAGGAGAGGGCGGGCAGTGCTTGGGGTGTGTGGTGAGGGGGGCTGGAGCAGGAGGAAACCCGTGCCGTGGGAAGGAGAGGGGATTTTGTGGTAGGTGTCCCAGGAGGAGACTCAGGGAAGGCATCCTAGGGAGCGGAGTTGGGGTGGGACAGCACGGTCTTTTACTTGATGCAACCAACACCTGGAACTCGTTGCAGCAAGATAGGCATTCAGACCTCAAAGATTGTGAGATTTCCCCCAAAAAGAGGGGCGACAAGTATTTCTCTTTGCAGCGGGCCCTCTAGGCTGGCGCTCAGGTAAAAGCAGAGGGGCACGACCATTCCCGCTCCGAAGCGCACAGCTTCCCTCGGCCGAGTCCCTGGCCTGGTGGTGATGCTCTCACGGGGCTGCTTGGTGGCAGGCTCCCCTGCAGCCTGCTGTCCCTTCTTCTGCCAGCTGCCATCGCTCTCGCAGCCTCCTGTGGAGCTCCGAGTCCTCGCTGGTTCAGCCAGGGTGCGTTCCCCTGGCTGCTCCCCAGCTAATTGCCAGCTGCCATCCCGTGGCTTGGCCGCCTGCTGCTTTCCCGCTGCCTTCTGGGCATGGTCCTCTCTGCGTTTCCCGTGGAGCTGCTCTGTGCAGGGGGAGGAAGATCTCCCCATCTCCAGTGATGCCACTGTGCTGGCTGCAGCACAGCCCAGGGTCTCGTAGCATTTTGGGGAGGGCGCTGGGTTAAAAAAAAAAAAAAAAAATTTTGCCAGCTAAACAGCAGATCGTGAGTCTCCTCTCTGTCCTCTGTGCAGCGCTTGCAAGTCAGAGGAAGGAAAAAACGCAGAGGAGGTGGAACCAGCCTCTGATGGGGGCCCTGGGAGCGTGGGGCTGAGGCCTGCAGCGAGCAGAGCGCGGTGATTCAGCCTCATAAAGCTAATGGCACGCAGCCAGGCAAAGGAAATGGTGGGATCATGATGCAGCAACTGTCCCGTAGCAGTTCGTTTCCATCACCCAGGCGTGACTTAACGCCCACCCCACCCTTTTTGTTCTTTCCTGTAGCTAAATGCCCTCCCTGCTGAGGGGGAAGGTGCGGGGAGACAGTACCTTTGGGAAAAGGAGTAGTCGGTGAGGAAGAGTTGCGCCAAAAAGACATGGGAGCTGGGGAGCAGGCAAGGGAGGCTCTGGGAGTGTGCGCAGCGGGACCAGCTCCTGGCCCCCAGCTCTAGCGGGGCTGTGCCGTTACCCAGCAGGCACACATCTAACCAGCCCTTTCTCTCCCTTCCCCAGGGAAGACGATGAAGCTGTAGAGATGCTTCCCTACGTGATCGCCACCCTGGGCTCAGCAGGGGGCACCTGCAAAGCCGCCTCCTGCAGCAACAGCACCAAGGATTACTGCTACAGCGCCCGCATCCGCAGCACCGTGCTGCAGGGGCTGCCCTTCGGCGGGGTGCCCACCGTCCTAGCCCTCGACTTTATGTGCTTTCTCGTAAGTCTGCCTGCTGCTGCTTTGGCACCTTCTCCCCCTGAGGTAGTCAGGAAGGGGAGGACCGTGGCCTAGTGGTTAGAGCTGGAGGTCCCGAATTCCATCCCTGACTTTGCTGCTGGCTGGTTTTGCGGCCCTGGTCGTGTTCCTCGGCCTTGACTTAACCCCAGTACCGCTGCATAATTACGGTGCCAAGTCCCTGCAGCCTTACCAACCCAGAGCTTTGGCTTGTTCCTCCGTGGGAACTGAAGGACGACAGACATTGCAGCCATAATCTCACCTCCTTGGGACCTGAGGGCTTTTTCAGTCCTGTGGCCGATTTAGCAGTTGTGTATTGCATCCCGACCTCTGCCTCCCGCATCCAACCCGCCACCCAGACGGCACGATTTCAACAGCCCCGGGAACTCATGCTGTCCCATGGCCTCTGAGCAGCTCTGTCCCCTCCTAACCCCGTTCCCGCACTTCTGCAGGCGGAGGACAAAGAGATAATGTTCTGGGTGATGCTTTGTCTCACGGCTCTCCCTTTGCTCTCTTCCAGGCACTGCTGTTTGTCTTCTCGATTTTGCGTAAAGTTGCTTGGGACTACGGACGCCTGGCCCTGGTGACCGATGCTGACAGGTAAGCATGGGAGAGGGGGGAAGAAAAGAAAACACGAGAGGGAGGAGAGAGGAGAAGAGGTCACAGGAATGGCGAGGACTGCCACGGTGAAGGCTTTGCTAAGCCTCTGGAAGTGGCTTTGCTGGCTGTAGCTCTTGCCACGCTGCGCTTCCAGGTGTGGTGGCATTGCTCTCGGAGCTAAGGCAGGAAGGGCGGCAGGCAGGGATGGCCAGGATGCCTGGCTGGCAGCGTGAGTGTGTGATGTGTGTGCAGCTGGAGCAGGGACCTGCCCCGACAGCAGAGGCTGAAAAGAAGGGTGCAGATATGGAGCTCATCCCAGGTAGCTCTTTCTCCCCAAGGTGAAAGGGGTGGGCCACCAGGCGTTTTTGGCAGGGTGAAAAGTGAACAAGCTGCAGCTCATCCCTCCCGTGCTCTGCAGCAGGAGACCTGTGCTGACACTGGGAGCATGACACAACAGGACAGGGCTGCGTGGACCTCTCTGTGGGGACAGAGCAGGGATGGCAGAGGGGACGTGTCCAGCAACCCTCTCGTTTCGCTTCTGGAGGCAGTGCGTGGAGCTAGTTTGTCAGGAAGGTAGCACCGTGGCGAAGCAGGCAGGGGAGCTGTAGGGCCTGTGTTATCTGCTCCTGTGCAAGTGGGGGTTTAGCTTGCATCCCAGGTGCTAAAACATCAGTCTTGGTGCTCATCCTCCCTGCCTAAGGTGTGTTTGGGCTACTGTGTCTCCTAGCAAAAGTCAGGGCCCCTTGGTGATGGTGATTCTGTGTTGGAGGCTGATGTTTGGGGCTCCTTTTGGGAGCATACCTTGCTATTCCTGCTTTTGCTGTCAGCAACGGGAAGGACAATTGTCTTCCTCCAGTGCTGAACAAGGAACTCCCCTTGAGGAAGCAGAGAGGTTGTTCGGTGGTCTGCATCTCTGCATTATACGGGCTCCAGGGACGGTTTGCTTTGCGTTGTTTTGTCACGCGCAGGAGGCAAAGTGCGGTCTAACGCTGGCGGTGGCTGGCGCTTCTTCCACTTGATCAGCTCCGTGAGCTCAGCGCACCCGAAGGCTGGGACAGGGCTGAGCTCTGGCCTGTTCAGTTCCTTTGGTGCTACCAATTCAGATGAGTTTGGTACAAGTGATGCCGCCGGGTTTGGGATCCTCGGGAGGAGCTCCTGCTGCAGAGGCTGCCCATCCAAAGAGGCAGGATGAGTGTTTTGGGGGACCAGGATTTTTGACTCGTGACAGATGTGTGTCAGCTGCCTGGGACAGGGAGGAGAGGGGATGACAGGGAACTTGGAGAGCAGCTGGGCAGCCCCTGCAGGCTTTAGGGTGCTGTGGCTCAGGGCAGCATCAAGCTCTAGAGGGAAGGTCTCCTTCCCCGGCCTCACCACCAGCAGGTTTCTCTTCCTCAGGACGGCGTGGAGCCCTGCTGGGTGCACAGTGCCCTGCGACGGAGGGGCCCCAGCGCTCGCTCCCCTGGTTGTAACCTCTCCTTTTCTGTTTCTGTGCCCCCAGGCGCCGACGCTGGCAGACGGAGCGAGAGGAGCGGGAATAGTATGTTGTTTTTTCAGGGTCTTGTTTCTTCTCTCTTTCTCTCTTTCTCTTTCTCTCTCTCTCTCTCTCTCTCTCTCTCTCTCTCTCTCTCTCTCTCTCTCTCTCTCTTCTTTTGCAGTTTTCTCTCTTGCTTCTGAACTAATCTAAGTGGCTGGGAGCTCAGGGCTTGGATTTGTGTCTCTCGGGGGATTCACACTTCTCCTCCCCTCCCCTTTGTGTCAGCCACCTACCACAGCTGGGCACTCCCTGGTTTTCCCCTCGTAGCCCTTAGATGCTCCCTGCATGCAGCAGCGCCAAGAAGCTGCCAGTTGAGGCAGAGGGTGCCATGTCATGCACCCTGCTGTACCTGCCAGTGTCCTGCTGTCTGATGGAAATAAACGTAGCTGTGATGGAGTAGCTGGAAATCAACCTGACCCTGTGGCATACTGGGGTCACCCAGGCAGAGGGCAGCCTCCTTTGCCTGGTCCATACCTCATGCTGGTGAGCCACGAGGGCTGCTCTCAGGCTCGCTGCAGGAGCACCGAGGTGCATGGTGCATCTGGCAGGCCCTTATATGACTTTTCTCTTTCCTTCACCCCTGCGAGGCTGCCAGGGCCGAAGTAAGTGCTGGCTCTTGTCCCTTATCACCCACCCCAGGCTGGCGCCATGCCCTGCAAGGCAGCATCTCCCCATGCAGCAGAAGCAGGCTTCCTGCCTCAGCCCTGCTGAGGGCATCCTCCAGCACCTTGGCCTGGCATTACCCACGGGGTACTCGCAGGGACTGCAGCTGGCTGTCGGCTAAGCACTGTCACAGACCCTTCCTCCCTGCTCTTTCCTCTTTCTTGCTGCGTTTTTGCCTAAGTAAGGATGGTTCCCCTGCCTTGCTGACGTGCCGAGCGGTACACGCTGCAGAGGAGCCAGCCCGCAGCACAGAGCCTGAGGTGGTCACTCCATTGCCATATTTTTGTGGCTACTCTTTGCTCCCGAAGGAGCAGAGCAATCGGAGTTGTGGAAGCAAAGGTGCTGGTAGCTGTGGTACATGGCACAAGAGGGGATGCCTTGCTCACGCTTGAATGTTTCACTAGTGGTTGGCCCTGCTTCAGGTATGTCTGGCGGCTCTTGGGTGCTAACACGTTAAAGGTAGCAGAGCCCTCATGCTCTGAGGCTCAGGATGTGGCCTTGCACGGGGGTTTGGTCACCTCCGTTATCCTCCTGAGCGCTTGTCCCTCTCCAGGGGTCCGCTTGTTCCTCTTCCCATTGCTCACCTGAGCTTGCTGGGGCTCTCTGCTGTCACCCAGGCATAGTGCAACCCATCCACCTCTCACTTGCTTTGTTAGTGCTTTGCTTTAAAAAGCCTCCAGCTAGATACAGGTACCCCTGAAGCTCCATCTTCAGCTTCCCATCCTTGGCAAGGTCGGCACCCACCATCTTCACAGCACTGCCAGTTGTCCTGGTTATGGTCTCTGCATCCCCCGGAATGGAGCTGGGTTAGTCTTATCGTGAGAGGTAGTCTTATCGTGAGAGCCATGAGTCACGCCTCTCTTCGCAGTTACGCTCTCTAGTGTTTCTCTGCCCTGCTCTGTGCTTTTCCAGCACCGAGGAGCCAGAGGCACACCGTAGTCAGCATGCTGGGTCTCCTCAGGGCTGCAGACAGCAGAAATTCACCCTTTCCCTGTGCCCAGCTTCAGGGTCTTGGGGATTTTAAAGGGCTGAGGGTCCCAGAGCTTGGTTGAAGCTTGAGCTGTCCCTGCAGCAGAGCAAGGCGTCGGGCCGTGCAGTTGCAGGGCTGTACGCTGCCGTCTAATCTGTTCTCCTGTAGACCCGTGACCTTCAGCTAATCTCCTTTCCCCTCTGGGTGTTGCTTCCAGCTAAGGACTCAGCAGGTGCTGCTCCGCTCTGCGAGAGAGGCCACGTGTCCCATCCTCTTCCCTTCTGCAGGGTCACAAGTGTCTTTGTTTTCTTCCCCCTAGTGTCACCACCTTGTCTCTAGTGCTAGTCTCTCGCCTGTTTCTTCTCTAGGTTCTTGTCCATCTGATCCTTCTTGAGCCTGTACTGGTTACAGAGAAACTGTGTTTTCATCTTTTTTTCTGTCCCTTTACTTCTAGCCCTCAGATCAGCCATATCCCTTCTCGCACCTCCAAGGTCCCAGCCTGATGTTGTCACCTTACAAGTGCTATTTAATTTAGGTCTCTGGACCATTTTCCCGTCTCCTTTGCCAGCCTACCCTCCACCTTTATTCATACTGGGGGCTGTTATCCGCCTTGGATGCTGCAGGTTCTTCATCTAGGTCCCTGCCTGTGTCTGGAGCGCAGCGGTTTGGGATAGTCACCTCTCCTGCCCCTCAGCCCACAGCCATTTGCTTCTAGCTGCCTCCCTGCTCCCTCTCTGGGGACCTCTGCAGGCAGCAGACCCAGACGAGGCTGAGGAGCAGCTGGGCTGAGCCTGGCTCATTTTTCTTCTTTCCCTGGGCTTCCCTGCACTGAAGCACTGCTATAGTGGGGATGTGGTCCACCAGACTCCCGTCCATCCTTTTTCCTGAGGCAACCGAGCTCTGCGGGTGCTGGTGCCACAGGGACTGGGGAGCTGATGCCAGGGCCTCTTGGAGCTCCTTCCCTGCTTTCCCCACCGGGGCAGGAGGCTCCTCTGCCCTTTTTGCTGGTTGCACACCGCTATAACACAGCGTGATTGAACACCTCATCTGGTCACAGTGTCTGCTCTGTGCCCCGGAGGGATGGCCAGACATCTCAGAGCAGAGGCCTGCCGGGCAGGGAGCCGTGGCTGGGATGTGACTCACCCTGCTCTTCTGCTCCCCAGTGGCTGCTTTCTGCCTCCTGGTGTCTGCAGCCCTCCCTGCTGGGTTTGTCTCCGCGGTTGCGTTGCAGAAGGGAAGACAGCAGCCCTCACCTGAAGCCTGTCCCCTCTTGTGGCGCCCTTTCCTTCACGTATCCTCCTCCCTCTCTAAACTCTGCACTAAACAGACACGATCTCCCCCTGTGGCAGCTGCCCCCAGCCCCTCCTTGCAGGGGCTGACGCATAATGCGGGCACAGAGGGAGCAGCACCTACAGCTGAGCCCGGTGAGGCTGCCAGAGCCCAGCCCCATGCTCCGGGCACCATCACGCAGTGCCGCCCGAGGAGGGGTCTCTGCTTACTGCTACCCTCTGCTCTTCGAGGCTGTCCTCTCTCCTCCGTCTCACCTGGGGCAAACTGACCCGAATTAACCGCTGGCCTTCTGGGTGCTCTCGGTTCCTGGCCAAGCTGCCTCCTCTCACCCTCACCTTCTGACTCCCTCCCTCAACTTTGTCATTGTAGCGTAGCCTCCGCTCTGCACTCCGACAACCATGACCGCTACGAGCGCCTCACCTCCGTCTCCAGCTCCGTGGACTTTGACCAGAGGGACAACGTGAGTAGTGGCAGGAGGCAAACACCCCTTGCTCGTGAGCAGCCTGGGGGCCACAGCTTGTGGGAACTGAGGGCTCTTCAGAAGCAGCACTGCTTGCTCATCCCGGAGCCTTAGGTCCCACACCTTGTGGTACGAGAGCATGGTACAGAGCCCGTGGAGACGTGGTAACCACATGGCTTCTAGTCGTGTGCTTAAATCAGTAGGCTGTACATCCGCGTGGCTTGGTGGGCATCTCTCCTGTCTGTAATCGTAGCTTTGGAAACCCTACTTGCAGGGGGGAAAACTGCCTGGCTCCTCCTCATGCTGCCGTCTACCTTTTTTGCTGCAGTCCTCTCTGAAGGGGAGGTGCGGCTCAGTAGGACCACTGGGGATTTCACCTCCCGCCCACCACATCCCAGAGACATTCCTCTCCTTAGGTGTCCTCTGAGGAGCACTGGCTTAGCCTGCTCTGCCCTCCCAGCCCCTGCAGAGCTCCTGTCCAGGGCTGTGGCTGAAGTACCTGTGTGATGATTTTTCTGGGCATCCCTGGGCTGTGGAGAGCTTTTGCGCTATCCGGGAGTCCATGGCTTTCCTGGGAGGCCAAGCTACTTGGTGGGGGACAGCCACGTGGCAGAGTCCAGCCTGTTTTGTGGCCCATGGAGTAAAGTTGTCACCTCCTTCACCTGGGCCTGTCCCCATGGCTCTGCATGTCTGGGTAGATGCTTGTGGTCTGGCCCCTCTTTGGTGAGGTTTGTGGAGGTGCAAGGACTCCCAGGCCTTTGAAGGAGGGAGAAGGGAGCGCAGAGTGATGTGAGCCCCTCCTGTCTTCTCTCTGCACAGGGCTTCTGTTCCTGGCTGACGGCCATCTTCAGGATAAAGTAAGTGCCCCGGGACCTGCCTGCAGGGGGGACCCACAGCGGGGAGAAGCAGAGGCAGCGCACGGGCTGGGACAGCCAGCACAATGCAGCTGCATGAAGTCGTTCCCCTTGGGTGCCCTTCAGAGAAGGGGCTGCAGCAGGCTGTGTGGAGAGGACAGGAAAAGACGGGGCTAGATGAGGAGTCCCAGAGCCAAACCCAAGGTGACAGAGAAGAAATCCCAGCCCAGGTCACCTCTGTCTCAATCCCATCTCAGAAACAGTCTGCTGCTCTCCCTGAGGCTCCTGCTAGGGGCACTGTTGTCCAAGGAAGTCCCACGGCAGCGAAGGGTGGACTGGAGGATACGGGGAGACACATGATGATGCTCAGGGGTGCTCTCCTAAGCATTTCTAGGTTTCAGAGCTCTGTGGGGCCACATCAGCAGTCCTGTACCTTAGCAAGGGGGGAGATGGGACCCACCTTAAGGATGCGTATTAGGTGTGGCTCACATGGGCTCAGCTGCCCTGCAGAGGGCAGCAGCATGGGGAGTGGAGCTGCAGTGAGCTTTGCACAGGCAGGTTTCTTCCTGGGCTGGTTCATGGTCAGGTGCTGGAGTCCCTACCCAGGGCCTGGCTGCAGCTGTAGAGCTTGATCCAGGGGTGGTTTGTGGGTTCACACCGTGTGGGCAGCCGTCACCCTGTGCTTTCCTGCATGCCCTCAAGTGCTGGAGGAGATTGCCTGATTGTCTTTCTCTCCCTGGCAGGGATGACGAGATTCGGGACAAGTGCGGGGGCGACGCGGTGCACTACCTGTCCTTCCAGAGGCACATCATCGGGCTGCTGGTGGCCGTGGGCGTGCTCTCCGTGGGCATTGTGTTACCCGTCAACTTCTCAGGGGACCTGCTAGGTGAGAGCGGGGAGCCCTGGTCCGCCAGGGAGGAGCAGAGGTTAGGACGGGGGTAACAGAGAGAAACCCTCAGTCCTGTCCCACTTTGGGCTTGGGGTATCCATAGGGTTGTCCTGGGCAGCTTGGGTTTTGGGGTGCTTTGCAGGTGAGGTCCCTGCCATGCCCCTCCCCAGTAGAGCTCGGTGCCCCAGCCCCTCGGTGTAACTGAACGTGCCCGTCTGCCTTTCTCCCCAGAAAACAACGCTTACAGCTTTGGGAGGACGACGATCGCTAACCTGAACTCCGGGTAGGTGTGGGCAGGGATGGGATGGGTAATTGTGGCCCTCAGGGTGCGTTTTCTGGATGCCCACGTGCTGCAGAGCCTTACCTCCTTGAAGGCTGCATTTCTGCCCTTCCCGTGAGGCTGCTGTCCCTGCCCCTACTTCCAGATCGAGCTCCTGGAGGCTGTTGGCAGGGCCTGTGGATGCTTTGCCAGTAACACTCCTCGTGGCCCCAGAGACTTTGTGGGGAGGTCCCTAAGGGCCAGGGTGCAGTGGCAGCCTTGCGTTGGCTTTAAGCACGGTCTCTCTTGTGCCAGGAATAACCTGCTGTGGCTGCACACGTCCTTCGCCTTCCTGTACCTGCTGCTGACGGTGTACAGCATGCGCCGGCACACCTCCAAGATGCGCTACAAGGAGGACGACTTGGTGAGCAGGAGCTGGGCGCTCGCCCAGGCACAGCTTCCCCTGGCCTCCTGTCAAGTTGGGCGGTCTGGGAGAGGGTGCCAAGCACCCCCGCTTCCTGCAGCAATTCGGGGCTGACGTGTTGTTCTGCCTGGCCAAAGGCAGATCTCCTCCAGTGCAGCGGTCCTGATGCCGTGTGGGGAAATGAGAGAGGCCTGAGCTGGGTGGACATGTGGAGTGCCCTATGTCTTCCTCAGTTGTTCCAGCTGCTGTGTGGGTTTGGGGCTCTTCTCCAGTTGTCTTTGCCTTGTTTCTTACTAACATCCCTATTTCTGTTGAGGCGGCTGCATTGCGAGCCCCCACACCATCATCCTGCAGCACATCAGGGTGTGAAATGCCAACAGCTAGCAGCAGCATAGGAGATGGGGAGCAAAGGTTCTGCAAGTGTGGGGGCTGCCTTCTCCTACTCCTAGCTCAGGCCAGGGCCTTGGGGTTGACTTTTTTTTTTTTTTTTCCGCAGTCTGGTCTTTCATACCACCCATACCTATCTGCGCTCTCTTCCCTCCAGGTGAAGCGAACTCTCTTCATCAATGGGATTTCAAAATATGCCGAGCCAGAAAAGATCAAGAAGCATTTTGAGTGAGTCTGACTGTGTTCCTAACTGAAGGCTGCTCCGTAACAGATGTTTTAGTGCAGTGGTGCTAGTGTTACCTGAAATGGCAATAATACATCGGGGGGGAGGGGGAAGCAGTCAAAATCAGTGAGCACTTTCATTTTGGGCATCTTGCTGCTATTTTTCTGTGCAAATTTTTATCCCTATATGCAGCATCTTGGGATGTGCCCAGCTATATCTTGCAGAGCCATAGGGGGTCAGCATGGTAAGTGGTGAGACAGGGCACGTGATGAGAAGTGCTCGGCTTCAGAGGTGTGAGAAGCAGGCAGGAGGCGCTCCAGCAATACCCGTGGGATGCTTTGCTGCTGCTTCTCCATTGATCATGCTCTTTGTAGAAAATTGTATCTTCTTTTTTAATTGACCCCTTCCCCCACCCCCCCCCCCGAAAAGAAAAAAGGAGGAAAAAAAACGAAGTTTCTCTTCCATTGCCCCTCACATTGCTCCCACTACAGGCAGCAGAGCCTGCAGGCTCTCCTTCTGTCCAGCAAGCTTTTGCTGCTGTTCATCCCAAGGCAGGAGGAAGGCCTGAACATGTGGGCTTTGCTCTGAGGTACAGCTTTGATGCTGTGTGTGAGGAGCTGGTATTTTCTGTCTGCAGGGAGGCCTATGCCAACTGCACCGTGCTGGAGGCACGTCCCTGCTATGATGTGGCCCGGCTGATGTTCCTTGATGCGGAGAGGTAAGCAGCCCCTGGTTTGGGAGAGAGGGCAGGGCTGGGGTGAGGCTGCACAGGAGGTGGGGAGTGAGTTCATTCCAGGTGCTTCTCCTGCAAATCTTATGCCATGAAAGCTTTTCTGAGCACCTTTTTTTTTTTCTTTCCACTCTCCTGCTTCAGAAAGAAAGCTGAGCGCGGGCGAATCTATTTCACCAACCTGCAGGGCAAGGAGAACACCCCATCTATGATCAACCCTAAGCCCTGCGGCCACCTGTGCTGCTGTGTCATCAGGGGCTGTGAGGAGGTATGGGGAGAGCTGGAGATATTGGGCAGAAGGGTAACATGAGCATTGGGTCCCTGTACTGTCCACGCTGGCTTGCATCCTCAGGTCTCTGCTCTAACATCTGTCCCTCTGCCCAGGTGGAGGCAATCGAGTACTACACTAAGCTGGAGGAGAAACTCAAAGATGACTACAAGCGGGAGAAGGAGAAGGTGAACGAGAAGCCTCTAGGGATGGCCTTCGTCACCTTCCACAACGAGACCATCACAGCCATGTGAGTCTTGCAAGGGGTTCTGCCCTTTCCAGGAAGGTGATGTCTCACAGCTCTCCCTTTAAATCAGAGATCCCAGCCCCAGGGCATTCACCTCAACTTGTCCCTGCTAGCCCTATGTGTCACCATCTCCACTGTTCTCTTCTTCTCCAGAATCCTCAAAGACTTCAACGCTTGCAAGTGCCAGGGCTGTGCATGCCGCGGGGAGCCCAAGGCCTCTTCCTGCAGCGAGTCCCTTCACGTTTCCAACTGGACTGTCAGCTATGCCCCTGACCCACAGAACATCTACTGGTGAGCGGCTGTGGGGTTCTTCGGGTCCCCAATGATGAGAAAGGGGCACACCCTCACACTATGATAGCTAAAGGAGTTGTTCTTGCCTGGCTGAGCCGGAGTTGTGCCCTGACTCAGAAGGGGAAAGCTTGGGTTCGTGCCCCAGGCCCTGTTGATGCAGGCCGGGCTGTGTCGTGAACGTGTGTGATGCTTGGTATGGCTGTTTCTGATGCCCTCTTCCCCCCCTCACCCCACCCAGGGAACACCTCTCCATCCGGGGCTTCATCTGGTGGATCCGCTGCCTGGTGATCAATGTGGTCCTCTTCATCCTCCTCTTCTTCCTCACCACCCCTGCAATTATCATCACCACAATGGACAAGTTCAACGTCACCAAGCCTGTGGAGTACCTCAACGTAAGGCCTTCAGAGAAGGGCGCAGGATGGGTAGCACTGAACCCGCCACCCTGAGGCACAACAGCCCCTGCAGGGGAAGGGGCAGTGGGAGAGGTTGTCAGCATGCCTCAGGTCCCTTCAGCCTGAGAGCAAGAGAGATGTCCCCCGGGAAGGGGCTAGCACCCTGCCATGTGCTCCCGGCATCCAGGAAGGGGTGCTAAGCCTGGCCAGGGTGCAGTGGCAGCTGGGGACTCCGCATCAGCAAAGGCAGCTCCTGTGACGGGCACGAGAGCTGCCACATCGCATGTAACGCGTGGTCTCTTCTCTTCCTCATTGCAGAACCCCATCATCACTCAGTTCTTCCCCACGCTGCTGCTGTGGTGCTTCTCTGCTCTGCTGCCCACCATTGTGTATTACTCTGCCTTCTTCGAAGCGCACTGGACGAGGTAAGAACAGCCAGTGCCTGTTCCCGGCCCTGCCAGTCTGCTGCCTGGCATCTCGACACTTCCCACTGAGGGAAGGCTGCTGACTGGTTCCTCTTGCTTGGGTTCCTGTCGTCCACCCCCAGCGTGGTGTCATGTGGCACCTCTTGGTCGCCTTGGGGTCTGCTGGCTCTTCTGCCAGCCATTAGCTGGGTGTTGCACAGTATGGGGTAGTTTAAGCAGAGCTCGACGTACATCTGCAAGAGGAGGAAGGCTGGGAGGAGTTGGGGCTAAAAGCTATGAGAAATGCAGGCGGTAAGGGAAGCCTTGGCTAAGGTGAGCATGCAGGTGTGCTGTGCCTGTACCCGTGTGTAGGACATAGCTTTTCCAAGGGAAAATTGCCTTAGTTGCCATGGTTTCTGGCAGTGGGGAATTTGAAGTATTTGAAGTGCACGGTACTAGCAAACACGCTATTTGTGAGGCACGTGTCCTGCAGGATGCGTGGAGCTTTTTTGCTCTGTGTTGTAAACGCTGGTGAGGAGGATGTCACCAGCTCTGAGGACTGCAGAGATGCTTGCAGTCTCCTCTAAAGAGTGAACAAGATGATAAAAGGTCTGGGAGAGCCCGTGAGGAAAGGGGGAAGAACCAGGACTCAAGAACAGAGCTTGGAGGGAAAGGGGCATATTCATGTACCAGTAGAGGCAAGGCTGGGATTTGGGTTAGACACTGGGAAGTGCCTGACGATGAGAAGGGTGGCAGTGCTTAGGGCAGGCTGCTTGGGGTGGATGTGGAATGTACAAGGGAAGCCTGTCTCAGCAGTTTTGGCAGTCTGTTGGGAATGGGAGAGCAGAGTCCCTCCTGGAACAGATCACCTTTACAGATCCCTCTCAGTGAAACCATTTGTGGTATTTTTAATGTGCGTTTATGTACAAGACAATTTATGTACAAGACAATTTATGTACAAGACAATTTATGTACAAGACGCAGTGCCCCAGCTGCGGGGTGGGACGCTGGGCTCCTAGGCAGCTCTGCCCTTCTCCAGCCTTCTGGGCCTCACCATGTGTGAGAACATAAGCTCCTTTCACCTGGTGTCTCTGGCAGCTGCAGATTACTGAAGCTGCTTATTCCCAAAAAAGCATCCACCTGCCTTCAGCTTTCTCTTTGCTGCTCCTCCCAGCCCTCTGCGATAGCCCCCTGCCTCTGTGGCCAGGCAGGGCACACTCAGTGGGCTCCCCACCTCTGCTGCACGGGGGCATGTCTCTGCTCAACCCCCCGTGCTGCTGGAGTGACAATGTTAACGGCCTTCTCTCCGCCCTCAGGTCTGGAGAGAACAGGACCACCATGCACAAGTGTTACACCTTCCTCATCTTCATGGTCTTGCTGCTGCCCTCGCTGGGCCTGAGCAGGTAGGTGTGGAGGGAAGGGCAAGCAAGCACAGAGACCTGGAGCGTGGTTGAGATGCGCCTCTGGTGGTCCTCCTGCAACGCCTCCTTGCCCTGCTGCACAAATGTCCTGGCCACCCTTCCCTGGGTGTTCCTAGAAAAGCAACAAAACCTGAGGTGGTTGATGGATGCTCATAAAAAATCTGCTTGAGGCATGCTGGTGAAGGAGACACTTCCCGCCCCTGTGTTTTACATGTGCACACTTTTACACAAAACTAGCAACTTCCCCCACTTCAGCCAGAACTGAGTACGTCGTACTGCTCGGCTGGGTGGTCTTCTTATTTGTAGGCTAAGGAAATGTGAATCCTGCTGGATGCAAGCCCCAAATCCTCCTGCAGGGGTTATAGAAATGTCCTGTGACAGTGGCGCTTCAGCTGCCAGGAGTCAGCATGGGCTCTCAGCACTGACTAGGGGCAAGGCAGAGCAGCTGTGTGACAGAGAAGAAAGGAAAACTGGGAGGTGGAAGCAGGATGGGGGGGATCTACTGTGACAGGGAGTTCTTTATGCGTTGTGGGGTGGGGGAATCTACATTCCATAAATTCAGGGTACAGCCCCTCGCTGGCTAAATTGAGCGGTTTCTGAGAATAGAAATAGGTTTCTGCCCTCCAACAGAGACAGAAAAATTGCCTTTCCAGTGGGTGACTACAGCAAAGTTTCCCAGTCAGGTTTAAAATGTCTTGCTGCTTTTAACCTTGTGACCTAGGCAGGTAAATGTTCTCATAGGATTTGCATTTGGCTGTATACCAGTAAACAGGTCACACTTCTTTCTGAGGACAAATTCAGTCCCGCTGCTGCATGTGGATCTCTGTACTCCACTGAAATCATTTGCCCTAGAGGTGCCAGAGGATTGTACAGTTTTATGTCAAAAAATATAGAATGGGGGGGAAATGAGATTGGTTTCTCTTATTTCTGTGAGGTTACCGTGTACCTGAGTGGTTTCTCCTGTGGTCAGTAACCCATAGTTGTTTCACCCAAACAACCTCTCCCAGGAGCAGAGAGGAAAATACTGATGGATCAGGGCAAACTGAGAAAAACATGCCTGAGAATGGGAAGTCTTACATCCCTTTTTGTGTCCTGTAACTGGTTTTCCCAGTGTCTGATTTACATAACTGCCAATGACATATCCTAAGAGGGAACAATGAGGCCTGTGGTCAGAGCTTTGGGTCTTTTTAGAGCAGTTTCCATACACTTGCATGTCTATGTCTGTATACCCCTGCTTCTGACTGTTTCTCTTTTCTTCCCACCCCCTTCCCCCACAGCTTGGATGTGTTTTTCCGCTGGCTGTTTGACAAAAAATTCCTTGCTGAAGCCACAGTGCGATTTGAGTAAGTGGAGCAGGGAAGAAAGCCCCTTCTTTGCAATGGGGGGGGGGTTCTTGGCGGCATCCAAAGGTGGCACCCAGGACCTGGTCCCCCAGGTGGCGGGGGAGCATCTCCTGCAGCCTGCTCTTCGCTCCCCAGGTGCGTGTTCCTGCCTGACAACGGGGCCTTCTTCGTCAACTACGTCATCGCCTCCGCCTTCATCGGGAACGCCATGGACCTGCTGCGCATCCCCGGCCTGCTGATGTACATGATTCGCCTCTGCCTGGCCCGCTCGGCCGCCGAGCGGAGGAACGTCAAGCGAGTAAGTGGTGGGGCTGGGGGAGGTTTGGGGCCTCCCCTGAAGGTGCCGTGCTGGGGGCCGTGTGCCCCGGGGCTCGCCAAGCGCTGGGTGTCGCACCCACAGAGGGGTCTCTGCTCTCTCCGGCAGCACCAGGCGTACGAGTTCCAGTTTGGGGCTGCTTACGCCTGGATGATGTGCGTCTTCACTGTGGTCATGACCTATAGTATCACCTGCCCCATCATCGTCCCCTTTGGTAAGCGACACCCCTCTGCCTCCCTGCGTTGGGGGTGAAATATGTCCTTTAGCCCCGAGGCACTGGGAAAGAGGTTGATTCCCTCCTGACATCTCTCCCCTCTCCCTCAGGGCTCATGTACATGCTGCTCAAGCACCTGGTGGACCGGTACAACCTGTATTATGCCTACCTGCCTGCCAAGCTGGACAAGAAGATCCATTCAGGGGCTGTGAACCAAGTGGTGGCAGCCCCTATCCTCTGCCTCTTCTGGCTCCTCTTCTTCTCCACTGTGCGCACAGGTGAGTGCTGGGCTGGGAGGCATCCAGCTGAGCAGCTTCCCTGGCCAGGCTGGGCTGCAGGTGGCCCTCCCCCTGTCCGTCGGGCTCTGACAACTTTACGTTGGCTTTTATTTGCCTCAGGGTTCCTGGCTCCCACTTCCATGTTCACCTTTGTGGTCCTCGTGATCACCATTGTGATCTGCCTGTGTCACGTCTGCTTCGGGCACTTCAAATACCTCAGCGCTCACAATTACAAGGTGAGCTGGGGTGCTGGGCAGGGGTTCGAGGGTGTGGGGGGGTCCTTCCCTTGGGAGTGCAGCTGAGCAGTGAAATGGGCTTGGGGGGAGAGGGGGATGTCCCAGCCTGTTCCCTGGTAGAGCATCTCTTCACCAGCTTCGTGGCAAAGGTTCCCAAGGAAGCTTCCTGGAGCTGGATGCTGTCTTTGCCATGTGTACGCTGCTCCTGTGCCTGTGCAGAGGTCAAGGGCAGCCTTGCTGGAGTGTGGCTGCTACAAATGTGTCTCCTCAGCTTTCTCTTAATCTCACCTTTTCCTCTCCAGATTGAACACACAGAGGTGGACACCATAGAAAGCAGGCAGAACGGGAGACCTGCCACTAATCTGCCGGCTCCCAAATCCACTGTGAGTTCCTGTCCCTACCTCCGGGCCCTGGCGCACTCCTCACCTGGGTTTAGGAAAGGGGGAGGCAACGTCCACAGACTTTCCCTCCTTGCTTCTCGCCTTTCTGAGGCAGCACCCAGAATCTCCCGACAAGAGTGGGAGGCAGGTGTTGGGCCCTGTGCCCCTCACCTGAGCTGGGTGATGAGTTGTAACACCCCATGCACACATACACATCCCTTTCCTTCTGCTGCCTGGGTGCCGTGTGTGCATTTTCTGCCTCTCTCTTGGCTGGGGCAGTGAATCCAATTGCTCAGTCTCCTTGTTCAGCATCTTCGGGCTCCTTAATGCTCAACCTCCCGCTTGCATTTTGCTTCACCCTTTTGTGCTCTGCTGCCCGAGCCCCAGGGGCTGCAGGAAGCTGCCTGGGCTCACGCGTGTTTCTGCTGTCCCCCCTTGCCCCAGCAGAAGTACATCGCCCAAGTGCTGCAGGACTCCTCCCCGGAGGGTGAAGCGACCGAGTCGGAGGAGCAGGGGTCGCAGGATGAGGAGCTCATCACCGCCGACGGCATGAACGACACGGATTTCCAGTCTTGTGAGGACAGCCTGATAGAGAATGAGATCCGCCAGTAGGGACTGCGGAGGGAGGGCAGGAGGGAGGAGGGGATGGAGGCCCAGGAGCGGGGCAGGCTGCGCCCGCCGAGACGGGGAGAGAGAAACCGAAGGGAGCGCAGAGATGGGGAGGGGGCCAGCCGCAGCCCTCGCCCACCCCTGGGGCCACCACCTTCAGCGAGGGCAGGGGCCCTGCCCCTGGCTCTCTGCTTCCCTGCCTCCACCTCCGCGCCGCTCTGCGGGCTTGCTGTTCACTAGCTACCTTTGTTAACACGTACCCGGACCGCAGACCCCCAGGGGCTGGGGAGGAAGGGACCATGACCCTGCCAGCACCCCAGGAGAGAAGGGAGGCTGGGTGCTTTGGGGAGGGGTCTGGGGACAAGGGGCACCTCCGGGGCCTCGTTGGCTGCCCCTTCTGTCCCCCCGTCCTCCTGGTGAGAAACATAAACACTAATAATTTATTAGATTTGCAGGAAGGTGACAAACAAAGCTTTAATTGATGTATTGGAAGCCCCCAGTAAGACGATGGGGTGGCTTTGTTCCACCTGCACGTGCAGTGCTGCCTTCCCTCCTCCCCGTGCCCACGTGTCCCCATGGGGTGACATGCTAGGTGCTGGGGAGGGGGTGACGGAGAAGTCCCCGTGTGCAGCGGGCAGGCGACAGCCTCACCCCGCCGTGGGACTGCTGTCACCCTGGGGGAGCAGCACGGGGGCAACCCCTTGCAGGGTGAGGGGTGCCCAGGGTGGTTCTCGCAGGCAGGAGGAGGCGCAGGCAGCCTCTCCCCTAAATCGTGCCCCTGCTCCCCGAGGGCACAGGTGGGGGACTGCAGCATCATTTTAAGTGGCATTTTTTGCACATTTTCCTCCCCTTTCAAGCAAAAACCAACCTGACTTCTGTGTCAGACTGTGGATCCCTTTTCTGCCCTGGGTCTGCACAGTACGGTCAGGCACGGGAGGGCTGTTTTGGGGGTCTCCTGGGTGCTATGGAGAGGGGAGAAAAGGGCCTAGGCTATAGCTCTTTGGCCCTATGCAGCAATGGGCTGATCACCTGCCTGGGGCTGTTCCTTGCCTGCTTCTGCCCTTGTCCCCTCTCTGGTGATAGCTGTGTCCCGGGGCCACAGAGGGGACAGGAAGGATGGGAGAGGGGCCCTGGGTGGCTGCGGAGGTGGGCGCAGGCAGGAGAGGTGGACTGGAGCCCCTGGCACCCGGCGGGGAGGTTTGACCTTGTGTGGAGGTTCTTGCGAGGAGGTTTCTGGTCAGCACCCGTTGCCCTCAATTGCTTTCCCCTCCTCCCCTTGTGTAAAATGTAAAGGAAAATAATAAATCTCCCTGCTACTGAGCTATATTTATTTCCCTCAACCCCCTGCCACCATCCTGTTTGGTGCTCATCGCTGACGCTGCCCCTTCCCTCTGCCCAGCGGCTGCGGGGCCTGCTCCTGCTCTGGCTCGCTGGAGCTGTGCCCTGCAGGCCCTCCCGGGGCCGGGAGGAAGGGGACAGCGGTTTACCTTTTCAGTCACCAACTCTGGCCCTGGAGCTCAAAGCACTTTACGGACCCGAACAAGAAAAGCGTCAGCCCTCCCCAGCCCTGCTGTGGGGACAGGCCCTCAGCACCGCTGGCTTTTCTCCCCTTGCCCCCTGTTAGAGGAGGGGAGCCTGAGACACGGGGCTGCTCCAGGGAGGGTGTAGCTGACTTCCCTGTACACCTCTCTATAGGAACCCCAGGCCCGGAGGAAAGGGGGCGTGGAGGAGACGAAATGTGGGTCTTGGAGGTGTGGAGAGGGCAGGTCGGGGCTGGAGTACGTGCCGGTACGGAGAGGCACGGTGTTTGCCACCCCTCCCTTCCAGGGGTGGGCATGCAAGATGAGAGCTCCTGGCTGGGTGCCAGGCTGGGGCGAGGAGGGTATTGATCCCGTGTCCGTGTCTGTGCACCCGCCTGCTGCCCGTGCCCCGCGCCCCGCTGCGGCAGGCTGCCCGCGGTGCTGCGGTCTCGGTGCCCGCAACCCCGGGCTGCTCTTGGGGCGCTGCCCGCGGAGACCTGTGTTGGGATTGGCGCCGTCTGTGTAGAGATGTGTATAATACCCTGTATATATTTGTGTACAAAAGAAAAAAAAAAAAATGAAAAAAAAGGAGCTGTTGTTCTTGCGGTCTTTCTTTGTGCAGGGGGTGGGAGCTGGGAGGGGAGGCTGCAGCAGGGCTCAGAGCATGCGTGCTGCCAGGGACCGGGGGCTTGCGGGCTCCCCCTGCGCCTGCAAGCCCTGCCCAGCCGGGCCTGTGGGCTCTCACGGTGCGTCCTTCCCAGCCTGGCAGGCTCCCTGCCCGCCCTGCTGCTAAATGTGTGTGGAGGGGGGGAGCCGGCCTCATCCCCAGAGCTGCGTGCCTTGGGGTTGGGGTGGGCATAGCGGACGTCAGCCCAACCCTGCCACCCCGGCAGCAGGGTGCGCGGTGCCGCTCGCGGGGTCCCCGTTCGTGACCGCGTCTCCCAGCTTGGTTCAGGTGGAGAGGGGAGCCGAGGGCTGCCGGACAGCCCCACGGAGCCGGGTGTGCTCCCAGCCAGGGTGTTTCCCCAGCGGCTGGTGCCCTGGCCCCCGGCCAGGCGCGCCGGTTGCGTTGGGTAGGGCGCAGCAAGGCGCGGGTTAGCTCGGCCCGCGCCCCCGGCTCTCTTCCCACCTGGGGACAAAAAAAACTGGCTTCCCGCAGCCCAAGGACGGGGAAGGGGCGACTCCTGGGCGCGGGCAGAGGCAGCGCTGCGAGGCAAAGCTTGGGGAAGGCGGCCCGCAAAGCGTGCCGCTGCCTGAGGACGCCGCTCCCCAGCGGGGGAAGGATTACAGGAGCCAGCGAGGAAAGCCGCTTAGAAGGGCCGCCGAGGGGTGACAAGGCAGGGCCGGGACGAGCAGGGGGTCGGGCCGGGCTGGGCCGGGCCGGGCCAGGCGGGGGCACCGCCCGCATAGCGCGGCGCTGAGTCACGGGGGGGGGGGGGGGGGGGGGAGGTGGGGGGGACTGACACGCGTGGGGTGGGCGAGCGGGGAGCCCGGCCCCAGGGCTGCGCCTTTAACGCCGCCGCCCACCGCCACATCCTGCCCGCCCAGAGCCCTCCTTCCGCCGGGACGAGCCGCGCCGAACCGCGCCGGGCCGTGCCGAGCCGGGCAGGGCCGGGCGGGGCGGTGGCAGCTTCCGTGCGGGGCGAGCGGTGAGTCCCTGCGTCCCCCCCTTGTCCCCGGTGGGCTTGCGGGGGGGCTGCTCCGGAGCCGGGCCGAGTCGTGCCGTGCCGAGCCGAGCCGAGCAGTGCCCCTCCCCGCTGCGGCAGCCCCGCGTCCTCCGGGGGGGTGGCGGCGGGGTTTGGGGTCTGCGGGATTTAGGGGGGGGGGTCTCCGGGACGGTGCTGCCCGGCGCCGTCTCTCTGCGTGCCCGGTGTTGTGCCCCGCGGGGACCGCAGTGTCCCGCTGCTGGTGGCGGTGCCGCCAGCCCCGCAAAGCCCCCCCCCGTTGCGGTCGGGCGTTGCGTGGCGTGGAAGGGCGGCCTGGGCTGGGCTCCTCTCCAGACCGCTGTCTGCCTTTCCCTGCCCGTAGTGGGGCCGGCAGCATCTCGGCATCGCCACGGGGAAGCCCCCCGCCACCACGTCCCACCGCCCCGCGACGCGCACGATCTCGTCCCACCCGTGGGTCCGCAGCCTTCCTCCTCGCTCTGCGCTTGCGTGACCCCGGCCTGCCACCAGACACAACCTCCCCGGGGTATTTTCAGTAACAGGGCTAAGAATAACCTGCACCGCGCCCGCGTCCCCCTGGGAGGCTCAGCCCGGTGCATGGAGGGGCCGAGGCGGACGGTGCCGGTGCTGCCAGGCCCCGCAGCCTGCGCCCTGTCCCGCTGCACCCCGCTGTGCCCCCCGGGAGGCCGCTCCTCAGCGAGCGGGACTTGAGTCACCCTGCGTGGTGGGGAAGGGCCATCCCGCCTCTTCCTTCCCTCACCGCCCGACATGGAGCCTCTCGGCTCCCCGAGGCGCTCCTCCCTTCCCCGTCCCATTGACTCAGTGCTCAGGCTTTCCAGGCAGAGGAACAGCCCGGCGGGCGAGGAGGAGCCAGCGAGCAGGGATGGGGAAGGTCCTGCGAGTCCAGAAAGCTGCGCCGGGAGCCAGATGCAAGCGTCTTAGGCCTGGGGAGAGGCTTAAATAGCTGGGCAGGAGGCCACGGCCCACTTCTGAGCAGCCAGGCACCGCTGTCTGCACCGGGGATGGGGCTTGGGGAGGTCCTCCCGAAGCCAGGTCCTGCTGGGGATGCTTCTTGTGCTGGCAGTCAGACAGGCCCGTGCCCTGCTGTGGCCTCACGGTGCTTGTTTTTCCTCAAGGAGCGGAGGCAGAGGTAGCGCTGCCGGTGCCCAGCCATGATGCCCTTCGGGGGGATCGCTGCCCGGCTGGAGCGGGACCGCCTGAGAGCCGAGGGGGTCGGCCAGCACCACAACGCCATCAAGTACCTCAACCAGGACTATGAGGCCCTCAAACAGGAGTGCATCGAGAGCGGAACCCTCTTCAGGGACCCCCAGTTCCCAGCCGGCCCCTCCGCCCTCGGGTTCAAGGAGCTGGGGCCGCACTCCAGCAAGACGCGGGGGGTGGAGTGGAAGCGCCCCTCGGTAAGCTTTGGGCTCGCTTCTCCTCACACTGGGCTCGTATCCCTCGCCTGCAATATCCTCATTAACACGGTTTGCCAAGCTGCAGCCTGGCTCTGGTCTGCTCCTCACTGTGCTTGAGTCCCCCGGGTGCTTCACAGCCCCTTCCCCAAGGAAATAGAGCAGTGCCCAGAAGAGCATCGTGTCTGGCAAGCCCTTCAGCCTCTAGGCAGCAGGCCTGGGCTTGAAGATGGGTGGGCTGTGCCACTGCTTTTAGATGTCATAGCATGGCTCAGTCACCCTCGGCGACTGGGACTTTTGGGGTTGCAAGGGGAATGCCCAGCAGTCTGTCTAGCTGTTTCCTGCTGAAGGGGATCTTGCCTTTTTTTGCTGTGGTGGCCTTGGGGTGGCAGTCGAGCAGCGTTCCCTGGCAGAGGGCAGGTGGGCACATCGCTGTGGGGCAATACACCCTTCCTCCTGGGTCAGAGCTGCGGTGGGTACAGCCTCACAGAAGCACACGTCCTGCTGAGGTCCACCATCTGATTCTCTCCTCCTCCTGCAGGAATTAGTGGGTGACCCTCAGTTCATCGTTGGCGGTGCAACCCGGACGGATATCTGCCAGGGGGCTCTGGGTGAGTGCTGGAGATCTGTCCCCAGGTCTTGGACCAAAGAGCAGTGCGTTTTCACGTGCAACCATCCCTGTGCTCCTTCCCCATGTAGTGCAGTGGAAGCTGTAAGGTGGGGGGGCACTTCATGACTCCTGCTGGCTCTAGGTTAAAGCCTTACAGAAATGGGTTGATGCATGCACAGCCTGACCGTGCCAAGATGAGGGGAGATCTGTGCCCTGCGTGTGCTGCCAACAAGGCCAGGAGCTGCTCCAAAGAGTTCTCTGCCTTGGTAAATGGCGAGGGATGGTAGCTGGGAGTAATAAAGTGAGGTGAGGATGTGCTGCTCGTGACAGAGTGCTTGCAAAGCAACACGGTGTGGCAGAAGGAAACTGAAAGCAGAGCTACGTGGGAGAAGTGGTGATATGTCCTTTCCCCAGGGGTGTCGCCCAAGCCAAGGTGCTGAGGCCAGGAGAGTAGGGCAAATGGGCTGGGTGGGCTGGTAACTGCAATTCAGGGACCATCAAAACCAGATCTGGCTGCCTTCAGCAGTGTTTTCCTGATCTCGACCAAGCTGAGCATTGTGCACCTTAGCACAGCACGCAGGTTTCAGGACTGACCACATTTAATGCAGCCAGCAATTTGGACAAACCTGAGGTGGTAACTGGAGCATGTAACAGCCCAGAGCACTGCGGTGTTTCTCAATTGGTCACTAGGAGGGCAGAGTTTGAAATGCCATTTTGTCTAAACACAGCCCCGTACAGGTTATCCATGCTCAAGGCTAATGTATGACAGGCTTTAGAGGCGAAAGAGGAAGGGGAACCAAGGGAAAGAATTTAAAAAGGAGTGCTGGCCTAGAGCAGCACTTGTGGTTAAGAGCACTTGGAAGGAGAAGTGCGGTGTTATTTCTTGCAACTTGAAGCCATGGCACCAGTGTTAAATGTCTCACTTGGTGACTGAAAACAGGGGAAGACTTTTCTTTAAGTGCAAAGCATAACTGCGCTGCAGAACTCACTGTCCTGAGGTGTGGAGGGCATCCAGGAGGGTCTAGGCAAATGACTGCAGGAGGGGCAGTTGATGCTGGCTATGTGATGGTGTGGACACAGGCCAGGGAGGTTTTTTTGGTCAGGGAGGGTTGCTCCCTCTCTGCCTTGAGCTAATGCTGCTTTCCAAGCACCTGCTGTTACTCTGTGTGGGCTAGGAGCGAGGTTCATTGCCAAAGCTGGACGTGTGGCAGGGGAACAGGCTGGTGGTGGAGACACCTGAGAGATTCAAGACCCACACAGCAAGCTGGGTGGCCAGGGCTGGTGCAGGGCACCAAGATGTGTGGGGGCAGGCTGAACGAACCATCTCCACCCCCTGGCTAAGGAAGCAGCAGGAGCTCACGCCGTTTTCCTCTCCTTGCCCAGGTGACTGCTGGCTTCTGGCTGCCATCGGCTCCCTCACGCTCAACGAGGAGCTCCTGCACCGCGTGGTGCCCCACGGGCAGAGCTTCCAGGAGGACTACGCCGGCATCTTCCACTTCCAGGTGGGCTGGGAGCTCCTGGCCCTGCGCGGTGGGCTGGGGGCAGGATGGGCTGTCTGGGGGCGTGCTCAGGGTGCACCTCTGTCCTGCTCACCCCTGTCTTCTCCCCAGATCTGGCAGTTCGGCGAGTGGGTGGACGTGGTGGTGGATGATCAGCTGCCCACCAAGGATGGGGAGCTCCTGTTCGTGCATTCAGCGGAGTGCACCGAGTTCTGGAGTGCTCTGCTGGAGAAGGCCTATGCCAAGTGAGTCCCACCACAGCGGGCACAAGTGCAATAGGGGACGGGGCAGAGCGGCAGCACGGTGTGCCCTTGACACCTCACGTGCCCCTCTCGCTGCCCCGTGCTCAGGCTGAACGGCTGCTACGAGGCACTTTCAGGAGGCAGCACCACCGAGGGCTTTGAGGACTTCACCGGCGGCGTGGCGGAGATGTACGACCTCAAGCGGGCGCCACGCAACATGGGCCACATCATCCGCAAGGCGCTGGAGAGGGGGTCCCTGCTGGGCTGCTCCATCGACGTAAGTGCTTTTGCTGGGACACTGGGTGGGAGGTGACTTCTTTCTCCTCCTAGCAGAGCACCGTTCCCACCCAGAGCCAGTGTGACAGCCCGTGGGCACGGAGGCTACACCCTGGTGCCTGGGAATGGTCTCACTTTAACGGAGTGGGAAATGTCCGTCTCGGGCCAGGCCGCTGAGCAAGGGTCTGCCTAGAGCTCTGGCCATGTCTCGGGTCAACATCTGCAAATCACCTGGAACGGGCTCTTCCATCTGCTCCCTCTCAGCCACAAACAACACAGCGCATCATCCCCGTCCCCGCTGACAGCCGTACCCCTTGGATTTGCAATTCAAAGTGGGAACAAACGCAGCTCCACCAGGGTCAGCTGCTGCCAGCGCTGAACGTGTGGCTGGGGTGTACTTGTGCTAAAGAGACTGCTGCACCCAGCAGTAGCTGTGCACCACCATGATCCGTTGTGTAACCTGTTCTGAGATTTGGAACCCACAAGGACAATCTCTGCTCCTAGTGACAGTTCTGTGTTTTGGGAAGCATGAAACCTTTTCTTACGCTTTCTGGAGTTTGGGTGGTTTCATGATGGGTCTTCGGGGTCCTCTGGCAGAGAAACTGGCTTTAAATTGTCCTCGGTCAACAGCTTTCGAGTACAGGGAGCTCCTTCCCTTGGCTGGAGCATTACAAAGCAAGGGTCATTCTCCATGCAGTCTCCCAGACTCCCCTCAAAAAGGGTGGGGATAGAACTGCATGAATTTAATCATATTCACTTGAGCTTTGCACGTTCTTTTCAGATCACAAGCGCCTTTGATATGGAAGCGGTGACCTTCAAGAAGCTGGTGAAGGGCCATGCCTATTCCGTCACAGCCTTCAGAGATGTGAGTTGGCTGCATGAGACCTTAATAGCCCTAAAATGCCATGGCCGGTGGCATGGGTTTAACTTCCTGCGTCTGATGACTGGCAGGTGAACTACCGGGGTCAGCAGGAACAGCTCATCCGCATCAGGAACCCCTGGGGTCAGGTGGAGTGGACGGGAGCCTGGAGCGATGGGTGAGTTCAGCTGGGACTTCAGCTGAGCTGCTGGCAGGCAGCACACAAAAACAACTGGGACGTATCTCGCGTGACACTGCTGCGGGGAAGTTCACAGCGTGAGGGAGGGGTTCGGTTGAGGGCCAGCTCCAAAGCGCGTAGCACTGAGATTGTCTCAGTTCACCTTGAGGAGTCCTCGTCTGATGGTCTTTTCTGATTATTCCAGCTCCCCCGAGTGGGACAACATCGACCCCAGCGACAGGGAAGAGCTTCAGCTGAAGATGGAGGATGGAGAGTTCTGGTGAGTGCCAGAGCAAAGGGCTGCTCTTCTTCAGCATCCAGCTTGGGAACGAGCAGAGGAGCCCAGGAGAGATCTTAGTGTTTCTCCTAAAGCGCATGACCTGCGTTTATCATTTGTGTTTCCGCTACCAGAAAGCCTGTAACATTTTCTTACCTGATCTAGTTAATGATTTCCCTTCCTTCAAGGAAATTAAGCACAAATAAATTCCTAAGAAGGACAATCATCCCTTATTGTACAAACCCAGCACTGGGCTTTAAATGAGTTGTGACTGCTCAGTGTAGATGATCTTGGCACCCTGTAATTCTCTAAAAACGTTGGCTGTGACTCTTCTAGTGGCCAAAGAGGGAGCCCGAACACTTGAGAAGGGACTGGAAATGCAGAGTGAGCAGGAAGGAGTTACTTGCTTCTTACCAAATCACGAAAACGAAGGGTTACCCAGTGAGCAGCAGCTTAGGCAGATGTTGGAAGCCTGATGTGGGACTCCGTGCTGCGGGGTGTTTTGGGGGCTCAAAGAGTGAGGTTCATGGGGTGAAGGACTGCAGGGGTGCCATCCCCACCAGAGGCAGCCTGGCTCATGAGCCCTGTCTCACCACAGGGCACCCAGCGTTCAGCTCACTGCCCTGAGAAGCGGGTTTGGGGCGGTTCCCATCTACTCTTTCCACCTAGTAAAGATAGCCACAGCTGAATCCAGAGCTGTTTGCGTTCCCCAGCCACGTCATGGCCTCAGCCCCTGCCTGCTTCCCCACAGGATGTCTTTCCGGGACTTCATGAGGGAGTTCTCCAGGCTGGAGATCTGCAACCTCACACCAGACGCCCTCACCAAGGACGAGCTCAGCAGGTGGCACACGCAGGTGTTCGAGGGCACGTGGCGCCGGGGGAGCACTGCTGGGGGCTGCAGAAATCACCCAGGTACCTCGCCCTCCCGCGGCTCCGCTCTTGGTGGCATCGCTGAGGCCAGGTATCTCACCCGTGTGTCCTTCCTCGCAGCCACGTTCTGGATCAACCCCCAGTTTAAGATCAAGCTGCTGGAAGAGGATGATGACCCTGGGGACGACGAGGTGGCCTGCAGCTTCTTGGTGGCCCTGATGCAGAAGCACCGGCGGCGGGAGCGGCGAGTGGGGGGCGACATGCACACCATCGGCTTCGCTGTCTACGAGGTAACCCCCACCCCAGTGCTACCTCCATGGGACCTGCTCCCTGGACCTTGGCCAGTCTGTGGGTCAGCGATACCCCATCCTGTTGCCCTAAGAGAGAGGGTGCAGGTACAGGGGTTCTGATTTTCTCTCTTCTCTGCCTGCAGGTTCCCGAGGAGGTACGTCCTAAGCTGCCAGAGCTCTTGGAAGGTTGCACAGGAGCAGGCAGGAGTGGGTTAACGCAGCATGTGTACGCCCTGGGGATTGGGATTCCCACCAGGCTGGCAGTGCTTGGGATGCTAAAGGGTGCTGGGCGGATTCACGTAGGATGGGTGGTCCGTGCTGGGCAGGACACCCAGAGCTCCTCCACGGGGCAGCTGCAGGGGCGTGGGGCAGCTGGATTTGTGCCCCTCTTCCAGCCCCAGACCCTGCGGGTCCCTGTCTGGCAGGGCTGTTGCCCACAAGTGCGTGTGCTCCCCAGGCCCAGGGCAGCCAGAACGTGCACTTGAAGAAGGACTTCTTCCTGCGAAACCAGTCGCGGGCGCGCTCCGAGACCTTCATCAACCTGCGGGAGGTGAGCAACCAGATCCGTCTGCCCCCTGGCGAGTACATCGTTGTGCCCTCCACCTTTGAGCCGCACAAGGAGGCCGACTTCGTCCTGCGGGTCTTCACCGAGAAGCAGTCGGACACGGCGTGAGTCCCTGCTGCAAAGCCTTCGGCCAACTCCCACACCTTTGCCTGGCTACGGGACGAGATGGCCCAGGCCAGCCCTGTACCCGTGAGCCGTGGGGCAGACCCCACTGCCCTCCCCTCACTGCTTTCCCCCCTTTGTGCCCCCAGGGAGCTGGACGAGGAGATCTCTGCAGATCTGGCAGATGAGGTAGGGGCCACCACTCTCCTTCAGTTGGTGCTGAGGCTTTGGGGCTGGGAGCTGTGGGCAGGAGGTGGCTGTGTGGGTTTGGGATGCCTCTGTGGCAGAGGTGGGCTGGGAGGTTCAAGGTGATGGGGACACGGGAAGGAACAAAGGTGAGAGCGGCTTCTCATCCACCTCAAATGTTTGCTGAGCCTCTGAGGCAGGGCAGTGCCTTTATTTGATCGCTAACCTCCCTTTCTGGCTTCAGGAGGAAATAACCGAGGATGACATAGAGGATGGCTTCAAGAACATGTTTCAGCAGCTGGCAGGAGAGGTGGGTACAGCTGTGTCACGCCAAGCTTTGGGAAGCCCCCGGCAGGTCCCTGGGGTGGGGAAGGGACGGGACCCCTTGCCATCAGACTGCAGAGAGCAGGGGCTTCCTAAAGAAGGGCTCCTCTGGACTCATGACGTCCCAGGGGCCTCTTGGTGCCACCCACCAGACAAGTAAATGCTGCAGCTCAGCCCAGCCGTCCCCAGGGACGGTGTGATGGGAGCAGATTTTGGGGAAGGGGAGGTCAGCTGTGGCCCAGGCTCTTCCAGGCACGCAGGGAATGTGGTGGCACCCTGCTGTTTTGTGAATAAGGCGCGGATGTGTGGGCGGGAGTGGGGTGGGGAGCAGCCCTCTGCCCCAGAGGGGCAGGGGGAGGCAAGGGGTGCTGCTAACGCTGCTGCTGCTGCTGCAGGACATGGAAATCAGCGTCTTCGAGCTCAGGACTATTCTGAACAGAGTCATCGCTAGACGTGAGTGCTGCCCTCTTTCCCCTCTTCGTTCCCCGTGGCCCGGGCCCGTTAAGCAGGCCGTGTTTTGATGCACGTATCCCCCCCTCCTCCTCCTCCTCCTCAGACAAAGACCTGAAGACAGACGGGTTCAGCCTGGACTCCTGCCGCAACATGGTCAACCTGATGGATGTATCCTCTTGGCACTGGGGGCAGGGGACAGCTTTCCTGGCGCGCGGCGTGGTGCCTGGGAAACTTCTCCGTGGGAACTGGGGCTTGGCTGCCTGGTTGTGCCAGGGCTGTGCAGCCGGGGGAAGGGGGAAAGGCTCCTCGTGGCTGCACCGAGGGTGATCCAGGGATGGCTGCGTGCACCACCTGGTGCCTGAGCACCTGGTGTTCTTTCCCCCCAAAAAAAGTCTCCTCCAGTGGTGGAGGATGAGAGGTGTAGAGCAAAAGGAGAGGAGCCACGGGCTGTTCTCCTGCTCCCACAAGGTCGTGTGGTTGAGGGGTCAGGCGAGGGCAGAGAAGCGGCTCCAAGCCCTTCTCCAGCCATGCCCTGCAGCATCCCGTTTGCACGCCAGCCTGTTTTTGCTCTGGGCACACCACAGCAGTGTGCTCCCTGCAGACAAAGTACAGCCAAATTTCCTGGTGAGTGGCGCCGCAGCTGGTTTAAGCATCGAGCTTTCCCTTTGGCTCGCAGGCTCTGATCTTGCTTACGCAGCAGGAAGGAG
Organism: Cygnus olor; assembly: GCF_009769625.2. Lineage (NCBI taxonomy): Eukaryota > Metazoa > Chordata > Aves > Anseriformes > Anatidae > Cygnus > Cygnus olor. Next base: position 88,791,457 of record NC_049171.1, read on the forward strand.
AGGGGAAGCTGGAAAAAAAGAGCTGGGCAGGCTGAGCGTGGCCTGGCTGAAATGCTTCCTCTCACCTAAAGAGGCCAGGATCCGCTTGCTTTGCTCTGTCTGTGCCTGCTCTGCTACTCCGCCCCTCTGCTGGCCGCTTTCTCCTTGACCCTCTCTGCTCCCCAGAAGGACGGCAGCGCCCGCCTGGGGCTGGTGGAGTTCCAGATCCTCTGGAACAAGATCCGGAGCTGGCTGGTGAGTGGGGCGCAGGGGGAAGCACCCCTCTGGGGTGTGGGGGGGATGGCCGGGGGAGAGCCTGCCCTTCACGTCCTCTGTGATGGCTTTTTGCAGACGATCTTCCGCCAGCACGACCTGGATAAGTCGGGCACCATGAGCTCCTACGAGATGCGCATGGCACTGGAGTCAGCTGGTGGGTCTGGGGAGGGCGAGGCTGGGCTGGGTGGAGGGAAGCTGTAGGAGCCCTGTCCCGGGTAGCTGGAGAAGCGTGGGACCAGCCTCTATCGTGAGCTTTGAGCCAACTTGTCATAGCGAGATGTGGCCCGTGTCTCTCCTACCCATCCATGCTGGTTGCTGGCATCCTCAGAGTTAGGGATGCATGCAGGGTTGTCCCAGCCTACGTCCCTGTCTGACCCTAAGGGTCCCATCCTGGCAAAAGCAGAGGCCTGAGGTGGATCGTTGAGCTAAGAATCATCCGGCGGTGGTCTGTAGCTCCAGGGAGAGCGTCCCTCCCTTCCTTGGGCGGGGTGGGGGCTTCCCCAGTTGCATCCTCTTCTGCCCCCGTGGGTGCTGAGCGCTCTCCACCTCGCAGGTTTCAAGCTGAACAACAAGCTGCACCAGGTGGTGGTGGCCCGCTACGCAGACGCCGACATGGGCGTGGACTTCGACAACTTCGTCTGCTGCCTGGTCAAGCTGGAGGCCATGTTCAGTGAGTGCTGCCCCGGGTGGGGAGGGCGGGGACGGACGGACAGGGGGACGGACGGACAGGGGGGACGGGCTGCTCACCTCGCTCCTGTGCCCCTGCAGGGTTCTTCCGCAGCATGGACCCCGAGGGCACGGGCACCGCCGTCATGAACTTCGCCGAGGTGAGAGCTCGGCACGGTGCCCTGGGCTGGCGGGGTGTGGAGACAAGGGGGTGACACGAAAGCGAGTGGGGCACCTGCGGGGGGTGGTAGGAAGGCCTTTTGTCCCCGTGGGTTGGGGAAGAACCCCTAAAAGATCGAGGGCTGGGCAAGGGAGCTGCTTCGGGTCTCATGTGGGCTGCCGGGTCGGTGTGCACCAGCCCCTGCTCACCCCCTCTTTCTCCTTCCCAGTGGCTGCTGCTGACGATGTGTGGCTAGGAGCCAGGACTGATCCGCTGTGCCTAGGACACCCCGGCGGGCCAGGCCCCCTCCAAGTGCCTCCCTTCGGGTCCGGGGCCACAGGACAATCTCCCTCCCCTCGCTCCGTCCCACGCCAAGCCACCAGCCCTGCCTCCCAGTGAGCCTCGCTCCACCCGCGCCCATGGAGCATTCGGCGTGGGGAAAGGCGGGCAGGGGACGCCCTTCTCCTCTTCTGGGCTGGGCTTGTTTTCCACCTCTCCCCTCCTCTCGTCCCACCCCAGAAGAGGAGGAGGGCAAGCAGGAGGGGGTGCCTGGAGGTCACCGCACCTAGCTTCGGAGGCGAGCGAGGGAGGGAGGGGGAAAGCTGGGGCCAGCTGCCCAGAAGGGAGAGGAGCTGTGGGGGTGAGAGGGAGGGCTTGTGTCGCCCGCTCTAGTGCTGTCCTATCCCCTCTGGCACGCGTTACCTGACCCCTTGTGCATGCCAGGGGGCATCAGCAGGTGCTGCCTTGCTTGGGCAGGGGCAGCCAGGTCCTGGAAAACCAGGGCTGCCCTGCTGGGGAAGTCAGGCCGTGGGGAGGAGGAAGGTCTGCGCTCCCTGAAGCCCTTCCCTTGCACTCCTCCCTGCTAAGAACGACCAAAGCGTGGAGCCCTGGCTGGTCAGCTTCCTCCAGCCGAGGCTGCTTTCTGCGTGGCCTTCACCATCTCCCTCCCACCTCCCCGCCCTCCGCCCCGCTTTGCCCCATCACGTAAGCCCTGAATTTCTGGGGGCTCCCCCTCCACGTAGCACGGCACGTGGGGCTCCTCTCCTCCCACGTGGGCACAGCCACGCAGCACAGCCATGCCCCCACCCCAGCCTTTCCCCCAGGGCTGCCCTGGCCTCTCCCCCTGCTGCTGGGGATGGTGGGGTTGGGCTCCTGCCCCCCAGCAGGGCCGGGGAGGGAACACAAGGGGGGGTGGTGGTGGTGGTGGTGGTTCGGGGCGTTTCTCCAGCACACAGTTGTTGGTTTTCCCCCTTCTTCTCCCTCATCCTCTCACCCTCCCCTCCCCTCTTCCCCTGGGTTCCTCCACCGAGCACACAGATCACCTAGATGGCTCCAGTGCCACTATATTTGCACTTCTCCGTCCTCGTCTTCTCCTGTGTGGGAAGGGGGTGGCTCCAGCATGGCGGTGGGCGAGGGCCCATCCGAGGCAGGCAGGCCAGTCGGCTGCCCCCCGACCCGGCGGCCCCGGAGGACGAGCTTGCAGCAATAACCACTGCTGCCGCCCGGCAGCTCCGCTTCCTCGCCCCGCTGACCCTGCTCCGGGTAATAAAACGAGCTCCGTTGGATGGGCGGCTCGGCCTCCTCCTTGCTGACCGCAGGAGCCCCCCAGTGAGGGGCAGCTCTGGGGGCGCGTGTGGTGGGTGCTGGGGCTTGGGGCGGGTGGGGAGAGAGGGGGCACAGCTCGGCCCTGGGTAGGGACGGGGAGGCCGGTGGTGGCTTTTGCTTCCTTTGGGGCCGTGCAGGCTGCAGCTGGGGACAAAAGTGCGTGCATGGCGTGGGCATCGCAGCCCTGGGGGTGCCAGAGTCTGGAACAGGAGTGTCCCCATCCCCGTGTCCCTCGTCCAGGCTCCCTGCTCCTCGTCCCCACGCCTGGGTGGGGCGGGCAGGGGAAGGCGCAGATAGCTGTCACCGCTGTCCCAGCCGCGGGCCCCCTCGCGCACACTGGCCCCATTGTGGGGCAGGCTGCGGCCCGGCTTTGGGGTGACAGCTGTCCCCGTACGGCGGCACCAGGAGCCCTTCCCCTCCCTCCCTGTAGGCACCAGCTGCCCGATCCTTTCCCTCCCCAGCCCAGCAGCTGGCAGCCCGGCATTTGTGGGGAGGGGGGCAGCAGGTGGGGGCCCAGCTGCCAGCTAATGCCACGACGTGGCTCGGCTCGTTCCCCCCCCCACGAAGCACCCCTTCCTGGGTGCTCACCCGCCCGGGGGTCCCCCTCCAGCTGCTCGTGTCTGTCCCCCCCCCCGCCTAATACAGGACCGTGGCCGTCCCCACCTGTCCCCAGCAGCTGCCCCAGGCTCCGGCCCCGTCTTCCCCTCGCATCCCGCAGCCGCAGGAATGTCATTCCCGTGGGCACAAGGGGCCTTTGTGCCAGCAGAGGGCTGGAGGGGTGACAAAGCCCCCTCCCCATCCTCCTGCACCGACAGCCGGGTGCTGGTGTGGGGAGCAGCCCCACCACCAAGGCAGCTCCCCGGTGAGCCCGAGGGACACCGTGGGTCCGGCCACCCGGCGAGGGGAGCGGGGACCCCGTGGGCACGCTGCCCCTGGGGAGGGCCGGGGGGTCCCGGGGGCTGAGTGCCGCCCGGCAGCTGCTGGGTTCGGCCTTTTTCAGCAGCTGCCGGCAGCACGGGGAATGCTTTTGGGGCCTGGCCACGGTGCGTTAAACAAACTATTTATAGCGCTCGCCTCCCCCGGCACCCAGCGCCTGCATTCCTCCCGCATGGGGCTGGGGCTCGCTTGTCACCCGTGCTCCCCGACACCGTCCCGGCCAGCACAGCTGCCACCAAGGCCAGCAAGAGAGGGATTTTATGAATCCCTGGGGCTCCGGGGCTGTCCCTGTAGCTGGCAGCATGGGTAGGCGAGGAGGGGGTGCGGCCGTCTCCCCCCAACAGGGGCCACGGGATGTGTCCCTGCATGGTCCCTCCCTGGTGGTTGCATGGGGAGACCTGGGTGCTGCACAATTGGTATTCTGAAGAAAAATGGGCAGCCTGAGGGGAAGCGGCCTGGCAGGTCGCAGGCAAAAAAGGAGCCGTCGAGGTGGTGAGGGACTTTCAGCTCCTCGGTGGAGAGGGATGAAGGGCAGGAGGGAAAAGGAGAGAGCAAGAGAACAGCGTGCAGGAGCACTGACAGGTCACAGCAGGGCTCTGCATGTCCTGAAGGACTTGGTCCAAACCGTAGATGGGGACACAGGGCTTCAGTGCCCCTTTTCTTGTTATTGGGGTTAAGAAAGCAGACACCGGTGGGATTTCGTTTTCTTCCCAGACTGCGCTCCCTCTGCAGCTCTGTGCCTGCCCCAACCAGAGGAGCAGGGACCGTTCCCCTGGGCCGTGCTTTTGCCCAGATGTGAAACGAGGCTCAAGGCCCTGACCTCCCGGCTGGGGAAAAGGGCTTGGCAACCCTCCGTGTTGCTGGCACAACAAACCGGCCTCTTGACGAGTCCCAGCAGCTTGGCAAACAAGCCCTGCCCCGCTCTCAGCTGGGTGTCGCAAGTACCTGGCTCCGGCAGCGGAGCAGCCGCCTCTGCTGCTACCTGCATTCGTGCCCTGGGAAGAGGCTGGTTTCTGCAATCCCTCTGTTCCAGAGCGGTTTTCCAATCCCCACCCTCTGCGCCACGTAACGTCCCCAGGAAGGCGCAGCATCACCTCCGTGCTTGGCCGCTGCCTCCCTTTCTCCGGGGACCGAGCCCCGGGGATTGCCCCCGTGGGCACCGCCGATGGGAGGCTCCCCGTCCCCACCGGCTCGATGTCTCGGGCTTTCCCCAGGGATGGGCAAAGCTCCCCAGGGAGTAAGATCTCTGCTCTCTCCCCTCGCCACGTACCTGCTGGGGAGATCAAGGCACCGAGAGAGGAAACGGCTCAGCTGGGGTCAGCCACATAACAGCAGCCCCAGGAGCCTCACCACCAGGCCACGCGCTGCGCCCTGCGCTTCCCCGATAAAAAACAGGGACGGGCTCCCTCCCGGGGACACACAAACCCCGTTGCAGCTGCAGCAAAGCTTCAGGTCCCGCGTCCTTCACCGGGGCTCCTCTTGCTGCTGGCGCAGGAGCCCTCCGACCGCAGCGGAGGCCGGGGGAGGCCGGTCCCGGGGGCTGACGTCAGCCCCGGTCCGTGCGGCTCCCGGGCCCGGAGCTGCTTCTGATTCAGGCACGTGGCATCTCTGCACTGAGGCACGGCCAGCCCTCTTCCCTCATCCGTCCCCGGCTCCCCAGGAGGAATCTGCGGGGCTGGGAAAGGTCACCCTGCCTGCGCCGCCCTGATGGGGCTCTCTGGGCACAGGCTGGGACATGGGGACAGCAGTAGCGTTCAGGCCCTCGCATCTCCCCCTTCTCCTAAATTCTGCTTGACCGGGAGCCAAGAGCAGGGGCTTGCAGGCTGGGCTTTTGAAGGGAACAACAAGAGGAGGAAATGAAGCCAGACAGCCACCAGGAACAAAACAAGGGTTAGACACAGGCGGGAAGCGGAAGGGCACGGACCTGCGGCATGGACCTTCCTGCCTGCGCCCTCATCCCACCGAGCGTGCCTCCCCCAGCCCGCTGGCCTGTCCGGCACCACCAGCAAGCCTCTCTTCCCCGGGGAGCACCCCGTGTGCCCCAAACACCCGTCTGCTTGGTGCTCGGTGCCTCGTGGCGTCCCCTGCCCGGGCGCTCCCGTCCCTTGGGCAGCGGGGCGGCAGCTGGCGGAGGATGACAGAGGCGTATTTTGGGGCCGGCTGCCAGCTCGGGTGTGAAACAGGACCCTGCCCCACAGCCCACGTAGCTGCGGTGGGCAGATGTTGTCCTTCCCTCCCCGCCACTGCCACCCTGACAGATGGGGTCAGGGCAGTATCGCTTACAGGGAGGAGGGGGCATTTAAATGGGCGGCCGGCTGCGGGGGTTTTTTGGGTGGTTTTTTTTTTTTTTTTTTTTTATATACCGTTGTCATCCCCCGCAGCGAAGGCATCCCTGCCATTCGGGCTGGCGGCGGGTCCGCGTGGGGGGCGCTGAGCGGGACGGGCTCCTCTTGGAAAAGAGGCAGAGCGGGCGCACGAGGGCGGAAAGCTCCCCGGGACGGCGAAGAGCGTCGGGGAGCCGAGGTGACCCCGCTCCGAGCTGCCCCGGAGCGCAGCATCTCCCCGGGGCGGCGGCTCCCGGTGCCGGTGCCGGTGCCGGTGCCGGTGCCGAGGGCTCCCCGTGCCGCAGCCGGGGGGCAGCATGCCCGCCCCACCGCTCGCCGCCCCGCTGCTGCGCGCCCTGCTCGGCCGCCTGCTGCTGCTGGCCCGCAAGCGCCTCCTGCCGCCTCTCCGCCGCCTGGGCCGCCGGCTGCGCTCCGGGGAGAGCCGCCAGGCCCTGCTCACCTGCCTGCTCTGCATCCTCAACCTGCACAAGAAGGTGGACGGCTGAGCCGGCCCGGCGGAGGGGGGCCGGGCGCGGCGCCGCCTCCCCGCCTCCCCTGCGCTGCCCGCCGCCGGAGGAGGGACCGGCACCGGCACCGGGGAGGGGAGGGGTGGGGAAGGGACGCGCCCCGGCGGGGGCGGAGGGGCCGGCGAAGCCTCCCGAGCCCCGGGCCATGGGAGCCGGGTCCCCGGAGCCCCCCCCGGCCGCCGCGGGGCCGCCCCGCTGAGCGCCCCCCCGGCGAGGGGCGGCCCCGGCACCGCCGCGCCCGCTCCGGGGCGGGCTCCGGCAGCGGGGGAGCGGCGGCGCCGCTTCGCCCCGAGCAGCCCGAGCCGGATCCCCGGGGTCCCCCCGGCTCCCCCGGGCCTCCTCCCCGTCCCGGAGCCCCGGCGGGAGCGGGAGGATGTCGGGCAGCACGGCGAGGAAGGTGCAGCCCTTCACCATCAGCACCAAGCTGTCCCTGCCCAAGTGCGCCGCCGATTTCGCAGCCGACGCCTGCCCCGGCATCGCCCTCGCCTCGGCGCTGGACAACCACCGGGGCCTCCGGAGAGACCTCAACCAGCGCATCTCCCTCTACCTGGCCCAGGCCAGGGGGGGTCCCGCCGGGCCCCCCGGCCAGCCCCGCCGCGGGGAGGAAGGCGGCGAGGAGGAGAGGCTGAGCCGGGGCTCCCTGGCGCGCTCCATCAAGAAGATCACGCTCTCCAACTGGCACGGGGAGGCCGGCTCCGGGGACGCAGGGGGGTCCGGGGACCCCGGCCGGGCTGGCGGGGAGAGGAACCACAACAACAACAACAGCAGGACGGGGAAGGCTCAGTTCAAGGTAAGCGCTCCCCTGGCACCCTGCTCCCCGTCCCGCTTCGGGGCCGGCTCCTGGTTCAGCTCCTGCGGCGGGAGGGCTGCGGGGTGCTTGAGGGCGAGCTGGGGATGGGCTAGCCCAGGGCGAACGTGGGATGGGAAAGCTCGGCCCCACAGCCCGAGCCCTGGGGGGCTCAGCCCTTCGGATGCTTGTGGTTTGCGCGGTTGCGTGCGGGGAGCTGGGAACTCGCCCCCCGCTCTTTTACCAGGGGGGAAACCGAGGCTGGGAGAAGGGAAGTGACTCACGAAGGGCCGCGCAGTGAGGCAGAGCCAGGACAAGGCTCCTGCCCGCCCGGCCCCCGCCACGGCCGGGAGCAGGACCTGGGAGCCCTGGCAGCCTGCCCTCCGCGTTTCGGCACCGGCGGACGCCCCGAGAGACCCCCTGTGCGGCACGGATGGGGAGCGGGGCGGCTCGGAGACCTTGCCAGGATCTCCTTGTGCTTTAACCCCGACCCGCAGCAGCTGGTTTCGCAGCGGGGTAGCGCCGGGGAGAGCCGTGCAGCCGGCTGCCAAAACCCTCTTCTTCATTGCCAATAAAGGCCAGGCGCAGCCTCGCAGGAGCTGCCGGGCCCTTCAGCATGCAGGCAGCTCCTCATAGCATGAGCCTGCGCAGCCCGAGGGGCATCAGCATGAAGACTCCCCTCGTTCGTACAAGGCAGGGCCCTGCGCTCACCCTGGAGGTGCTGTTCGGGGCGCAGGACGGTGCCAGGATCGGCCCTCGCTGCCTGCACGGTGTGGGGGGGTGGAGCTGGGAGGGAGGCTGCAAGATGGAGCTCGGGGAGGCAGGGCGAGAGCCAGGGCACCGGGCAAGCGGCGTGCGGTGCGGGGTGACAGCCGGAGGAGGGCAGGGAGAGCTGTCCCCCGGGAGGCTGGAGGGCAGGCACGGCAGCTTGCTGGGGCTCTCCCAAGCCTGCCCCGCGGCCCCCACCAGCCCAGCCCCGGCCTCGGCTCTGCTGTGACCTCCCAGCCCTGCGGGAGGCCGGGACCTCCGACGGGACGAGCACAATGCAGCTGCAGCCTGGAAGGGTTCTGGCACCGCTCCTTTTGCTCGCGTGAAGTCATTGGCACCTACCCTTCTAAGGGACCGCGGCGAGCATGTGTGCCGTGTTAGTTTTGCTTTTAGCGAGGGGCAGAAACCTCCTCAGAGGAGGCAGCTGAGGCTGCTGCGCTCTTTCCACGTGTGGCTGTGAAGGCTGTGTTCCTGCCGGCGGCCGTGACCTCGTGGGCACCGAGGAAGAAGTTTTTCCTCCGATCCCTAGCCACCAGCCAAGAAGACGTGTGTGTGTGTGTATGTGTTCGCGTGCAGATGCACATGTGTGTGAGGCCAGGAGCGTGAGCCTTTGCACCTCTGCTTCACGTGGGAGGCACCGCTCCCTCTCGGCAGCCTTCAGCCTCCAGGGCAGCGAGAGGAAGGGTTTGTTCCGCCCGAGCGAGGACCCAGCTCCGGCCAGAGGGACCGGCCCCAGTGCGGGAAGGATGAAGTCATCCCTGTGCCGCCAGCCCTGTTTTCCTGCCGCCGGCGGGGCGCGGGACGGGGCCCTAAATAAAGCTCCCCCGTCACCTGCGGGCACGGCTCCCGCGGCTGGGTGCGGGGGGCTCATGGGCTGCAGCCAGCCTGGGACACCGCTGCCTACCAGAGGGGCTTCATGGGGTCCTGAATGGCATCTGATGGGCGTAGAGGGTCAGAGGGACTGCCCTTGAGCACGGTCCAAGCAATCCCACGCGCTTCTTGCCCTGGGCTTGGGCCGCGTGGAGGCTAAGGTAATGCAGAGTTCATCCCGGGCCTCCTCGCCGTGCCTGGCCTGCCTTCCTCCTGCCTCTCCTGCTCACACCCCGGCCCCTCCATCCCGCGGGAGCCCTTCCCTGTGAGTCAGCCACCCTCTTAACTCTTGCCTCCCGGCCTGGCCGGCTTCAGGTGCCGGCAGCCCACGGGGCTCACATTTTCCTCTGCCATGTAGCAGCGGAGGAGGCTGGGGATGCCAAGCCTGCCCACCGTGAGAGCGGGCTTGGACTGCCAGCAGCCGGTGGATGGTTTTTTGCTGGTTTTGGAGTCGAATCAAGAGGAAAAAGGAGAAAAAAAAATGCGTGTGTGGGGAAGCTAAAATGAAGACAGCACCAAGCAAAGCAGCTTCGGAAGCTCTTGCCTGCAAGCAGGGGCTGTGGCTGCTGCAGGGGGGTGTGCAGGAGCACTGCCAGGCTCTCTGCCGCTGGCACCCACCTCCTGCGGCCGCTCAGCTGCTGCCAGGCTGACGGGGCTGCGCCTTCCCCGTCTCTAGGTCTATCTCAGGAAGGATGTGGACGTGGAGGACGACAAGCAGGAGGCTGGGAGCCCCCAGGCCGGCAGTTTCTGCTCCCCGGTGGACAGAGGTTCCCCCTTCGAGGCGGTACGTCCCTGTGCACACTGCTGGGAAGGGGTGTCCAAGGGGTTGGGGATGAGCAAATGGGGCTGGGGGGTTGCTGCCGAGGAGCACAGAGCCCAGAGGTGCGTGCGGGCATCTGCCAAAAATGGGGTGCATCTATCGCCAGGGGGCACAGGGGCTGGGGTTTAGGGCTTGCAGGGGGCTGGGTTACGGGCTCTTCCAGCACTGGCTGTGTCAAGAGGCTGAGGATGACGGAGTCGCAGGAGGGCCTGAGAATCTGTGTTGCTATTTAAAAAAGCAGGAAAAAAAAAAAAAAGGAGAAAAAAAAAAAAAAGATTTCTCTAGTTCTTGTGGTTAGGCAGAGAGGCTTTGAAAAGCGACTCCCATGTCATCAGCAGGGCAGCACATGCCAGAGTGGTTAGAGAGCCTGAAGCTCGCCCGAATCCTGCAGCTCTGCACCCAGGAGGTAACACCCTGGCATGCATGGGTGCGCCGAGCCCCCCGCAGGACTGCTGCCCCATGCCAGGAGCCTGCCCGGAGGGGACTGGGGGCTGGGCTGGGCTCGGGGCTCGGCCCAGGGGAGGTTTCTCCAGCAGGGCTGAGCTGGTGCCCGGGGGCTGCTCCTGCCTCGAGCTGGGGCACAACGAGCTCAGCTCCGGCTTGGGGTGGCCCCAGCTTTGAAAGCAGCCCTGCGGTGCCCGGATTTGGGGCCAGGGGGAAGCTCGGTCCCCGGGGGCAGCAGGGCCCCGTGCTGGGAATGAGCGCCTGGGAGAGGCTGCGCTCCCCCCGGGCTCCGTGCAGCTGGGCCCAGGGCTGCGCTTGGAGGGGGGCCAGCTCCTTGTGCTGGCTGACCTTCGCCGTTGCCCCCGGCGGAGCTGGAGCCCTGACAGAGCATTTCGTCAGCGCCGCCCGCCCGCGAGGCTGAGCCCCGGGGGGCGATGCTGCGCTTCTCCCCCCGCTGTCACCACTCGCTTGGGCTGGGGGTCTCCCTGGGTCGCTCTGCGCCCTTCTGTCCCCCACGGGGTGACTCTAGGGTGACACTGAGCGAACACCGTGGGCGTGTACACTCCTTGAAACCCCCAGATGGCACAGGGACAAGCTGGGGGGCTGGGAGCGACCCGGGGCTGAGGGGCAGCCTGTCCAGCCCCCTGCAGGCTGCTCCTGGGGATGGGGTGAGAGTGCTCCAAATATGTCAGCAAAGCAACAGGATGAGGGACGGGGCAGGCTGGCGTAGTTTAGTTGGGCTTCCAAAACTCGCTCTCCCCTGGGGACAGCAGGGAGGGCTCCCCGGGGTGACGCGCTGACCCCCCTGCCTCTGCCCCCCCAGCTGGCACCCCACAAAGAGAGCCCCAGGAGCAAGGAGCCGGCGGCCCCGAGAAGCGTTGGGCGAAGTGTCGCGGGAGCACCCACCCTCCTCGACCCGAGCCCCCTGCTCGCACAGTTCAACCGGGAGATGCTGCAGGTGAGCCCGCCCGGGGGGCACAGGGGGAATAGGGCTGGGTCCGGCCGCCTTCCGCGCGGGCTGCGGGTGGGGTGCGCCGCGGGGAGGGCTGCGCGGCCGGCCTCGAGCGGAGCCATTGTTGCGGCGTGAGATCATCTTTGGCCGCCTCCGCCTGGCTGTCAGCCCCGGGGAGAGGGGGTCAGCCCGCACCGGGGCCCCGCTTCCTCCCCACGTGCACGCTCGCCTCCCGCCCCCTGTCCTCCTCCTCCTCCTCTTCCTCCTCCTCCTGCTTTCCCTTGCCCGCAGCATGGGAACAGGGCGGCGGAGAGGGGCTGGGGCAGGGAGGAGAGAAGGGAGATGCTGCTCGCCTTCCCGTCACCGCCGGCTCCTTCACCAGCCCCATTGTGCCCAGGGGGGTTTGGGCAGCCCCTCAGCCTCTCAGTGCCACGTCCTGGGGGGGTCTGGCGGAGGCGTCCGTCCACACGGCTCTTCCCACACCGCAGGCGGAGGGCTGGGTGCGAGGCAAGCTGCGGGACCTGAAGGACGGCTGCGACCTGCAGGGCTGGGAGCAGGTTGCCCAGACCCTGCAGAGGGAGATGAAGGACTTCGAGAACGCCCTGATCAAGCTCAGCCAGGTGAGGCCAGGCTGCGGCGCTCACCCCGTGGAGTCCCCCGGGCTCTTTGTGAGCCCCCTGTGACCGATGGGGTCCCTCGCCCCGCAGATGGGCGAGCAGCTGACGTGCAGGCCGAGCCCCGGCGCCGAGGCGGTGCGGAGGCAGCTGCAGGCCCTGCGGGAGCAGTGGCAGCTCCTGAAGCAGACGGCCGCCAGCCAGAGCCGGGCCCTGGGCGGGCTGCGCAGCCTGCAGGACTTCAGCAGGAAGGCGGAGCGGCTCGAGGCCTGGATCCGCCACAAGGTGCGGGCAGCGGGCGGCAGGCAGCGTGCCCCGGGGGCGGGCTGCCACGTCCCCCGCCTGCTCACAGCCTCCCCCTGTCCCAGGAGGAGAAGCCCTGCCTGGCGGCCCTCCTGCAGGAAAGCCCGGACAAGATCCAGCTCACCCGCCGCATCCTCGACTTGAAGCAGGTGGGGGGAGCTCGGCCTCCATCTCCTCCCTCTTACGGCTTGGGATGTGGCAGGCTGGCCCTTGCCCACCCAAGCTGCTCTCCGAAACCCAACCAGTGCCCCCAAAGCTGGGGCATGGCTCAGGTGCGAGGTCTCGGAGAGCGTGGCCGGGGGGATGGACGGTGGGTGCTGATTTCTGCCTCTGCTCGGCTCAGGAGGAGCAGCACTTCCAGAGCCTGCACGAGGAGCTCAACAGCCTGGCTCAGAAGCTGGAGAAACAAGGCAAAAGCGAGAGCAGGAGCATCTGTGCCCGGCGCAAGCACCTCAACAAAATGTGAGCGGAGGCAGCGGGACGTTGAAGCAGGGGCCTGCAGCTGGCACGGGCAGCACTGCGACACGAGCCGCCCTTCACCTCTGCAATTCCCTCTATGCAGGTGGCTGCGGCTGCAGGGCACCCTGAAGGAGCATCACGAGGCTCTGCAGCTGGCCCTGGAGGTCGCTGCCTTCCTCCAGCAAGCGGATGCCCTGCTGGGTGCCATCCACGCCAAGGTACCAGCCTTGCACAGCCCTGTGCAGAGCATAATTGTGGGGGCAGCACCCCGCTCTCGTCCCCTGCGTGGAGGCTGCTGCGGATGGAGCGTCCTCAGGGTGTGAGAGCTGGGGGGCAGAGCCCAGCACGGGGTAGGGAGACACAGAGCGGCAAATGTAGCTTGGCTGGAGGGACATGCACACGCCAGAGCTGAGGGCAGTGTCTTGTCCCCCTCCCCGCACTGACTGCGGCTTCTTCTTACAGTGGAGGAGCGTCTGCGGTGTGGGGAAGCAAGGGGAGGCCGAGGCAAGCCGGGATCGGGATGTCAGGGACATAGCCAGCCAGGTGATGGTAAGTGCGGGTGTCGGCCTCGTCCTCTGAGCCCTGGGAGCATCCTGGGGGACGGGGGGCTTGCGTGCCTCGTGGGGTCAGCGCTGGCACCGGTGGGGCTGGGGGCTCGGTGTGCACCCCACATCCACGTGGGGCAGCTGGGGCTGAGTGTGGGGGCAAGCAGCCACCGTGTGCGGCTCGTCCCCTGCCGGCCCTGCCACCACTCCCCTGTCCTGCAGATGCTGGACGTGACCGTGTCGCAGCTCCTCAGCCTGCAGCCCAGCCTGGCAGCCCGAGTCACCCCCAAGCACCGAGACGTGAAGGAGAGCTGGGCCCAGCTCCAGCAGGCGCTGAGGTAGGGCAGCCCCCAGCCCTGCTCCCCTGAGGCCTGGAGCAGCCGGTGGTGGCTGCATGTGGCTGTGGAAAGATGGGCTTGGGTTTGCAGCTTAGCCCCGGGGTCTGGGCTCCTTGGTCAGGTTCATGGTGCCGTGACCTTAGAGGGTTCCCTCCTTCTTCCATGCCTTGATCTCCTCTGGAAAACAGGGGGTGATCTGGACCACAAAAAGTGAGCTTTAGGGGCTCTCTCCACTTAGGGGCTCTCTTTTCTCCATCCTCTGCAACCCCCCCCCCCGCACCTCCCTTCACTCCCTGCCCCTTTCCAGGACCGAGAAGGCTCCAGCACTGGCTCTGGGAAGTGGTTTCCCAGGGGGAGAAGCTGTGGCTGCAAGCACTGAGCCCCACAGAGATGGTAGCAGCCGGGAGCCGGTGGGGAAGAACGCAGGAGACAAGCAGAAGAGAGATCCCGGCAGCAGCATGGTGAGCACGGCAGCTCAGCCCTGCCTCCCCCCGGCCTCTCCAGGGCCTCCGCGGTAGGAAGCCGGCCGAGCTTGTGGGAATTTGGTCATTGGCCAAAGCCCAAGCCCAGCGCTCTGCCGTGGCTCAGATACAGCCAGCCGCAGCAACGAGCCCCGTGACCGGCCCACGGCAAAGCAAAGCACGTTTGGGGCCGGGCGGAGGAGACATGGGAGCCTTGGTGCTGCAGGTGCAGAAGGACGTGTCGAGGAGGACGGCGGAGCACGTGCGAGGCGAGGAGAGCAGCCCCGGCTCTCCGGCAGCGGGAGGAGACAGCAGGAGGTACGGGCTCGCAGAGGTGGCTCTCGGGAGTGGGACGGAGTGGGGGTCCCCGTTGCTGACCGTCCCCCTCTCCACAGGAGGAGGAGGGGTCCTGGAGAGGTGGAGGCTGAGCGGGGCACGCGGCCCCCGGAGGCCCAGGTGCAGGATGTCTGCCGGGTGGCAAGCACGGTAACGTCTCCCCGAGAGCCCAGGCGTGTCCCCCTGCCCCTTCGCTCCCAGACCGTCCGTAGTGGGGTCCCCCTTTCCCACTCCCCATTAATTGTGGGTGCACATGATCCCGTGCTCCTCAGCAGGCTGCATCCCCGCTCAAGGAGAGCGTGGCTCATGGCAGCCACCCAGCTCCCATGGGGGATGCAGAGAGCTGGGAAGGGCAGGCTCCAGCATGGCTGTGCCCCTGGTGAGCCCCCTCCAGCGTGGGGACACGGGGCAGGACCCATCCTGAGCGCTGTCCCTGCCTCCAGGAGGGGCAGGAGGCGGCGGGCGCGGGGAGCCCCCAGGTGGAGGCCATGCTGCGGGAGCTGGGCGAGCTGTGGGAGGACCTGCAGAGGAAGCACCAGGAGAACGGCGCCGTGCTGCGGGAAATCGATAAGGTGAGTGACCGGCATCACCCGCACGTTGCTCCAGCAGTGCCGTGGCCACCCGATGTCTGGCTACCAGCCTGGCTCCTGCAACCCTGGGTGGCTGGAAGCCGGGGCGATGGGGCCGGTCCCACCTCCCCGCTGTCCCCGCAGGCACTGAGGCTGGTGGGGGAGCTGGACCGTGCCGAGCGGTGGCTGCAAGCCGTGGCCGGGTCGCTCTCGGAGCCAGCCGCCATGAGGAGCCCCGCGGAGCTGCGCAGGGACCTGGAGGGGACGGGCCAGCTGGAGAGGCAGCTCCTGCTGTGCGGCATCAAGCTCCAGGCGCTGTGGGAGGAGGCAGCGGGCGAGACACCCGCAGAGCACGAGGGAGCGAGGAAGATGCAGAGGAAGGTGGAGATGGTGGAGGAGAAGTGAGTAGCAGGGGAGGCTGCCTCCTCTCCAGTCCCTGGGTACACAGGAAGGAGGATGTTCCACCCAAGGAGGTGCAGGGGGCCCTGGTATCCATGACGGACGCCTGTCCCCGTAGGTTGGCACACGTGCAGGCAGCCCTGCGGCGCCGAGCCGCCGACCTGCGCGACTCCCTGGTGCTGTCCGAGTTCCTGCAGAACCTGCAAGAGGAGGAGGCGCGGAGCCGGCAGGGATCCGGGGAGGTGAGCAGCGGGGATGGGAGCCCTTTGGGATTGCCCAGCAGCTGGGGCCGGCCCAAGGGTTGGTCTGAGGCTTGCACGGGGGCTGCCCCTCTCCGTCCTGGATGCCTTGGGGGTTGCTCCACATCTCTCTCACGCCCAATGTCTCCGTTGGCTTCAGCCAGGGAGCGGGCATTGTGGCTCGCAGGGGGCTTTTCCCCTGCTCTCGGCCCAGGCTGAGGACAGCAAGGAGGTGAGCAGCCCCTTGGGAGAGCTGCAGGAGGCCGTGGAGATGCTGAACGACGCAGTGAAGGAGCGGGAGCGAGTCATGGAGGTGGCGGCGGAGACGGAGAGCCTGGAGCGCCTGGTAGGGGACGGGGACGCGGGGCTTCAGGGACACAACCTGGGTGGCCCACACACAGCTGCACGTGCCACTTGGCTGGGAGGGGTCCCACCGCGGGGCTCATCTCTGCCCTCCCTCCCTCCCGCCCAGGTGGCAGAGGTGTCCCCGCGCCTGGAGGCCCTTCGGTGCAGCGCCGAGGCCCTGGCTCGCGACACCGCCCAAGCGGAGAGCGGCTTCACCACGGTGAAGAGCGAGAAGGACCTCCCGGGGCTGCAGGGCTTGCAGAGCCGGCAGCAGGAGATGGAGGTGAGCCCCGGGGAGCCCCGCGGCCGGCCGGGCACGTGGCGGGGAGGTGTCCGGGCAGGATGGGGCCATCCCGGGGAGGCGCTGGCCCCCGGGGGCCCAGGTGTCGTAAGCCTTGGCGCGCTGCGGCGTCTGGGCTGGAATTTTCCAGCCCGGGCCAGGGAAGGGGAGAAGAGCTTGCGTCAGCTCCCGTGTGCCAACGCCCGGCTGCCAGCACCTCGCTCATCTTTCCGCCGGCGGGGTGGTGACTCAGGCGGGCAGAGCGGGCGGGCGGGGAAACCGCACGGAGAAAACTCTGCCTCGCCATGTCACCCTCAGCATCCTGAGCCTTCTTTTTTTTTCCCCTCTGGTCTTCAGCGTGCGGTATCGGAGACCCTGCAGGGGCAGCTGGAGGAGCTGGAGCGGGCAGCTGCCCGCCTGCAAGAGCTCTGCCCTGCTCGCCTGTGCCCCGTCAGCCGGGAGGTGCAGGACACGCTGCGGGCGTGGGCAGGGCTGCGGGAGCTGCTGCGGCAGACCCGTGCCCACGTGCAGCAGGCCGGCCGGCTGCGGCACTTCTTCAGGGATTACTTGGCCATGATGTAAGTGGTGATGAGCCGGCGGGGTTGTCTCTGCGGCGGGGGAGCTGCTGGGAGCGTGGCGTTCCCGGAGCTGGGGATGCTCACACGTTATGTGGGCAGTGCTGGAGCCGGGAGCATCTGGAGCCCCAAATGAGGGGCTGTGCCCGGTCTGCGTGCACACAGCAGCCTGCTCAAGCCAGCCCCTGAGGGCTGCAAGGCCTTGCTTGAAGCCACCCCATCACCAAGCCATCCCAAAGATGGTGACAGCACGGGGACGGATGTCGGGGGGGACCTCAGGCCCTGCACAGCCGTCAGGGCCAAAGGGCATCTTGGCATCCCCGAGGAGCCACATCCCGTGGGAGGTGAGGGCAGGTTGGGAATGGCTTCCCTGGGTTGTCCCTGAGCCCGTCCTTCGTGTGCCCTCAGCTCCTGGACGGAAGACACGCGGGCTCAGATCTTCTCCGAAAGCCCGAGCAGCCACGGCTTCCTGGAGACTCAGTGTGAGGAGCTGGAAAAGAAGATCGAGGGCAAGCTGAAGGAGTTTGAGGAGCTGGCGGCGGCGGGGCAGCAGCTGGTGTCGGAGGAGCACTACCTGAGCGCCACGGTAAGCGGCGGAGAGCCAGGACGGGGGAGCCACCCTCGGCATCCCACGGGAATCCTGCAGGGACAGTCCCTGGAGGATAGAGCGGGCGGTGGGCACGGAGCCTGGTGAGTGGTACGGGGCCCTGGAGCCCGGGGTCCTGGCAGGCCACCCAGCATCTCCGTCCCTCCAGATCCAGGAGCGCCTGGAGGAGCTGCAGAGCATGCTGGGCTGGGTGCTGGTGCGCTGGCGAGCGCAGAGGCACCAGCGGGACGCCGGGAGCAAGCAGGAGGAGAGGAGGGACCCCGAGAGCCCCTTGAGAGCATCCCCTGCCGCCCAGGTGAGTACCCAGCTGCGCTGAGAGCGCTGATGGAGCAGGCGGCACACAAGTAGATGGGGGACGTGCCACGCCTGTGTGGTGACACCCCTGGGACACTCAGGCAGGACAAAAGGAGGATTGTCCTGACAAAGTGCAGCCCATCCTTCACCTTCCCTCCTGTCTCATTCCCCAGGAGCAGCGTGCCCCGTGTGCTCGGGAGAGCATCCTCAGCCCAGCGAGGTCCACTCCCTGCTCCCTCGCCGTGCCCGCACAAGGACCAGAGCCGCGGGTGCCGGCAGGAGCGGCGGTCTCCCCTCCAGCATCACCTCTCTCAGACACCCCGTCGGGAGGGGAGCGGGGCTGGGGGGACCCCAGCATCTCAGGAACCCCCGAACAGGCTCTGGCCTGGGATCCCTCTGAGACCTCCATGCTGCTGCTGCCGCCGCGGGGCCCCGGCGGGTTGGGGGGCACGGTCAACCTGATCCTGAGCATCGGCAAGAAGGGCGAGAAGAAGAAGGTGCAGATAGAGGAGGCACCGCGGACGGTATGTGGGGCTGGGCGGGGGGCTTGTAGGGCTCCTGGGTGTCCTCCGTGGTGGCACCCAGCCGGGCTGTCCCCAGGCGAGCTGCCTGGCCCGCATAAGTCTCTGCCGGATGTTGAGCGACTCCCGAGGGCTAAGGACCAGCTTGTGCCACCCCTTTCCTGCACTTCCCTGGCTGCAGCTCCTCACCCCCGCGCATCCAACACCCCTCTCTGTCTCTCTCTCCCCCTGCTCAGCTCCCTGCCACTAAACCCTCAGGCTGTAAAAACTTTTGGAAGCGTTGCCAGGGGCTTGTAGGAAACACTTGGGGTAGTTTAAAGCGAAAGAGAAAGCCGCCTCGCCAGCCGGCGGAAGAGGTAACAGCCCGGGGAGGCCGCATGCGGGGCGGAGTGGCTGCATGGTGTGAACCCGCCTGCTCCGGACCCGCGCTGCCGCAGCCACGCGCCCTGCCCACGGCACGCAGGGCGAAGGGAGGGTTGAGGGGGGGGGCAGCCCCAAGGGACAGGAGGTGCTCTTCCAGCTCCTCCAGGCAGGGCCGCTTTCGAGGGCTGGGGATGGCGTCCGTGGGGAAGAGCACAGCCCTCGGGGTGCTGGGCAAAGCGTTTTCAGGAGCCGGGGGTCACCGCTCTCCGCCCCTCCGTGCCCGCAGGTGCTGCTGGAGGAGAGCTACGGGGAAAAGGCCAGGAAAAGCGCCGGCACGCCGCAGCCAGCAAAGCGGGCGCCTGCCGCGTCCTGCCGCCCTCCGGCACCCAGCTCCGGCACGCCGGCGGCCTCCCACACCCTGCCCAAGGCCGGCGCCGGCTCCCTCTTCAACAGCCTGCAGAGGAGGGAGCGGGCGAGGGCCGAGCAGGCGCGGCTGCTGACGCTGCAGGGGATCATGGGCGCCAGCTCCCTGCAGCCCCTGCCCGAGGAGCGGCACGGCCCCAGCAACACGTGGCCTCTCAAGTGCGGCTGGAGGAAGGCGGCGGGGACCCCCGGCCCCCCGCTCGGGGAGCTGCTGCTCTACGTGAAGAACCCCCTGGTGCGGGACATCGACGCCGAGTGCGGGGCGGCCCCCCGGCACCCCAAACCTCGCCACGATCCCCCTGGAGCCACGCTTCGCCAGGGGCTGAAGGCCGCGTGCCCCCACCTTTCCCTGGGCTCCGTGCTCAGCCTGGAGCTGCCCAAGGATGTGGCGGTGCTGGGGCGCCTCCGAGATGCGGCACCGCCGGAGGAGGAGGAGGAGGAAGAGAGGAAGGGCAGGGGGGTGAGGTGGTGGGAGCCCCCCAGAGAGGCCGGGCGGCAGGAGGACACGGGCGGGCACAGTCCCCGGCAGCCCGGCGATGACCTGGGGGTGTCCCCCAAAGCCGAGCGAGGAACGTGGTTTGAAGAGGTGAGCTTCAACCCCAGCTACGGCCGGCACAAGGCACGGGGCCCGGAGGCTGCCCGCAGCACCGGGGAGGAGCGCAGGAGCCCGCGGCACCCCGCCAGCACCAGCCGACACCTCCCGGACTCGAGGCCGGGCCGGCCGCCCCACGTCAGCGTGCTGCACGAGCAGCTCGGCCGCGAGCAGGACGTGCTGGTCGCCCGCCTGGGCCAGGACAGCAGCCCCGGTGCCGCCTGCAGGGCCAGGCACCGCGAAGCTGCTCGGCTGGAGATGGGGACGTCCCCCTCCGGCACCCCGGTCAGGGCAGGAGCCGTCCCCGGCGTTGTCCGTGCTCAGCACCCACCCAGCAGCGCCCAGCCCGGGGGGTCCCCGGCTTCCCCCGCCGCTCCCACCCAGCTCTCCGTCTTCGAGTGGGCGCTGGGGTCCCCGCAGCCCCCCAGCCCGGCGCCGGGTGCCGGGGAGGTTTGCCACCCTGCCCACGGGCAGTTCGAGGAGGAGGAGGAGGAGCTGCAGGCCATCTGGGACGGGGCGGGCGAGCGGCGAGCGCCCAGCCACCCGCCGGGGAGCCCCCCCAGCTCCGACACCGCCGGCGGGCCCCTCATCCTCTCGGCGGCCAACAACGTGCTGGTGGCCAAGTTCACCCTCCCCACCGCCGCCCGGATCCTGCACAGCCCGGCGGGAGGGAAGGGGCACGGAGGCAGCCCCCACGGGCACGGGGCAGCCCCCTGCGTGGAGGAGACGGTGTCCGCGGCCCCCTCGGACAGCCCCGGTGTGGGGGATCGGCGGAGGCATCGGGAAGAGGAGAGAGAGGGCAGCCAGGTCAGTGCTACGGCTGGGGGCTCTCCCTCGGGGTTGGCAGGGTAGCGGGGTGCCCTAGATGATTTTGGGGACCCTGAGGGGTGAGGTGATGCTCACGTGCTCCAGCTGGGGATGTGGGGGAAGAGCGAGGGGCTGAATTCGGGAGTGCCAGCTGCACGGTGCTCCCCTACCAGTGCTCAGCCTTAGCAAGGCAGCACTTGACCCTAAAAAAAAAAAGGGCGCCCTGATGTAACTCAGCCCCAGTTGTCCCATTTGATGTTGCCCACTGGTGGGGGTCAGACAAAGCCCACATGCCATGGGGCTGCTCTGGGGCTCCTTCCCACACCTGCTGTCTGCTTGCAGGCTCCTGCTGGTAAAACGGAGTTTCAGATGATGGAGGGGACGCTGGAAAGGAAGCACGTGCTGCAGACGGGAGGGAGGAAGGTACGGTCAGTCGCCTTCGGGACCGGGGTGCTGGGCCGTGAGGCCATGGGGGCTGCTGGAGTGGGGGGCAGTGAGCAGACTCCTCCGTGCACCCCAGCCTCCTGGCAGCTGCGGGGCACGGGGCCTGCGGGAAGGACCCCGATGGTCCTAATAGTGGCACCCCATGGCATCTCACGGATGCTGGCCCCACCGCGTGCACAGAGCCCCCCCAGGGCTGCAAGTGGCGGGGGGCACTGCACCTCATCCAAACCCCTTCACCCACCATCCCCTGTGTCACCACTGCTGTCCCCTGCTCGTGTCCCGCAGGCGAGCTGCCGCGCCTGGGGCCTCTTCCACGCCGTGCTGATGAGGCAGACGCTGTGCTTCTACCAGGACCGGAGGGACAGCCTCAAGGTACGGTGCCTTGAGGGGGGGCTGTGTATGGGGGGTCCCTGTGGCCGGCTGGGGAAGGGGGAGCTGCAAACCCTGCCGTGGTTTTTGCTCTTCCCTGTGCTGCAGAGCTCCGTGGTGGCCCTTCCCCTCAACCTCGCCGGGGCCGTCTGCACCCCGGACACCGAGTACACCAAAAAGACCAACTGCTTCAGGCTGCAGTGAGTACCCCCGGCCCGGCCCCCGGGAGACGAGGGTTCACCTACAAGCCACGCTTTTCTTGCTGCTGACCTCTTCTTCCCCTGGCAGGCTGCGGGATGGCTCCGAGTACCTCCTGCGGGCCCCATCACAGCCCCTGATGAACGAATGGGTCTCCAAGCTGCAGCAAAACTCAGGTGAGCAGCCCCTGGAGTGGGCAGGGAGGAGCAGGCACCTCTGTGTTGCAGCCCCTTTGGAGGTGGGTGTGGGATGGATGAGCCGAAGCACGGCCTCGCCTCTGATTTATGCAGGCTCCTGACCTGCCTCGGGAGCTGTGCTTCTCTGCCAGCAGGATTTGGAGGCTTTGTTTTCACACCGCGCACACAGTTAGAAATCAGGAATAACAGGGCTGACGTCAGCCGAGGCTCAGCAGCAAAAAAGCCAGCCTCGGGAAGATTACAAATGGGCTCTGGTCTTCCCGTGCCCTTCATCTTCCATTCCCGTGGGGCCTGGGAGCCCCTTCCAGGCGAGGAGATCTGCCAGACCAGCATCTCCCCACTGCCACCGCCATTCCCTGGGGGCTCGGGCTGTGCATCCCGGGCTGCTTTGCAGGAGCCAGCGCAGCCCCTGCAGCCGGTGGCCACGGGTGGTCACCCCGCGGGCTCTCTGGGGTGTCCCGTGTGCCCCCCCGTGCTGCAGCGTGCCTCTCTGCCCCTGTGCCCAGGTTTCCCCGAAGTGGATTACTTCCAGGCGGCCGCGCAGTGCGTCGAGGGTGCCAGCGCTGCCGGGGGGTGAGTAGCCAGGGGGGGCTACCCTCTCACCGCCTCGGGTGGCCCACAGCAGGCAGTGGGGTGCCACGAGGCGCTTTCCCACTCGGGGCGGGGGGGGGGGTGGGTACCAGCCGCTTCTTCCACTTGGCCCTTGCGCTGAGGCTCTGCCCTAGCTCCGTCAGCCCGCAGCAAGCCGAGCTGTACCTCTCTGCTACCTTCCAGCTTCGGCAAGGCGCCCGGCCCCGGCAGCTCCCACCTGCAGGGTCACCATCAGGCCGTGACCGCCAAGAGCCAGGAGATCGTGGTGCTACCCCGCTCAAACGCCCGGCTGCAGCTGCCCCTGGACGCGCAGGATGGCCCCGCCGATGGCACGTCGGCAGCAGGTGACTTCCTCGCCTCCACGCCTCCGGGCCCCGTGGGGTCTCCCCTACTTGCTGCCCAAATGCAGCCCCAGCGGGTGCTCTTGGGGTTGCTCTGCTCCTGCCCGAGCTCCGTGGCAGAGCGCGAGGCTGGGCTGTTTGGGAGGATGCAGGGCTGTCCTGGGGTGGCCTTGCCTTGTGTCATAGTGCCGTGTTGGCGTCTGCAGGACATCCTGACTTGGGGTCAAGGCAATCCACTGGTGGAGAGCGTATCCACCTGGGCATGTGTCCCTGTAACGCCTCCTTGACCCGTCTCTGTTCTGTTTCAGAGGATGTCCGTGGGGCTGTCAGCCACACAGCCGGGCCCAGGGAGCAGCAGTGGTCACCCAGGACGTCCCCTGGGCTGTGGGACAACGGCTGCCCAGATGACGACGACTGCGGGCTGGTGGCCAACAAGCGGCGGTCCTACTCCTTCACCTCAGGTACGGTGGGGTCGGGGCACACGTGTATGGGGCAGCCTTGTCCAGCAGCCCCATCAGGGCAGGAGGTGCTTCACCCAACGGTGTTTGTCCCGTTGGAGTGGTGGTGGCCATGGGCTGGGTCACCCATCCCACCAGGAGGCATCTCCCCCGCCTTGTGCCATCTCCGAGCACCCTACAGGGTGGCTGTGCTCAGCCCCACAGCTACCAGTGTGGGGACAATGGCTTCTCTGGGCAAGCTCCTGGTTTTGCTGTCACAGCCAGGAGGTGGCACCAGCGCCCCTGTCCCCAGAGCCACCCGTGCGGTGCTGGTGTCCCCATCCCTGCACCCCGGTCTGCAGCACCCCATGCCCTGCTCGGGGAGGGCTCGGGGGGGGGCTGGCAGCCTCTCACTGCTCCCTCCCGCAGCCACCTACCAGAAGATCACCCCCGTGGCCGTGCCCCAGGAGCCGCTGGAGGCCGGGAGCAGCTACTCGGTCACGCTGTACATCGGGGAGCAAGCGGCGGCCGTGCCCAGGGCGCGCTGCCACTCCTTCGTGGCGCGGCCGGGGAGCCCGCGGGACGCGCTGGGGGAGAAGCCCCCCGGCCCCCCCCGCCCCAAGAACAAGTCCGTCTTCAAGAAGTTCTTCGGCAAGAAGGAGTGAGCCCCGGCCGAGGGGGAGGAAAGCCCCCGCCTGCCCGTGTTCTTCCTCTCGGGTGCCGTCGTCGCACCGTCTCCGCTCCCAGCACCAGCTCACCGCTCGCCGCCTGCCCGGGGGGGCTGCACCGCACCCCCGCCTCCCCCTTCCCGCCCCCGGGCCTCCCCCCACACGCAGCACAGGCAGGGCCGGGGGTGTTTTTATTAAAAAACAGATAGACACGCGGTCTGGGAGCTTCTTCATCCAGCCCGCAGAGGGGCTCCGGAAGGTGGGTGGTGGTCGTGTCAGAGGAGGGGGCTCCCGTGGCCGGGCTCGGTGCTGCTCGAGGGGAAGCCTGAGCCACCCGGCATCTCCCGAGGAGCTTGGTCCTGTGGTTTTCCCTGTTGTCCCCGGCCCAGCTCGTCCCTCACGGCACCTGGACCCCGTTTCCCTCACTTGCTCAGCCTCGAGCCTCGTGCTCGGTGCAGGATGGCCGCAGGCAGGCGCGTGCTGCGTGCTGTGGTGACGGTCAGGGAGCGTGGCCAGACCCCGGGGGCTTCCCTGTCCCAAAATTTTGCAATAGCTTCGCCAGGCCATGCTGGTTTCAGCCACTCTGGTTCCTGTCTGTGCCGGGAAGGGGAGGGAGCCCAAACCCCCATCCGGGTGTGCACCAGCCCTTGGGCAAAAAGGGCAGGTCTGTGAGGACGCTCCCGGCAGGCTCCAAGGCTCAGCCTCTCCTCCGCAGGCGCAGGATGGGGCTTAAAATAGCCGGGCTGGCTGCCGCCCAGATCCGCAGCGAGGGCTGCGAGCGCAGAAACGCGAGCAGCGGGCACGGGGCTGCTCCCACCCCCCTGTGTCCCACTGCAACCCCCAGCTGGGGACGGGGGCAGCGGTGTCACCCAGCGAGGGGCTTCGTGCTCCCGGAGGGGGGGAGTTGGGGGGATTTGGGGCCGCAGATTTCTCTTGGCTCGGTCTCTTGGCTCGGTCACCTGTTTTCCTCCAGCACCGCCGCTGGGCCCGTGCACACTGCCTTAATGGGAAGAGAGGAGCGGGGCGGCTCGCTCGGGGCTGAGGGGGATGCCCTGGGACGGGGCCAGCCCCGGCCGTGCCGCGAGGAGGCACTTGCAGCCCCGGCCGTGCGCAGCAGCCGCTCGGTCAGGAGCCGCCAGCTCATTCCTGAGCTGCTGAGGGGCCCGGTGGAGGGGCAGCGGGGCTGGGGCTGCACGGAGGGCTCGTCCCCCCTCACTGCTTGGGGTGCGTGACACCCAGAGCCACCGACTTGCCCAAAGTGTCCCACGCTGGCCCAAGTCCGGCACGGCGGCGTGAGACGAGACGTGTAAAACGGAGAGGGGACGGGGGCACCTTGTGACCCCAGGCAGAGCCCACGGCACGCTCCCCGTGCAGCGGGGCATCGCAGGAGGGCACCGTCCCCTGCACCCACGCTGCAGGAGGGCACCTCCCCCTCCCCCTCTCCCCTTCCTCGCCCTGGCGCCGGGCCCCGCTGACGAATCCCGCTGGCGGTCTCGATGGCAGGCGCCGCTTCCCCCCGCTAATCCCCGCGTGCACGCAGCCTCCACTTGCTGAGCCAGCGGGAGCCCTGCGGAGCCGCTCGCAGCCAGCGCCCGGCTGAGGAGCTCGTGGCACGGTGAGGGGCTCCGCAGCCCCCGTCCTCCCTCCACCGGAGGATCCCCGGCACCGGGCAAGGCGGCAGCGGGGAGCTGAGCCCTGGAGGTAACGGGCAGGGTGGCGAGAGGGAAAGGCGCTGGCTTGGGGGCTGGGGAGGGGACGTGGCTCTGAGAAGCCGCCACAAGGACCCACGTGCAAGGTCACCCCGCAGCCGGGGGCCTGTGCCGAGCTCTGTCACCCACCGCCCCGTCCCTCTGCCCCGGGGCTGAACGGGGATCTGGGGATCTGGTGACAAGGACGATGCGGCTCCCGGCCGTGCTGCGGCTGGAAGGGAAAGGGCCGGGGGGATCTGGGTCTGCAAGGCGATGCCTATAGGGCAGGGCCCCCCACTTCACAAGGACTTTGTCCCCAGGAGGGCATGGGGCATCCCCGCGCGGGGGCTGGGGGCTGTCCTGCAGCCGGGTGTCCTTGGTGCGGCGGGCAGAGCGCTAGGACCTGGGGAGAGGCGGGCAGGCAGCGCTGGCAGCTCTCCCCCTGAGCAGTGCGGGATCCGGGCTTGTCAGCCGGCAGCACCACGGGCACGCAGCCTGCCAGCGGCCCTGCGGACACCGGGAAAAAAAAAAAAAATAAATCACAGCAACATGTAAGCGTGTGTGGCTGTGCCCCGGGCTGGCACCGTGCGCCACGGACAGCCGCCGCGGAGCTGCAGGGGCTGTAACTAGGGCACGGGGCTGAGCGGCGGTGCCGCGGGACACAGCAGGTCAGAGCTGGGGCACGGGGACACCGGCAGCGGTGGCTTTGCTCTGTGCGCTGTCCCACAGCGGGGCAGGGGTTGGGGTGCCGTGGGGGTGGCAGGTGGTCCGGTGGGTTTTTTGGCCCCAGTGTGCTCGCCCCCACGCTCCCGGCCATACTGGGGCGGTGCCTTGTGTTTCTGTAAGGTCCTTGGGGCGCCTGCAGCGCGGGGGACACCACCGGGGAGCCCTCGCTCTGTGCCCCTCCGTCGGGATTTCGTCCCCAGCGCTGCCCAAACCTCGCAAGCCCTTTGTCCCCGGAGCCAGGCTCTCTCCCGTGACCCTTCCAAGCTGCGGGCTGACCGCTGGGAGCACGCCCTCGGCCCTCGCTCGGCTCCCTCCCCAGCTCCTTCCTCCCCAGGCGCCGTCCCCGTGCTGCCCTCGGCGTGATTCGGCGGGGACGCGGTGGCCCCGGCTGCCCCTCGGCTTGTTTGCAGGATCCTGACCCCGCGCGCGGGGCGCAGAGGCCGGGGCAGGGTCCGCAGCCTGGCCCTTGCCCCCACGCTGCCTCTCGGCGTGGCGGCACCGTGCCGCTGTCCCGGCCACGACCCCACACGGGGGACGCGGGTCGGGGTGGGCAGCCCCGGCTTCAGCCCACCGAGCTGCTCCGGGGGGGCTCGTCGGCTTCTCGGGGAGCTCTGCCCGGTTTTTTGGGGGGGGCTCCCATCACCTCCATAACCACATCCGTAATGCACCCATCCCGGCTGAGAGTAGCACCCCAAAATCTTGAGGGGGGGGCCCCACCTTTGGGTTCTCGCCAAGCCCCCAAAAGGCTGCTCCGACCCTCCCCCCCCCCCAAAAAAAAAAAAAACCACACAGCCCCCCCCCAGCAGCCCCGAGGCGCCGGGGACGGGCGCGCCGCCGGCTGCGGCCAGCAGAGGGGAGCACCGGGCCGCGCTCCCCCTGCGATGAGTTTGTCGGTGCTTTGGCACGGCTCCGGGGCCCTTCCCGGCGCAGCGGGCTCAGCACCGCTCGCCCCAGCCCACCCGAAACCCGGGGAGAAGCAGGTGGCGCCCCGAGGAAGCCCCCTCTCCACGTCTGCACCCCAAAGCCCGGTGGCACCCCCAGGGATTTCCTTTGCCCTGGTTTTTTTTTTTTTTTTTTTTTTTTTTGCACATCCCCTGCCCCCGGGCGTAGCTAGGCGGGCGGGTACTCACTTGGGGTGCACCCGATGGGGGGGGGCTCAGGCTTTTTTCCTCCTCTCCTGGGCTGTCAGCGTGCTCAGCGGCCAGCCTCAGGTTCGGCCTGCCCTTCTGGTGATGCCTCATCATCGCGCCCCGTTGGTTGGCCTTGGGGCCACGTTGTGGCTTGGGAACGCAAGCAAACACGGCTGGCAGGGAGGGGAAATAATGAGCGGCCTGTAGTGCTGGGAGCTGTGGGAAAGGTCCCTCCTGGGTGTCTCCCCGGGAGATGTTTGGGAGCATTCAGCCACAGCTCCGCTGCTGAATTGCCCGAAGGGGAAAGCGTGACAGGACAGGCTCCGCTCTCCAAACAGGATTTAGCCAGCCGTGCCAGGCGTTTACACAGAGCCGAGTTCCTCCACGCCAGGCAGCGGCTGGCGGGCTGGGCGCGGATTTGGGCAGGCACCGCCGTGAAAGCTCCTGGGGCTGCGTGCGGAGCCCTCTTCTGCCCGTGGCCACGTGCCGCGGTCCCCATGGTGCCATCCCCACGGTCCCCATGGTGGGTGGCAGCTTCTGGCCGTGCTGGCGCTCCCCAGGAGCCATGCAGGGCTCTGCCCGCTGGTGTCAGGACGCCTTGGGAAGGCTGATGGGGAGGTATGGCTTCGGGATGTCCCTCCTGTCGGGGCTTTGGGCAGGGAGGGGACGACACGGCAGCAGCCCTCCCTTCTCCCTGGCACGTTACCCCTTTCCCAGCTCCCCTGGCGCATTTCATGAGCGTGGCCGGGCGCCAGCTGGCTCCTTGGTGGGACGCTGGCGCTGCCGGCCGAGGGCCTGGATGCCCCCCGCACACCGCCTCAAAGAGCCGGGTGCCCTTGTGGATTTGCGTGGCTCCCTCGGCCCACGCTGCCACCTCAGAAGGGTTTGTGCCCCGCCCAGCCCGCACCCAAGGGCTGCCAAGGGGAGCACCAGCGCCAGGTCCCAAAGATGCTGCTGTCCCCACGAGCACCCGGCCCTGCTTCCCCTTGGGATGATGGAGGGAACGGGAGGCCTGAGAGCACCTGGGCCCCTTGCTGAGCTGGTGGACAATGGGTTTTGTTCCTGCTTGCTGAGCTGGAAAGGCACCCACGGCCCCATTTCCACCGTGAGCAGCCTGGCTTTATCCCGGCAGGTCTGGCCGCGGGAGGACGCAGAGGGACAGCGGCGTGCCGGCAGTGTGCGCGGCCCCCTGCGAGCGGTGACAGGCACGGCCGGAGCTCCGGGGAGCATCGCAGCACACAGGTGAGCATCACCTCCTGCCCCAAATCACAGAGCAGGCATCCCCGGGGTCACCGCTGGGAGCCCTGTGAGCGATGGTGGCAGAGCCCTGTCCCCAAATGGGGCTGGCAGCAGCTCCCGGGGACTTCAGCAAGAGGCTGAGGGCCTCTGTTGACCATCAAATCATCCGGGACTGCTGCAGCCTCATTACAGCTGGGTCTCCAGGAGCCTGTAGGGTTTTTTCCCCCTGCCATTGACCAAGAGGTCCAGCATCGTCTGTGTTTCCCTCCACGTGACTGATGAAAACGCTCCTTCTCCCGCCTTGCCCGGCGCAGCTCCGCTCCCCTGGCCTGTCCCCTGGCCGTAACCCCCCGGGTGTGCCAGCAGGATGAGAGCCGGTTTCCCGCAGCCCTGCCGGGGGGTGAGCAGAGCAAACCAGCTCTGCACGTGCCCAGGGAGAGCGAGACCTCCGCGCGGCAACATGCATGCCTGTGTTTTATAGCCCTGCCTTTCCGCACACAGGCGCTGCAGGTGGCCGGGGCTGCCCTCGCTTCTGCAAAAAGCCCTCGGCAGGAGGGGTGCCCCGGCAGCACCGCGCCCGCAGGCCTCGCACCAGGCATCGTCTGGGCACCCTACGGGCACAGCGCCCCGCATGCCAGCCCCCTGCTATCCCGCAGGCCTGAAGCGCGGCCCCGTTTTGGGCACAGAGGCTGATGCTCGGCTTGGATTTGGGATGGCAAGCGTGGACTTGGAACGGGTTGGTGCGCAGGCCCGTGTCCTCGCGGTGCCTCGGTTCCCTCCGTCTGCAGCACAGGCAAATGAGGGGAAAAGGAAAATCTCGTTCCGGAGGAGGAAGGCTTGTGGGTTAATTAACATATGGTTGCAAAGTGCTTGCAAATCTCCGAGGGAAGCATTTGCCGTGGGTGCCAACTGTAAAGGATTCTTGAAACGCCGAGCGCATACAAATATTACCTAGCTCCTCAGGCTCTAAAACTCAAACATTGCCCAGGAGGTACAGAAAATATTTCTTCAGATTATACCCACTGCCTGGAATAAATCTCACGTTTTGCTCTTGTTTTCAAAATCAGCCGCTTGTTTGCCTTCCCCTTTTGGATTTAGTCGCTTTAGTGGATGCGGGGAATTGCTACAAGGAAAAAAAAAAAAAAAGCAGCTTTTGTGAAATGTTTGGCAGTGAGCGTATCTGAAAGGGGAGCACTTCTGCTTGTTCTGCCTGTTAAAAACTGGTTAACTAGGTTGGAGTACAGCCTACAAACTGGGCTCCAGGTGACGGCTTTGGCTTGCCTGTGGCACACACTGGAGGTTTCGGAAGGAAAAACTCAACCAGCCTCTCCGGCAGGCCCCGTTGATGGGTCTCCCAGCATTATATAAGGGAGAGACTTTGCTGGCTGCCTTCCTCCGGGAAAGTACAAGCCTGCCTTCTCCCTTTGCTCCGGGGAGCGAAGCAAGCTGCCAGCAGCAGCGGCGTACTTTGGCAGCACGCTGCTGCTTCCCGACGAGGAGGGTGGGAGAGCAGCAAGCCCCCGGGCTCGCTCCGGGCTGGCTTTTCCCCGTGCGCGGGGGAGAAACCCCTCTCCACGTGTCGTGACGGCGTGGGGCGGTGGTGGTCCTGGTGCCAGCTGTTTCCAGTTCGGGGCAGAAGCGTTTTCCGGAGCTGTTTGCTTCTTCTGGGAGGACTTGTTGTTGTGCTCGCAGGAACGAGCTCGATAACACGCGAGCCACTGGGGAGCAGAGGGCTCGGCAAAGGCTGTGCGCCCAGCCCGGATTAAGCAAGGCAGCTCGGCCCTCCAGCTGGGGCGCGTATTTGTTTGCGGGGGGATGCGCGAGCTGTGAGCAGCTGAAGTGTTGGCTTAATGCTCGCCTCCACCACCTGCCCGGCTCTGCCCAGAGGCCACGTGCTGGTATCGGCACCGCTGCTGCAGGCGGGGGCTGAAGCACCCCTCCTGAGATGGGAAATGGGGTGCAACCCCAAAGCTGGCTTGTAAGGGGTGATGTTTCACAGCCCTGAGCCGCTCGCACGTCCAAGCACCGTGCCTTGCTCGCCCCAGGCCACCTGCTTGCCCACGGGAGGACACCTCTAGACCTGGTCCTGCAAATCAGTGCTGGCTGGGTGAGGATCTGTGTGCCGAGAAGCAGCCAGGCTGGGGCTGCCTTCCTCCCCGTGCCCCCCCGGGCACCCTGTCTGCCTCCCGTCTGCCTGCGGTCACCGATGGCTGCGCTCGGTGCTAATGGGTTTTAAAGCCCACATCTCCACCGAGAGAGACGGCTCTATGCAGCCGTGCCAACTCCAGTCCTTGGGAGTGTCGTTAGGAGCAGAGCTGTGAATTAGGCAACGTTTAATCCGGTATGTTGGCGACGGTAAGTGCTGTGTACCCTGCTGCTGAAAGCCCGGGGTGAGGCAGCAGCTACGCCCACCTGCTCCTCAAGTGGAGGCTTACTGGAAAATCGAGTAGGAAGGAGATGTTGTGGTGGTTTTCCTCCCGACGGGGTCCGGGTCTCTTAATGGTGCTGAGAACTTGCTACCGGCTCCTGGAAGCCCAGAGGTGGCTCGAGCGGGTGCCGGCGCTCCGCACCACGCGCCAACGAGTCCCCGGGGGGATTGGTTCCCGTAGCATTTAGCTAAAATTAGAGCTTATAAATAACAGTAACATCTTAACGATGCTCGAATGTTAGCTTGTGCTGCTGAGCTGCGAGTGTGACCTCTCGAGGGGAAACGCAGGGCCCGAGCCAACGCGGCACCAAGGTCCCCGCGTCTCCCACAGGAGCTCGTAAGGCTCCGTAGGCGGCAGCGTGGCCGATCTCACAGCTAGAGGGGTGATTTTAGACATCCCAAAGCAGGCGATGCTGCAGCCTTCCACTTGGTTTTCTATTTTTCCCTTCCCTGTGTATTTTGAGGTGATCTTGGTTGGTGTTTTTCCCTTAGTGGGGGAAGGAAGGGAAGGGAGAGGAGGACTTTGCCTGCGTTGCAGCTCACCCGGAGCAAGACCTTCCAGACCGGAGACGTTTAGGGAAAATAGGCTGGGGAAAGGCAGGCCCCTGGGCTTGGATCCGTCACTGCCTGCGAGACACAGCAGGAGCTTAATTGGAGACGGGAGCTTTTAAATTTAATTTGACGTGATACGAATCTTACACTTGGTGCAACAGTCTCCTGCCTTGTTATCCAACAACGCTTTCTGCTGCTCGCTCCGTGTTCTCAGGGCTGCCTGCGGGCAGAGCCCAGCAGCACAGGATTGCGATAAATGGGTTCCGCCGGCACCAGCAGGGCTCCTGCAGCGCTGGTGCCGCCGAGCAAGGCGGCGGAGAGGCCACTTCACCAGGGTGACACGCTGCTGTGCTTCAGAAAGCGCCGGTGGCTGTCTCTCCTGTGTCACCGCTGCCTTTTTTTCCGGCTGTGTGGACTTTTTGCTTACACGTAGAAGTTTGCAGTTCGGATGTGAAATAAAAGCTTGGCCTTCGGACGTGTTTCTGCAGGAGAGGCATGTCGTAGAGCATCTTGCGAGAGTCAGTGAGGATGGGGATCTGCATGAGCACCTGGGGTCGTTTAGCTTCCAATTTCCATTTCTAGCCCAACTGATGGCTGTCTGCAGAGTTTCCCGGGGAGGTTTATCGGTGCAGAAAACACTTGAGCAGTCAAATAAGGGGTAAGTTTACAAGCTGCGGTCACCTCCCGGGGCTGCGACGTACAGGTGAAGAGATCCAGCAAGGAGGGCAGCGTGTTTGAACCAATGGCCGAACAAAAAAAGATCCCTACAGCCGCCCAGCCGCCCAGATATGAGCCCGGGTTAGCATGCACACCCATTCGCCGTGGGACAAAGTACCCTCAGCGCTGGCGTACCTTGGCACTTAAGCAAAACAACAAGTAGGCTTTGGATGCCAGCTATCTATACCGATCGATTAACGTGAGCTGTTAAAAAAAAAACACCTCCTGGAGCCGGTGCAAGCGGGGAAAGGGCCCGGAGCCCGCCGCTGCTCGCCCTTTGGCCACCGGGTGCCCCGCGCACGGGCGCGCCCCGCATCCCGGGGAGCCGGGGGGGGGACCCCGCGTCCCTGCGCCCCCCCGGGGCTGCGGGACACGGCTCCCCCCCCCACCCCGTGTCCCCCCCTCGCCGTGGGGCGGAGCGGGAGGCGGGCCCGGGGCGGTGCGGAGCGGTCGGCGGGGAGCGGGGCGGCGTGGGGCCGAGGAGCGGCCGCGGAGCCCGGCCCGGAGCGGGGGGAGCCGCAGGTGGGTGCGGCGGGGGGGTGGGGCTCGGGATCCCCGTGGCCGTGGGAAGGTGGGGACCCCCCCCCCCCCCCCGCGGGGCGTGGGGACCGCGTGGCGCCCGGTGGCAGCGCCCAGCCCGGCCCTCGCGGGGCTGGAGGCGGCAAAAGGAAGAGGCGGCAAAAAACGACTCGGGGGGAGGGAGAAAAAAATGGGGGGGGGGCCGGCTTGCGAGCGGCTGGGGGGGCCGGGGAGCGCGGGGGGGCGGCGGCAGAGGGCTCCCCGTCGGGGGGATGCGTCCCTGCGTTCCCCCCAGCGCTGCCGGGGCCACGCGTGGGGCGCGGAGCTGCCCCCCGTGGGGATGGTGCGCCCCCCCCCCGCGGGTGCTGCTTTGCTCTCGGTGTTTTCCGCCCTCCCGGCCTCCCACGGCAGCTCCGAGCCCCTTCCCCTAACTTATTTTAGGAGCGCGAGCCGGCGCGTGGTTTTGGGGCCACGAACCCGGTTCCCGGCCACGGGTGGGTGGGATGCGGGGTTTCCCCGGGGGCGATGCGTGGGCCCCCCAAGCGCTGCGACCACCCGCACATCGCACGGAGGTGCAGGAAGGCGCGCGGGCTGAGCCCCACGTGCCACCCGGCCCCACGTGCCACCGGGTCCCCTCGGCTGGTGGCCCGCCGTGGTGGTGGCGGGTCCCGCACGGGGAAACGCTCCCGGCTGGCCGTGGGAAGCGGCGGCAGGTTTCAACAAGTGTTTTTCTGTTCCTGAGCACATCGGCCGCGTTAGCAGAGTCTGGCGCAGGCAGGAGCACGGGGAGCTCGGCGTGGAGCCCTGCCGTGCCGTCCTCCCCAGCCCTGTAGCTAAGCCCGAGCCTCTCGCCCCTGCTACGCGCTGAGGCTGGCCAGGCTGACGCTGCGTCTGCCTCGGAGACAGGCTGTCGGCTCGTGGGAAGGCGGCGGTGGCCAAGCCCTGGGGCTGTGGGATCTCGGACAAGCGAGCCTGTATCCTTCAGCCCAGCAGATTCCCCAGGGCTGTGGGCAGCAGGAGGAATTCGTGCAGCTGTCGGCCACAGCTGGATGCGCTTCCTCGCTGCTCCAGAGCAGGAAGCAGCTCGGCTGCCCCACGGTTGCCTGTTGCGAGCCGACACAATTGAGGAGACTTCTGTGGATGCCGACATGGGAAATCCCACTCTCCTCTTGCACCCCGTCCCGGCTTGGCGGCATCATTTCCGCTCCTCGGTCCCTGCGAGCTGCTCCCTCGGGCCTGCCCTCGCTACAGAGCTCGCTCGGGGCACGGCTGCGCAGGGATGCTTTTCTCTTGGGTTGGTCTCAGGTCTGAGGGGTGGCTGGTGCCGAGTCAGTGCGGTGTGGACACCACGCTCGCGCCCTGCTGAGCTCTCCTGCCCCCACCGTTGCCTTTTGCTCCCAGGAAGGACAGGTAGGTTTGTTCTCGGCTCCCTGAGACTGCGTCTGTGGAGCAGAGGAGCTTTCGTGTGGCTCCAAGGGCTGTGGCATAGGCCCCAGAAGGTGATTTGCAGAGTGGCTGCCCCCCTGGGCCAGTGCAGATGAGAGGCGGGGGCTGTGCCAGGTACCTGGAGTGAGGAGGAGGAGAGCAGAGGATGAAGATGTCCACCTCAGCCTGGCCCAGCAATCGTGGCCCCGGCACGCAGGGCAGTAGGGCACCTCCGTGCTGCACTTTTCCCTCCTGAAGGTGCATAGTCCATTTCACCATCACGGCATCCCTGCGCTCATTATCATGGGGTGAGATGTCCTTAATGAGTCCCGTCCTCTTTGAAGTTGAGCCATGGGCTTTGTCCTTGCCCCGTGATGACCGGTCTCCTTCCTTGTTGTGGCCAGGGAGGAAGCCGGGGTGCGGAGGACGAGGCACCCGTTGGCCTGGCACGGCACCCTCCTCGCTTTGCCCTGCTCCTCTCAGCTCCCTGGGCAGAGGCAGAGCTGGGTCCAGCCTGCAGCCGTCTGGGGAGGTGCCGAGCCTCGAAGGCAGCAAGCACCTCCTCTGCTTTCGCCAGGAGTCCTTGGGAGTTGTTAAGGAAACTGCGAAACTCTTATCAGCCAGCAGAGCACTGTTTGCTTGCCTTTGTTACCAGCTCAGTACTGACCCTGAAGTGCAAACTCCATGCATCTTCCCCCCAGCACTGAGCTCTTCCCCTGTCAACATAGCACCGGTGCGTGCAGGGCAGCGAGGAACCGCAAGCTCTCATGGTCATGCCCATGCTAATCAGTGTCCCCATGCCTTTTACTCACCTGCCGGCGAGCTCAGGCACAAAGCTCCCCGAGGAGCGCGCTGCAGGCTTTTGCAGTTGGGCAGGAGCCAGGGTTTTAATGGGCAAGCAGCTCTTGGGGTTTGGTTAAGCAGTGTGAAGGCAAAAAGTAAGAGGGTCCCTGCTCCCGTGGGAGGAGTGTAGCTCCTGTGTGAGGGTAGTGCTGGCCTTGCCCAGCTTCATTTGGGATGCGGATGGTGTGCAGGACGTCACTCTTGGTGACATTTTGGTCCTACTCTGGCTTGGAGCAGGCTTTTCCCTGGTTTTGCCACTCCCTGAGGAAGCAGAGGCTCAAAGCACTGGGTCCTGCGGCCAGCAGTGGCACAAATCGGTGAGCCTGGTGCTCGAGGCTGTTTGTCAGCCTTGTAGCTAAGCTGTGGGTGCACACAGCCAGGCTTTGCCTCCAGGAGAGCTGCTTTCTTTGAGGCAGATGGGGAGCAGAGACTTCGTGTCTGCCTGCAGGATGACGGAGAGGCAGCCAGCAGGAAATCAGGCTGATTGCCGCAGCCTTGCCTTCTTCCCAGCAGTGCCAGGGGGGATTTATTTTAGTTCATTTTCTTTAGGACTTGTCAGATGGGAAAGCACCTCGCTGTGAAATTTCCAGCGCCTCCGTCGACAGCTGGCAATTTGCTGAACGAGCAGCCCCGGGAGCTGCAGAGGGAGGCACGTGGGGGACACGGCTGGGTCAGAGCAGCAGGAGCAGTGGGGCGTGCAGGGCTCTGGGGCATGCAGCCCACCTTAAAGTTTGCTTGTGGGATACCCCGGGAGCTCGGGGCCGAAGGGGCGGCCGGCATGGCGTGGCTGTGCCCTTCCAAGCCGTCGGGATCCGCAGGTGTTGCGTTGCGGTTGAGGATGTTGCGTTGGCTCGATCCTTGCGCCATCCTGTGACAACAGCGGCATTCTCCATTAACCATGGGCGGCAGGCCGTGCCAGCAGCGCTCAAATTGCAATGCAGCCGAGCGATTAAGAAGCAATCCGCCCTCCCCTGCAGCTTCTCCTTCCCGTCTTCACACCTGCTCCTTGTGGCGACGCGAGGCCGGGGTGACCACGTGCTGAGCCACATCAGGAGCTGATCTGCCGGCACGCTGCCGGACAGGGCTGCTACCTGGGGCAGCAGGAACGGGGTGCCTGGGCGATGTGGGGCAGGAAGACACAGATCTTATCGCAAAATCCCAAAATAGATAGGACTGTGCCTCACACAGCAGCTCTTACCATTACCCTCCGTCATCCACAGTGAATAAGAGCTTTCCAGGAGAAACAAACCCCAGCACCACAAAGTGCCTGGCTACTTATAAACAAGGACAAGTCATCTGCCACCTGCTGTCCCTCTCGTCCTTTGGGATGTTGTGAAGCCATCGCTTCAGCAGGGTTCGGCCAGTGGGCTGCCTGTCCCACAGCCGGGCTGTTTGCCGTGCGTCAGCACAGGCCAGTGTGAGGGTGGAAGGTTTATCCTCTGACTTATTCCCTCCAAAGGATGCGTCTTGAGCCAGCGACGCTCACTCTGGCTGCACATGCACCCTTGTTTTTGTGGGGACGGCTGTGGCAGAAATGCCCTGTCTCCTGTGGCAGAGCCGCCATGTCCCTGTCCATCACAAAATGGCCGCAGCCAGCGGCTGAGGCGGGTTCAGGATGTGTGAGGCACTGTTGCCATCCTTGGCAGGCCCGGCAGCTGGCAGCAGCACCTTGTGGGATGTGGCAGCTGCCAAAACCCGCTTTCCTGCCCGGCATCCCATTTCCCAGCAGGGCCGTGCGTGTTTCGTGTCGAAAGCAGTGGTCAGCCAGGGCCTGTGTTCCCGAGCCGGCCTGTGGGCACCCAAAATAGCCCATGTATTTCCGCCCCGTGGTGAGGGAGGAAGCTGCTCTGTCCCAGTGCCCTGGGGCCACCCATGGGCGGGTGGCCTCCTGTAGTCCTGCTCATGTCCCCCTTGCTGTCCCCTGAGCCCTGTCCCTCTGAGGTACCCTGCGGCTGCCCGGGGTGCAGCCGAGTGATGCCATATGCACGGACAGGGGTTCCTCAGGCCCGAGCGTGAGCCACGGGGAAGCTGCCGGAGCAGAAGAGATGTGCCCAGCCCTGCCGCTGGGCTCTCACCAGGGCTCTACCCCCCAGGTGTCCCCATGGCCGTGTGGGAGCCAGAGGTGGCCCTGCCTGCCACGGGGGTGCGGGACAGCCTGGGCCTTGTGGGGTGGCACGGCTGGGCTTGCTCTGCCCTCCCCGCATGGCCATCCTGGTATGCGGTGGCCTGGGCTCCCAGCTGATTTTTGCATTAATGGTGTCCTGCCCCTTCTCCCCGTAGGGTTTTCTTGACTCAGGAGCGGAAACCTGGCTTCCTCCCATTGTGCCTCTTCCTGCTGTGGCCCCCGGGACGACCCCTTTCCCCCAGCATCTCCACGTGGCCCCTGGGACCTGCATGAGGGTGGACCTGGAGATGGTTTCCTTTAGGTTATGCTCTTTTTTTTGGAGGTTTCCGCAGATGCGTTTGAGTAGAGCCCTGCACAACTTTTTCGTTCTGCCCTTGGGAGAAAGGGGCTTTATTTTTCTAATTTTCCAGCCCAGTTCTGGAAAACTGTGCCCTCTTCCCAAGTGAGGTCAGGGCGGTGACGTGACGTGGGTGGCCTTGTCTGAAGGTCATCGCTGCCACCTCATGTCTTGCAGGACAGGCCGGTGTGCCCCAGGAAGAGCAAAGTGAGGACGTGTTGGGAAACCAAGCATATCGGCCAGCTCTTGGCTTGTTGTCTCTTCCTTCTCCCCGTGTCCCCACTTCTGGGGTGACACCCTTCGCCCCATCGTGGTGTGTCGGGGTGGAGGGGAGGCCTGTGCCCGAGGTGGTGGCACCTGAGCAGCCAGCTCGCTGCAGGAGCCCCTACCAATCCCTGTCTCCGCAGGCAGGCTCCCGAGGGCAGCTTATCTCTGTCCCTCCGATGTTAGCTCTATCTGGGGAGCTCCTTCTCCCTGCTCAGCAGTGACGGCCCCCCCTAACTGCTGCCCTCTCCGGGCACCGTATCTCCTCTCCCACCCCCAAACCGCCGGCCTCGGAGCCAACGACGGCTCAGATACTTGCGGGGCTTTACCGCCAAGGCGGTGCTGTCCCCAAAGCCCCGGCTGCCCTGCGTGGCCCGAAGTGACCAGGACCCGGGGGCTGGGACCACCCTGCCCTTCTGGTAAGCTTCTTGCCATGACTTTAAAACACCTGCCCTGGTCAATGAGGGGAATGGCCACTGGCTTTGGGGTGCAGCGTTTGCTGGGGTGCTGAGCAGCAGCACCCGTCTCTGCTGCATGGGGCTGTGTGGGTGCCTGGAGGGGTTTTTCTGGCTGGGGACCCAACACTGGGGCACTCGCTGCATCTGTGGGGCTTCCCTCCTGCTGCTTGGCTTTTCTTGCTCTCTGTATTTTGCCAGCTCTAATGGAGGTCTAGAAACCCGCTCAGCATCCAAGGTGGGGACCCATGGCCTTGGGGTGTGGGAGCTCAGCGATGGGGAAGAGTTCCAGCAGGGGCAGTTTTAGGGCTGGCTGTGCCCCATCACTGCCACTCTCCATCACGGGAAGCCCTTCAGGGGCAGCCCATGCCCTGCGTGTTGGGGAGCTGTGGCCAGGGGGAGGAATTTGTGGGCAGCAATGACCACGCTTGGTGTCAGCGCGGTGCAGCCAGGAGCTGCTGCTTAAGGCACAGTGAGCGACCTGACGCCGGGCACGTAAAAGGGGCATAATTGCCAGGTGCAGGACAGCGCGTGGCTTGCTTGTCAAATTAAGAACATAAATGGAGGGCGTGAGAAGAGCCTTTCCGGATTAATTTACACACCCGGGTGGCTCGACCTGCCGGGGGCCCCCGGGGAGCCTCTCGGGACTCCTTGAACCCTCCAGATAAGGGACTTTGCAGCTGGCTGGTGTGCGCGGTTCAAAACACGCCGCAGGGCTGGACGCTCCCCCTTTGCCTCCCCGCGCCACCCGGCAGCCAAGATAAGGGCCAGGGCGGCTACCGGCAGCGGGGACATCCCCAGTGTCTCCTGCTCAGCGCAGAGCCTGTGGGGCAGCTGTGGGAATCCCGTGTAAGTGCTGCAAGCCAAAGGAGTGGGGCTCAGTGTCTACCTTTCCTTTCCTCAGTGAATGGGTAGCAAGGTGAGGCAGGATGCAGGCCAGAAATGGTGCTCCGGGAGGTGTCAAGGAGGCGTAATCGCTACACACTGTGCAGAAACACGTGTGGGGTGAGGGTGCCTGGACGGGGTGTCTTTCAGGAGTATTTTCTGCCCGCCAGCGCCTCGCGATGCGAAGGGCAGCAAGGCGATGGGGAGGCCGAAATGCTTCGCCGAGCTCCTTCCTCCAGGGCCAAGGGCAGAGCAGCGATGGGGGAGCGGAGGCTGCAGTGAGGTGGTTTGCATATAGAGGCAGGGCTCAGAAAGGAGAACAACAAGTACAATAGGAAGTGTTACCAGCTCGCTGGTGGAAACGGCTCGTAAAGCACACCGGGAGTAGAAAGCCAGCCACGGGCTGTTGGGGAGGATCAGAGGAGAGGCCGCAGAAGAAAAGGCAAACAAAGCATTTGCCTCTGCTCTCCACGAGAGCCTGAGCAGTTGCTTCCACGCTGCGTCCTTCTGTCAGGGGGCTCAGCATCTGAGGAGCCCGGAGGAAGGCTCATAAAACAGACAAAGCAAACGTTGGTGACGTTCACCGACAGGAAAGGGAGGATGAAACAGCCAACCCTTGTGTGCGACGTGCGCTCACTCATTCACTACTGCTCCGGCCCTCAGAGACCGGGAAGGGGGAAGATGTGACGCTGATTTCTAAGAAGGGCTGGGGGGAACTTCGGGGAAGAGCTGGCTGGTAAAGCTGCTGTGCGTACCGCCCGCCTGCACCGGGACCGTAGAGGCCAGCCGAGCCTGTGGGCACGTGGTGGGGAGCTGCCAGGTGCCGAGGTTCCTGCGTGGGCACCCCAGGCCCCCAAGCTGGGCGAGTGCTTCGGAGGGAGCCTGGGCTCGTGGTGGCCGCATGGCTTTCCAAAACGCATTCAACGAGGTCTTTTGGCCTGGTTTTTAAGGAAGCTGGCTGGGCAAGAGGGAAGGTCCTTGCACGGCTGGGTAATTGGTTCAAAAACAGGAAGCAGGGCGTAGGAGTAAGTGGTCATTTTCTGCAGTGGAAGGAGATCGCTGCATTGAGCTCCATGCTTTTTCAACACTGTCATGAGTGACCTGGAAAAGGGAATGAGCAATGAGCTGACAGAGTTCGCCTGATGCTATCGAATTACTCAGGTTCATGAGGACGAATGCCAGCTACAAAGAGCACAGAAGAGCGTTGCAACACCAGGCAGCAGGCAGATGAAATTCAGTTTAGATAAATATCAAGTGATACCAAGGGGAAATAATAGTTCCAAATCTGCAAAGGAGATTACACACTGAGCTGGCCACTCACAGCAAGACCTGGGGCTATTTCAGATAGCTCAGTGTGCAGCCAGAGTCATTGAGTGCATCAAATCATTAAGAAAGAGCCTTTGTCACTCTTTGCAAGCGACAGAGGAGCACCAAAGCAGGAAAGCCTCGTGCCAGTGTTCAGATCCATGGCTCATCCACTTGTAATGTGGCCCCCTCATCTCAGAAAGGGTTTGGGAGAACGGGGAAGGATCTGGAGAAAAGCGAAGAGGAGGATCAAAGGCGCAGAGCTGTTTCTGTATGACTAAGTGAGCTAGAATTTTTCTGTTTGGAAAACATGATCTAGGGTGGCTAGGATCCACGCCTGGAAAGTCATGGCTGGCACGAGAAGGGGTCTAAAGTGTGTCCAGGCCTTGAATCCGAGGGCGAGGGAGCCTTGGAGGTGCCGCGCGGCGGAGGAGTTCCTTGCTGCGGGACACTGGCCTCACTCAAAGGGCTTTTGAGTTGCGGGGGAAGTGGAAAATTTCACAAAGCGAAACCCGCTGTGGGTTACAAAACACATAACAAGGCTATCTGACTGAGGGGCAGCATTGCTTGGAGGCTGAGAGAGCAGTGACGGAGCTGCTATCCCTGCTTGTGCCGTTCTCATGCGTTCCTGGCGTTGACTTTTGCCCTCTTAGAGACCACATCCCAAGCTGGCCGGGCTCCGTGTTGACCCGGGGCACCTGCCCTGCTTTTGCGAGGGCTCGCGTTCATCCCGGCGCCGCAGCGAGGTGCGCAGCCACGCACACTCACGCCTCTTGCAAAACGCACCAGGTGTGCTCCTGGCTGAAGGCGGAGGCGCGTGGGGCATAAATGACTGCAAACGGAGGGACCGGCCTCGCAGCCTGCTTCCCGGCACCGCGGCACGGCCAGAGCAAGGTAGGGGCACCCCGTGCGTGCGGGTGGCCTGGCCGGAGATGAGATCTCGAAGCGTCTCCCGTCCTCCAGCCGAGCCACCGGGGTTTCATGTGACTTGGTTTCATGGGACCTCCGTGCCCGCAGGTAAACCCCGGCGGCCCCAGGTCAGCCTTCCTGCTGGCGCAGGGGGGAGAGGACGGAAGCGGGGAACGGGGCGATGCCTGGAGAGGCAGCTGGCCCTGCCCCGTCTTGGCTGCGCTGGCAGGAAGTGCTGACCTTATCCCTGCAAAGCGATCCGGCGCGGCGGGCGGCAGGAGGATGCCAAGGTGCTCGCCGGAGTGCCCGCCAGCAGCCCCTTGGCTAGGGACAGCAAGGCTGGCATAAAGGGCTTTTCTTTAAAGGGCTGGTGTTTCGGGGCGAGGCTCAGAGCATCCCCATCCATCACCCTGAAATTG
The DNA here is from genome assembly GCF_009769625.2 of Cygnus olor. Taxonomy (NCBI): domain Eukaryota; kingdom Metazoa; phylum Chordata; class Aves; order Anseriformes; family Anatidae; genus Cygnus; species Cygnus olor. The sequence goes on from NC_049171.1 coordinate 88,832,852, forward strand.
CTCCGTGGAGTCGGACGCGCTCTTTGCTCGCTGTTGGCGAAGGTGGCAGGAGCTGAAGGAAAGGCGGCGTGTGGGAAGGGAGGGGTGAGGAAGCCTCCAAAGTGGGTGACAAACTGCCGCCTGCAGGCGTGGCGGTCCTGCAGTGCCAGTTTTTCTGCAGAGCTTGGGCGTTTAAGTCACATCCCTGCCCTGGGCTGCCAGGCTTGGCCCAACACAATAGGTGTCGCCTAGCGTGTGCCTAAGCCTTTGTGCCGAGCAAATGGGCAATTAAAATTGTGCTCTCTCTCGTTTGCATGTGGTCAAAGGGGATAACTTCCTGCTTGCTAAGCCCATCCTACTCCTCATCCTGCTCCTTCCGCACTTCAGAGGAGATGGGATGGCCAGGAACAAGATGGATGTCCTTACTCCGAGGCCCCGCATCACCCGCCTTGTCCTGTGCCCTCCGTCACACTGGTGGCCGCGGTGAGGTCCTCAGGAGGCGGCAGAGGTCGGAGACGCACTGGGCTCCATCCCTGGTCTGTTATTGTCGGGTTGCTCTCAATCTGTTGTAGGATTGCTCTTGCTGGGTCGGAGCATGGTTGCCACCTGTTGCTTGTGTTGGTTTGACCTCCTCTGTTTACTGTAGGGTTGTTTGTAAGAGTTGGCAGCTGGATGCGTTTCCTGCCGTAATGAGCACTGACCCGTGCGCCCCTTGGCAGCGACCGGCTCTTTGTGGAAAAAATTAGAAGGCACTTAGCAAAGTGAGACAGAAAACAAACAGAGCAGGCAGGAGGCTGCGGCCGGGCATCACCCGCTGAGGTCAGGCTCCTGACGCAGGGATGCTGGCGCTCCGCGGATGGAAGCAGGAGGTGTCGGGGAAGGCAGCGTCACAGAAGCGCCCCCAAAACCCCGCTCCCGTCCCCCCTGCATCCTCCCTGCCGCTGGCAGCCCCGCGCCGCCTCGTGCACGGTGCCCTTTGCCTGCTGCCTTCTCCTGGGCAGCGGGACCCGGGCCGCCTGCCAGCCCTGGTACCCGACACCTCCTCTGCGGGTGCCACCAGAGCCACATGGCCCCGTCCCCGTGACCTGAGCCGGGGCTGACGCTCACCCCCAGCAGCAGGGGGGGGCACGTGCCGCCTTCAAATACGCTGGACCCCGGGGATAGGATCAGCATCTGGGGTCTGCCCTGGCTCTGTCCTCCCCAGGTATGCGTGTGCCGTCGGTCCCTTCCCCGGCTTCTCGGGACACCGGTGTGACCCGAGGGAAGCTGGTGGGGGGCGGTCTGGGAGCAGAGCCGGGGGTTTGGCTGGGTAAGGGGTGGCTCGTGAGGGCTTGCTGGGGACCTGCAGGGTGAGCTGGGGCTCTCCTGCCTGTTTTTTGGGGACGACCGGCGGCCTCGGCGGTGTTTCTGCATGTGGGGGGTAGCAGTCACGCTCGCAGGCACCCCCCCCGCTAATCCAGTGCCAGGGCTCGGGGTGTCTCCTGCCTGCAGGGACGCTGGCGGGCTGCCACAGGGGGATTTTCGGGAGGGGATTTTCCTGTGTTTCCTCTGGAAGCCCTGGGACAGCTCACGGGGGCAAGGAGGGAGCAGTCATATCCTGAGTGGGAAGGCAGGGGAGCCTGCGGGCGGCTGGTGGGGCTCCAGGTCCCTTGTGGCACGGAGGTACCGCACTTCTCCCTCGCCACCTTCCTCTCCTAAGGCGAAGGGCGCGGGCCGTGCCCAGAGGCGCCCCGTTGCCTTTAAGGCAGGCTGACCTCGCGCGGACTACAGCTCCCGGCATGCTGCTTCCCGCCAGCCCCCTCGGCCGCCCTACCTGGCAGGCGGGCAGGGTGCTGCAGGCAGGCAGGGAGGGATGCTGCAGCCCGCGGCCGCGCAGGAGAGGAGGGAGGCGAGGCGGGCGGCTGGCGGGGGGCACGGCCGGGGGGCCGCGGCGGGCTGAGCTCCGGGAGCCCCGCTGCGGATGAAGCGCCCTGGGAGAAGCGGCCGAGTCCCCCATGCACCGCCCCGCCTGGAAAAGGACAAGGCAGGCCTGCGGGTGATCCCCCTCTGCCCGAGGGAGAGGGAAGGGGGACAGGGGGCAGGGGATGGGGTCCGGTTTCCCCCTGCGGGGGAAGCGATGCAGGGTGGCGGCAGGGGAGGGGAGGGCAGATGCCCTTGGCTTGCCCAGGAAAGGGCTGCGAGAGCCCTGGGGAAGAGGCAATCGGAAAAGGAAGGTTTGCGTGGCTCTGACCCCAGAGGCCACCGGACGAAACGTGGACGTGTCCTTTGTCCCTCCCGTACCCCGAGCACTGGAAGGATGTGGGGAGGGCGGGGGGAGCGGCCGCAGCCCACTGCGCATATGCTTTGCTCGCAGCCTGGGGATTGGGGGCAGAGCTGCAGGCTCACAAATCCCTTAAGAGCCCGCAGCGGAGTGGCAGGCAGCTGGGGTGGAGCAGCGTGGGCATCTCCGGAGGGCAGGTTTCCCCGTGGGAGGACAGGCTGTGTCCCCGGAGCAGCAGCACACAGCCCGGTGTCACAGCGCCTCGGCTACGGGCTCTGAGCCGCAGCTCTCCCACGCTGCTGAGCTGCGCTCCTGCCGTTTGCCGGCTCCGGGCAGTCCTGCGGAGCGCTCGCCCAGCGGCACAGCCCCGGGGTTAAAACCAGCGCTCTGAGGCCCCTGCCTGGCCTCACGGCCCCATAAAATCCTCCGTTTGCTTCCCAGACGGAGAGCCACCACGAGACCTGCCGGGACCCGTGCTGACCCTCGCTGCGTAAGATGACAGCAAGAGACGGGCCACAGGATAGGTAACGCCGTGCCGCCGGGTGGGCGCGGGGGCACGCGCAGGATACCAGGAGATCGGGGGGGGCCAGGGGGGCCAGCATGCAGGGGGAACCCCTGGTCCTGCTGTTTAGTGGGCTACAGAGCTGTAGGGCCCGTATAGGCTGAGCCCCTCGGGAATACTGCGTCGCTGACAGCCAGCGGCGGTTGTGGGAGAGGCTGGGAGCAGCAGGATCCGTCCCTGCCCGTGGAGTCCACTCCCCGAGAGGCTCCATCAGTTTTTCCACGGAAAATGGGCTGTAAACAGTCCCCGGTTCTGGGACGCGGCCACGCTCTTCCCGGCTAGCGTGCCTCCCTCCCCGCTCTGGCAAGGGTCACCGCGCGTCCTCTGCCTGGAAGCCCTCCCACGGCCACGGCCACTCCGGGGAGCCCAGGCCAGAGACAGGGAAATAAACGCCTCGTGCTCTCCTTCGCCACGAATCTCCTCTGCTTATTCAGAGCACTGGTCCCACAGGCGACACCGGGTTGTGAATTTCATCCTCCTCCTCCTGGTGCTTCCCACAGTGGGTTCGGGGACAGCCAGAAGGGACGCCTGTCCCCTGCCCTGCGTCCTGCTCCACACCTCTCCGTCCCCTTTGCAGGTACAAGGCTGTCTGGCTGATCTTCTTCATCCTTGGCCTGGGAACGCTGCTGCCATGGAATTTCTTCATGACCGCCAGGGAGGTGAGGGCTTGCCGTGGCGCTGATCGTCCCGTGCCACCTCTGGGGACCAGGCGGGAGGCAGAAGCGTGGGTGACCTGGGTGGGATGCGTGGCGCTGAGGCAACAGCAGGAGCCCTGAGCTGGGTGTGGGGCTGGAGGGGGGTCAAAGTTGGCCTGGGGAGGCCTCGCAGCACCTCATCTCCTCCCGGCTCCTTCCCCCGCAGTATTTCATCAGCCGCCTGGCGGACACCGAGAACATGAGCCACCTCGGGAACCAGACCGGTGGGGCTGCCTTGTCCCACTCCTACCTGCAGTCCATGTTTGACAACTTCATGACTCTCTGCGCCATGGTGCCCCTCCTCGTCTTCACCTGCCTCAACTCCTTCATCCACCAGCGGTGAGCCCGGCCCCATCCCTGCCCCTGCCAGCCCCCTCAAGGCTTGGCTCAACACCGAGCCAAACTGCTCGGCCCAAAGGCGAAACACCGGCCTCCCGTGCTGTGCTTTGGCTGGGACTCCCGCGGGAGAGCTTCCCAGGCCTCCAGGGGCTGGGCTTTCCTCACCGAGACCCTCTCTTGCAGGATTCCCCAGCAGATCCGCATCTTGGGCAGCCTGGTGGCCATCGGGCTGGTGTTCTTAATCACCGCAATCATGGTGAAGGTCGCCATGGAGCCTCTTCCCTTCTTCGTCTTCACCATGATCAGCATCGTCTTCATCAACTGTGAGCGAGGCACCGGGGGGGGGGGGGGAACGAAGGGGGCGCGGCCCCATGGCTGGGACTGCCCTCTGTGGGAGGAGAGCATGAACCTCCAGGGAAGGGGAAGGATGGGGACCCTCCCTGGCCCCGTGGGGCCGGGGCACTGGCTCCCCACAGAGGCGCGGTGTGTCCTTGCCTTTGGTTTCTCATTTCTGCTCGTCTTTCCCCTCGCAGCCTTTGGCGCCATCCTCCAGAGCAGCCTCTTTGGCCTGGCGGGGCTCCTGCCTGCCAACTACACAGCTCCCATCATGAGCGGGCAGGGCCTGGCAGGCATCTTCGCTGCTTTGGCGATGATCTTCAGTATCGCCAGTGAGTAATCCCTACCCTGCGGGTCACGGGGCCTTCCCGGGGCCCTGCTGTCAGCAGGGGATGGTGGGGTCACACCAGACCCTGTTGGGGTGGGAGGTGGTAGCACGGTCTCACTCCTCCCGCCCCTCTTCATCCTCTTCCTTTTCTCCCTGTCCCTTCACTTCCCTTCCCGCGCTGCCAGTTGGCGCTCAGCAGCCAGAGAGCTTCATTGGTTACTTCACCACGGCATGCGTGGCGATCGTGCTGGCAGTCTTCTCCTACATCCTTCTGCCTCGCACGGTAAGACTTTGTCTTCTTGGTGGGGAAGAGCCTGGGGACACGGGACCCTTACGCATCGCAGCACAAGGACCTTGGCTTGATAGCGCCCCAGCCTTGGCTCCTGCCAGCCTCCACCTCCTGGGTCAGGGCAGGACCTCCAGCGTCCCGAGGGAGCTCCCTGTGGTACTTCCCACCTCAGATACCCATGGTATCCCTGGGGCTGTGTGGAAATGAGCCCCTGGGTGAGCGGGAAAGTGTCAGATACAAGAGGAAGAAAAACTTCGCCTATCTTGCGTGATCCGCTGTTATCGCACGGCCCCAGGGGCCAGTTCCCTGGCAGCCTTCTTTCTTTGCAAACAAGCGAGCTCTCTGGCTGCGTCTCTACAGGATTTCTTCCGGTACTACTCCATGAAGGACAAGACGGAGTACCACGTGTACAACGCAGAGCTGGAGACCAAGAGAGACCTGATTAAGAAAGGTGAGGGGCTAAGAAGAGGGAGAAGAGCTGAGAGGAAAGATGAGACAGGACTAAATTAGATCTGTGCTTTGTGGGGTCTGCTATGCCCTATTTTTGTCTCTCCCTGCAGATGAGCTCAATGGGATGGAGCAGAATAACTCAAAGATCATCCCTGTCCACAGCCCTGACGAGAAGTCCTCGGTCATCTCCATTTTTAAGAAGGTCTGTGAGTTGCCAGCAGCCCCTGCCCTGCCCGTTTTGTCAGGAGGTGGACGCAGGGCATGGGAGAAGAGACGAGCCCTGCACTGCTCTCTTGGCCTATGTTTGGTAGCAGCCTCTTTCTTTCATCTCCCCAGCTCTGGCTCATGGCTGTGTCTGTCTGCTTAGTCTTCACCGTCACCATCGGGGTCTTCCCTTCCGTCACAGCGAAGGTGCACACTAGCCTCGGAGAGGGAAACGAATGGGGTAAGTGTGGCCAGGCGTGGGGCGGGCTAGGAGGAAACTGGCAACAAGCTAAATGGGAGGAAGGAAGGTGGGGCTCGTGAAGGAGGGCCCAGGGCACCCTGGGCGCCGCTGATCTGCTCCTCCTCCTGCAGGTCTCTACTTCATCCCTGTCTCCTGCTTCCTGATGTTTAACCTCTTTGACTGGGCAGGACGGAGCCTCACTGCCCTCTTCACATGGGTAAGCAAACGCCCGGGCGCTCTCCATCACCCCGTGGCCACGGCTCTCACAGGGGTTGCTGTCCATGGCCTGGAGGAGGAAGGAGGCGCAGAGCTGCCTCCTGCCCTGGCTTTAAGTCCTAAGCAGAGATTTATGGGTTAGAACCAAAAGCCACAGCGTTGTCCTGTCCTCCTCCCACCCCCTCTTTCAGTGTGGCTTGGATGAAGCTGTCTCCTCCGTTCCAGCCTCTTTGTAAACAACCCTTCACTGCAGCTATGCAAACAGCCAGGCAGGATGGCGGCAGTGGAAGAGGGTGAAAGGCAGGGCAGCCCAAAATAAAACCTCTGGCCCCTGCGCAGTACGCAGCACGCAGCTGCTTTAAAGAGCCCGGTCCTGGGAGCAGAGCGGAGCCGTGCAGGTCCCCCCCAAGCCCCGAGCCCCCTTGCTCTCATCTCCTCGTGCCTGGCTCAGAGCCGCCGGGGTTGAGCGGTGGGCGAGGAGGGGGGCTGTCCTGTCTGCGTCTCTTCCTGCCCCTTCACCCACCCCCCAAGCGCCGTTTCCCCTGCGTTGTTCAGGCTGTTTGTTTGGAGAAGCTCCTCACAGCGGCACGCAACGCGGGGTCTGTCCGGCCCTGGCTGCGCTGGGCTTCCCTGCGGCCCGGAGCCGCTTCTCCCCGGCCACCGCTGCTGGCTGCCTCGGCCACGAGCTGCCCCGTCTGTGGCGGCGGGACGACCCAGCAGGAGACGTTTCCAAAACAGCGCCGTGTGGAAAGTCTGACTGCGTGTGGTTTTGGGCCTCGCTTCCCTGGTTGGGGCCCTCCTCTCTGCTCTGCAAACAAAACAGGCAGCTGCTCTTGCTGGTTTGCCCGCAGGCACAACGGTTGGCATAGCCTCCGCCACGCGCTCAGGAAGCCGAGCACCCTCGGCTACCTCCAGGGCAGACAGGGGTCTCCTCCGACCCCAGACCATGAAGTCCTGTCCAGCTCTGCTCCTCCAGGACCGCTCTTAGGATCCGAGACTGTAACTCGGTCCGTGCCTTTCCCAGCACTGTCCGAAATGGTCCCAGCGTAATCCCTTTCCCATATTGCTGGATCTCACCCCGCTTGGCTGGGGGACGGCGTAGGAGGCTGGAGAGCTGGTTAAAGCCCAGTTTGCAGGCTCTGGGTTGCCAGAGGGGATTTACCTCAGCCGGCCTTGTCCTGTGCAGCGGTTTGCAGCAGGAGGAGGTTGCGTGTGCGTGCACGAGGCTCTCCTCGCCGCCCCTGTTTCCAGAAAGGGCTTAGCAGTTGCTCACAAGCCCAGCTCAGTGTTTCGGCTCTCGTGCTGCCGGTCTCCAAGTCAGCTGGGACGGGACTTTCCAGGCAGTAGCCAGACCCAGCAGGGCTGGTGGCCTGTCCGTCTCTCCTCTGCACACTGACCTCCTCACCCTGTCACGGCAGAGCAGCAGCTAGCCAGGCTGACACAGCACGTCCCACCGAGGTGAACTCCGTCTCTGTGGGGGAAGTAGTGTTCCCCAGTCACAGCCCTGCTGATGAATCCGCAGCGGTCACTGCTGCTTTGGCCTCTTCCTTCTTTCGGGGACCAGAACGCGCCATCTGCAGTCACTCTCTCCCCTCAAGCTACATTCCCGTAGCTGGAGGTCCCCAGAGCCTCTGGTGCTGCTGTGGGTCTGTGGCACTTGTCTGCTCCTTATCCTCTCTGCTCCCTGCTGCAGCTGATGCCCGGGGCAGCGAGAGCCTTCTTGTGAGCGACACGCTACCAAATACCACCAGGGCTGGGGATAAAGAGGGAGAAAAGCACCGCCAGCTTGAAATAGCAGTCGCTGCTGCAGGGGCAGCCCTGAGAGCTGGGTGGTGCGTGCTAAGGACCACAGGCAGGAGCTGCGGGTCTGGGAGCCTTGTGCAGAGGGGCTCAAGAGATGCCGTGCTCCATCCCTTACACCAGCTGGTGACGCTGGGCTTTGTTGCAGCAGGCTTTGCCCTCTGTGTGGTGGCTCCTCTGCAGCCGCAGCGCAGCAGGGACAGCCTGCGTAGCCCTTGCTGCTGCGCCAGCCACCTCAGAGCTGCTCAGCGCCCTGTGTTTCTCCCCCAGCCCGGGAAGGACAGCTACCTCCTGCCAGCGATGGTGATCCTCCGCGTCATCTTTATCCCCCTTTTCATGCTGTGCAACGTGCAGCCCCGGGACTACCTGCCTGTCGTTTTCTCTCATGACGCCTGGTACATCATCTTCATGATCTTCTTCTCCATCTCCAACGGCTACCTGGCCAGCCTCTGCATGTGCTTCGGGCCCAAGTGAGTACAGGCTGGGGACGAGGGAAGAGCTGGTTACAGCTGCGGGTGCCCAATGCACTCTGCCTCTCTCTCCTGCGAGCCCGGGGTTTGGAGGCAGGTGCTTGGAGCGAGGTGGGATTTGTTCTTGGTGGCCTCCTGCCATGGAGGAACACAGCCTCTGCCTCCTCGGTGGCCTCCTCTTGCCTCTCAGCAGAGCTGATGCCAGGGCACGGGGCATGTGTCCTGGGAAGGGGTCCGACACCTGTTTCTCCCCTAGGAAAGTGCTCGCCCACGAAGCGGAGACAGCTGGAGCAGTCATGGCGTTCTTCCTGACACTGGGCTTGGCCCTAGGAGCCGCCATCTCCTTCCTGTTCCAAATTCTCGTCTAGCAGAGGCACCCAGAGGGTGCAGGGACACCGAGATGGCTCCGCATCCTCCTCCGAGGCCCTGGACACCTCAGCGCTGTGGGGAGATAACACCTCACGCCTGCCCCTGCCAACTCACACTGCCATGGCAGATGTTACACCCAGGGACGGTTCCACTCCTCCAGGGTTGGCCTGGCTCCTGCCACGCTTGGCCGTGTGATGCCTTCAGGCCTATGTGCCTTTGCCTTCCCCATGCTGTGTGTAAGACTCCTGGGACCTCGCTGAGGTCCAGCCGCCTCCCGTGCTGCGTAACTCCCCGAGCTCAAGCCCAAAAGCCATGCTAAACCTCCTCATCTCTGACAGGCGGAGTCGAAGGCTAGCATCCAGTGTTATTTCCCCTCTTGCCCCATCCCTAAGGCCCCTAGCGGCTTGCTCCCTCTCCTTCCAGCATGCCTGGAAGCATCCCATGCCACGCATCATCTCCTACCAGGGAGAACTGGGGCGACAAGAGCGCCAGCCACCCCCAGTAGCCCAAGGGACACCCGTGTAGTGTGACTGAGGGCTAACACCACGACTCAGTCTCCACGCTTCGCTTTCTCCCTCTCTCCTTGCCTTCGTTCCCTCCCCAGAGATCCTGCCATTATTTCCTTTCCGCCTCCCACCCGTGTACCAAACAGGAGGTCCCACCTGCAAACAGGAGAGGGGGCAGCTCCCCCCCAGCTCCCTGCCTGCCTCTCCCCTCCCGTGTCTCTCTCAATGTACCCGTACGTTGCCCCTTTTCTATAAAAAGACTAAAACCTGTGTCCGTCTCCATCACTGCAGGGGCTTCCTCGTAGCATTCTCCTCGAGAAACTGGCTGCTCATGGCTTGGACTGGCGTACACTTCGTTGGGTTAGAAACTGGCTGGGTAGCTGGGCCCAAAGAGTTGTGGCGAATGGAGTCAAATCCAGTTGGAGGCCGGTTACTAGTGGAGTCCCCCAGGGCTCAGTGCTGGGGCCGGTCCTCTTTAATATCTTTATCGATGACCTGGACGAGGGGATCGAGTGCACCCTCAGTAAGTTTGCAGATGACACCAAGTTAGGTGCGTGTGTCGATCTGCCCGAGGGAAGGAAGGCTCTGCGGGAGGATCTGGATAGGCTGGACCGATGGGCTGAGGTCAACTGTATGAAGTTCAACAAGGCCAAGTGCCGGGTCCTGCACCTGGGGCGCAACAACCCCAAGCAGAGCTACAGGCTGGGAGATGAGTGGCTGGAAAGCTGCCTGGCAGAGAAGGACCTGGGAATACTGGTTGATAGTCGGCTGAATATGAGCCAGCAGTGTGCTCAGGTGGCCAAGAAGGCCAACAGCATCCTGGCCTGTATAAGAAGCAGCGTGGCCAGCAGGTCTAGGGAGGAGATTGTCCCCCTGTACTCGGCTCTGGTGAGGCCGCACCTCGAGTACTGTGTTCAGTTTTGGGCCCCTCGCTACAAGAAGGACGTGGAGGTGCTCGAGAGAGTCCAGAGAAGGGCAGCAAGGCTGGTGAGGGGTCTGGAGAACAAGTCTTACGAGGAGCGGCTGAGGGAGCTGGGGTTGTTTAGCCTGGAGAAGAGGAGGCTCAGGGGAGACCTCATCGCTCTCTATAGGTACCTTAAAGGAGGCTGTAGAGAGGTGGGGGTTGGTCTATTCTCCCACGTGCCCGGTGACAGGACGAGGGGGAATGGGCTCAAGTTGCGCCAGGGGAGGTTTAGGTTGGATATTAGGAAGAACTTCTTTACTGAAAGGGTTGTTAGGCATTGGAATGGGCTGCCCAGGGAAGTGGTTGAGTCGCCATCCCTGGAGGTCTTTAAGAGACGTTTAGATGTAGCCCTTAGTGATATGGTTTAGTGGAGGACTGGTTAGCGTTAGGGCAGAGGTTGGACTGGGTGATCTCGGAGGTCTCCTCCAACCCAGGTGATTCCGTGATGCCGGGAAGGAAGCACCCGAGCCCTGGGGGCGGTGAGGGGCTGCGAACAACCGGAGCGCCCCCTGGCGATGCGGATCTCCCCCTGACAGGGCCGGCTCTGCCCCGGCCCCTCACAGCCCCCACAGGCGGCCGAGCCCCCTCAGCAGCGCGGGACCCAACCGCCCCAACGGCCGCCCCCCGCCCCTCTGGAAGCCTCTGGAAGAGCCGCAGCACCCCTCTCCCGCCGCCGTGCTCCTCCGCCGCCTCCCGCGGTAAGTAGTCCCTCGCCCCCCTCCCGGCCCGCCGCCGTTAAACGAGCACCGGGGGGAGGGCCCACCGCCGGGACTGCCGCGTCGAGCCGGGTGAGAGCGGGGAGAGGAGGGCACCGCAGCATCTGACAAACCGTGAGGAGGGAAGAAGGGTCGGGAGGCCGTGGCAAGGCTCCGCTGAGCGGCGGCGGGAAGCAGCGCCCTCCGTGGCCGTTTTAAGGCGGAGGGAGCCGCCGGCTGGGGCGGGGCGGCAGCGAGCCTATAAAAGGGCGGCGGGGGGGCGTGGGCGGTTCTTTGCGGCGGACGATCGCGGCCGGCACGGTGAGGAGCGGGGCCGGGCCTTCCCTTCCCTTCCCTTCCCCTCCTTTCCCTTCCCCTCCTTTCCCCTCCCTTCCCTTCCCTAGCGCCCTGTGCTCCCCCCGCAGATGCCCGAGATGCGCGGCGAGGAGGAGGCGGAGACGTTCGCCTTCCAGGCGGAGATCGCCCAGCTCATGTCGCTCATCATCAACACGTTCTACTCCAACAAGGAGATCTTCCTGCGGGAGCTCATCTCCAACGCCTCCGACGTGAGCAGCCCCTTGTCTGCTGGGGGTGGGAGGGAGGCTGGGGGCCCTCTGGGGAGACCTGGGTGGCTTGTGAGGCTTGTGGCGGTGAGGGGAGGTGGGTGTTGGGCAGGGAGGCAGCGGGAAGCATCGCCTTCTCCCTTAGGCACTGGACAAGATCCGCTACGAGAGCCTGACTGACCCCTCAAAGCTCGACAGCGGTAAGGACCTCAAGATCGACATAGTCCCCAATCCCCGGGACCGCACGCTCACCCTGGTGGACACAGGCATCGGGATGACGAAAGCTGATCTCATCAACAACCTGGGCACCATCGCCAAATCCGGTACCAAGGCCTTCATGGAAGCCCTGCAGGTGGGTTATTTAGGGGCGTCCGGGATCCCAAGGGCCTGGGCGCAGTCTGGCATTGTTGTATAACCCCAGCCCTGCTGCCTTTCTGGCTGTGGGAGCTGCTGGCCTCCTGGAATGTGCTTTCCCACCTCTACAGTAGCAGGGAGGTGCTGAGGGTAGGGCTGGCTGCCTGCTGGCACTCGCTCCTTAATGCGTGCATACCGATGCAGTTCTTTGTTGGTTGAATCAGTTGCACACCTTTTCTGTGTCCTCTTTATTCCATTAGTGTTTCTCCACCTCTACAGGCTGGTGCAGACATCTCCATGATTGGGCAGTTTGGTGTGGGTTTCTACTCTGCGTACCTGGTGGCTGAGAAGGTTGTTGTCATTACCAAGCACAATGATGATGAGCAGTACGCTTGGGAGTCATCAGCTGGGGGCTCCTTCACTGTCCGGACTGACCATGGTACGTGTCGGAAAAGACCAAGTGCATTTTGCTGCTAGACACACTCCTTTCTCTGGTTTTCCATAGAGCTGGGCTGTCCTGTTAAGCGCTCTTGTTAATTTTGAGGCATCAAGCAGCGATTAGGCTCAAGGAGTTAGTCCCTGTTGTACTCTGCCCTTTAAAACAGTGCTCTGAGGCAAAAATCTTTGTCCTCTAACGCTACAGGTGAGCCCATCGGACGAGGCACCAAAGTGATCTTATATCTGAAGGAGGACCAGGCAGAGTACTTGGAGGAGAAGCGTGTCAAAGAGGTGGTGAAGAAGCACTCCCAGTTCATCGGCTACCCCATCACGCTTTATGTATGTAAGAGAAGAACTGGGGGGACCCCTGGAAAGCTGGAGGGAGGAGTGGGGGGGGTTGAGAGGAGGAAGCAGCCAGAAAAGAGCAGCTTCCAGCTCCTATGGCTAGAGGTAGTATGAGGCTGGGGGCTTATTTTATTAGAGGTGAAATATTCAGCCACGCCGTTGGACTTTTATTGGTGCAGCTGGAGGTCATCCAGACCAGCCACAGAGAGAGGAGAGTTTCTTGCCTGCTATTATCGTGACTAGTTCTTGGTTCCATAGATACTGGAAGCTGAGTGCTGCTTTAGCGATAAGCTTTATTTCCAGGTGTTGCATAGGTTGGACCTTGTGTTACACCCAGGAGAATACCTATTTGTCTCATATGGAGCAGGATTCCTGATAATGTGTGCTTGGTGCTAGACCTGGGCTCGTGGTCCTGATTTTCTTGTCCCTTCCTCCACAGCTGGAGAAGGAGCGTGAGAAAGAGATCAGTGATGACGAGGCGGAGGAAGAAAAAGGTGAGAAGGAAGAAGAGGAGTCCAAGGATGAGGAGAAACCCAAAATTGAGGATGTGGGCTCTGAGGAGGAGGAGGAGGGAGACAAAGGCAGGAAGAAAAAGACCAAGAAAATTAAGGAGAAATACATTGACCAGGAGGAGCTGAACAAGACCAAGCCTATTTGGACCCGCAACCCTGACGACATCACCCAGGAGGAGTATGGCGAGTTCTACAAAAGCCTCACCAATGACTGGGAGGACCACCTGGCTGTCAAGGTGGGTCCTGGGCCACGCGAGCTTCTTGGCAGAGACGGGGGGGCCCCTTTCTGGTGTGTACAAAAAGCCATCACTTGCGTTGTGCTGCGGTGCAGAGCTGAGGGCTCCTGGGCCTCTTAGTGGTGCCCCAGCTTGCCCTGAGTCCTGCGGAGGCAGGGGGGTGGGCAGCGCCCCCCTAGAAGCAGGACAGGGGAGTGGTGGGCCTTGGGGAAGTACGGCTTCTCTCTCCAGGCCTGCTAGATGGCAGAGAGCCCCGGCATGCTGAGGGCAGCAGTGGGGCTGAAGAGGGAAACGCCAGCTGCTTGCGCGCTGCGGTCCCTGCTGTGCCCCTCTGCTGTTCCCAGCGCTGGGGAGCGGCAGTTCAGCCTGCCCTGTGCGGGTCCCGGGGGAAGGTGTTGAAGGGGGAGCACCGAGGCAGCTGTTTTTTGTCCCTGGCCCCGCAGCACTTCTCCGTGGAAGGGCAGCTGGAGTTCCGGGCCCTGCTCTTCATCCCGCGCCGTGCCCCTTTTGACCTCTTTGAGAACAAGAAGAAGAAGAACAACATTAAGCTGTACGTGAGGCGTGTCTTCATCATGGACAGCTGCGATGAGCTCATCCCCGAGTACCTGAGTAAGAGCCCCCTTGCCTCAGCCTCCCGGTCTGAGCTGGGCCCCCCGCACGCTGTGGTACTGCTCCCAGCACAGAGCAGCTGGCTGAGGCGCCAGCTGGTGTGGGGGCGCAGCAGCCAGTGTCTTAGCACTTCTGGGGTGAAGCTGAGAGATCTTAACCTGACTTTTTTGCCTCCTTTACTCAGACTTCATCCGGGGTGTTGTGGACTCGGAGGACCTACCTCTGAACATCTCCCGCGAGATGCTCCAGCAGAGCAAGATCCTCAAGGTGATCCGCAAAAACATCGTGAAGAAATGCTTGGAGCTCTTCTCGGAGCTGGCAGAGGACAAAGAGAACTACAAGAAATTTTACGAGGCCTTTTCCAAGAATCTGAAGGTGAGAGCTAGGCAGCCTGCCCCTGAAGGAGGGAGGGCCCTGTGACCTGTCTGCCGTAGGAAGAAGGCTGTTCCAGTACCATGTCTTCTCTGTGCGGGGTGTTGGGGTAGAGGGGGGCGTCTCTAAAGTGCCCCGGAGAGCCTCTTTGTATACCTGGTCCCTTTAGCTGCCCTCAGCCTAGGACCGATAGGGTTAGGAGATGGTTGTGTCTTGGGGGCGGCCCCGGTGTGTGCAAGTGCCATCCTGGAGACCACGTGGATCTTTTCTCTGCCCCCAGCTGGGCATCCACGAGGACTCGACCAACCGAAAGCGCCTTTCGGAGCTGCTGCGCTACCACACGTCCCAGTCAGGCGACGAGGTGACTTCCCTTTCGGAATACGTGTCCCGCATGAAGGAGACCCAGAAGAGCATCTACTACATCACAGGTGAGCCAGGTCTCCGTACAGCGGTGCGGCAGGTCACCTGCCTGCTAGCCCAAACCGGAACCAAATTCTTCCAGGCAAGTCCTGCTGCCGGTTTTTATGTTGGGGGTTGTGAGAGCGGTGCTGTTTATCACGCTGTTGCCAGCTCCTACATCTCGGTGACACCTCACTTCTAAACCCACAACCGCAGGGGAGAGCAAGGAGCAGGTTGCCAACTCGGCCTTTGTGGAGCGCGTGCGGAAGCGCGGCTTTGAGGTGGTGTACATGACGGAGCCCATCGACGAGTACTGCGTGCAGCAGCTCAAGGAGTTCGACGGGAGGACGCTCGTATCGGTCACCAAGGAGGGGCTGGAGCTGCCTGAGGATGAGGAGGAGAAAAAGAAGATGGAGGAGAGCAAGGCCAAGTTTGAGAGCCTCTGCAAACTCATGAAGGAGATCCTGGACAAGAAGGTGGAGAAGGTGAGAGGGGCGAGGAGCGAGGAGCTCAGCCCGGGGCTGTGTTGTGTCCTGGGCCGCTCCGCGCTGCAGACAGGGGGCCCAGCTCAACGCCTGCCTCTCATCTCCCTCATCTCCTGCAGAGGAGCCGCTAGAGGAGACTGGAGGTCCCAGCATGCACTGCACCGTCTTGCTCTAAGCAGCCAGGCTGCAGGCGAGGGGCACTGACCCAAATACGTGCATTGATGGGAGAGGGTAAGTGTGGGAAACGCGTAGTGGGTGCTGAAGGTGCTGGCTGAGCCGTCCAGACCGTTGCGTGCAGCGATCCCGGAGCTGCTCTGGAGGATCCCTGCTTGCTCTGGGCTGTCCCCAGGTGACCGTGGGGCAGCGATGTGGGTTATTGTTTGTTGTGGCTGGGCGCAGGCTGGGGCGCGTGGGGACCTCGCTCTGCTAACCTTTGGCCGCCTTGTCAGGTAACCGTCTCCAACCGGTTGGTCTCCTCGCCCTGCTGCATCGTCACCAGCACCTACGGCTGGACAGCCAACATGGAGCGCATCATGAAGGCTCAGGCGCTGCGGGACAACTCTACCGTGGGCTACATGATGGCCAAGAAGCACCTGGAGGTCAACCCCGACCACCCGATCGTGGAAACCCTCCGTCAGAAGGCTGACGCTGACGAGAACGACAAAGCTGTCAGAGACCTGGTGGTGCTGCTCTTTGAGACCGCTCTGCTGTCCTCTGGCTTCTCCTTGGAAGATCCTCAGACCCACTCCAACCGCATCTACAGGATGATCAAACTGGGGCTGGGTAGGTGACCTTGCAGCTCCTCGGGCCTGGAGAAGGCCTTGGACCAGGCCAGCTGGTCAGGCATGAGCTTACTGCGGGTCTCCTCATAACGGGGTTTTCTTTACCTGCTGCGAAACGGCCTGCCCCCGTCACCGTGATCCACCTCTCCCTTCCCTCTCCTCTCCTCAGGTATTGATGAAGACGAGGTGACCACAGAGGAGCCCAGCGCAGCTCCCCCCGATGAAATCCCCGCTCTGGAGGGAGATGAAGACGCATCCCGCATGGAGGAGGTGGACTGAAGTAGGGGGAAACCTCTCCTGTCTCCTGCCGGGCCTCCGCCCCACCTCACCTCTGTTGAGAAGGGGGGCTGGTCCCGCCAGCTGCTGCTGACTCCTTGCTGGTGTCTTTGGATTCGCTTTTATTTGGTGGGGGGGAAGGGAGAGACGGTTCCCTGCTTGTCGGTAGCGAGTGATTCAGGCAGCTCTAGGCGTGCCTGTTCCTGTGTCTTTCTGCTTGTGTAGGAGCCACTGACGGGGAATGAAGCTGTGGGTGGGGTCGGGCTTCTTCCCCCACCCTGTGGGACCCCACGGCACCAGTGGGCATCGAACACTCCCCTTGCCCAGTCGGGTGGGGAGAGCCCTTCTTCTGAGCTGCTGCCTCCCCAGACTCCCGGAGTAGGATGTCTTTTGGTTGGCTTGGTTATTTTTCGTGTATTTTTTTTCTGATGTTTTGTTCTACTGGAATTAAAGTACCCAATGGACTTGGTTTACACGGAGGGGTCCCTTGTGTTTGGTGTCGGTGGCCGAGCCCTGCGGGGCATGTCGTGCAGGTAGGTGACACGGGGCCCTGCTGCACAGGGGTCGTCCCCAGCTGGGCAGCAGCTCAGCCCAGGAACAAACGTTTTCAAGCCGTGCCTGTCAGCTGGGCACGCTGCGCCAGGGTGTGAGCGCACGCTGCTGTGGGCTGGTCTAATCCGAGCAGCTCTGGGGGCTGAGCAGTGGCAGGAGCCATCCGCATGTTCCCTGCGGCGCGGGGCTGGGGCGGGAGTGACTGCTCACGACTACTTGGCTGCCTGCGCGCAGCTCTGGTGTCAAATGGCTTTTGCTCTGGGCTCGGCTCCACCTTTCCTCTCACCTCTGTCCTGCTGCTTCTGGGCTTGGCATCTTGCTGCTCACTCTCCAGTTTCCCGGATGACCAAGAGGCCTGGGGCAGCACCTCTGGTTCATCTGCCCTTTGCACTATAGTCGTGCCCCGGGTGTGGGACTGTCGCCCTCTGCCACGCCAGCTTCTGGGTTTGGCAGGGGAAGGGGACACCGAGTCACGCTGGCTGCTTCCCAGCAGCCGCAGGCACGAGACGGAGTGGGTTCTAGCCGGCCTCCGTCTTGAACAGTTCCTCCAGTCTGTTTTAAACGAGAAAAGGGTCCCGTTCCCAGCGTGGCACAGAGAAACTTCTGTTTAAAACCAAAATGTCTGCTCTATTTTAGGCTGGCAGCACACTGGGAGGGTGACAAACGTTTGGGGGGAATTTGTAGCAAATAAGTGGAGGCAAAGGGAAGGGTGACAGAGGGGAGCTTAGGTAAAACTGGAGAGCCGAGTGCTAGGAAGCCTGGGCTGTGCTTAGCACCAGGTCTGTTGCCCTTACAGGCCGCTCCTGTGCCTCGTCTCCTGCCTCTCCCATTTTTCCGGGTGTTAGGCCAAGGTCCTGTTGCTCACCAGGACCAGACAGCATCAGCTTGGAGCCAAGGCTTTTCACAAGGCGTGCACTGGGCGGGTGGATGGGATGTGGGGGAACTGGCGTTGGTACAAGTGTACCCCGTAAAGCCTGTTCCCTATGACTCCCGTAAGCAGAGACGATACTCCCTGACAGTGCTGCCCAGCTGTGTGTGCAGGGATCTTGCCCTGAGGTGCCTTGTCGCTGCGGGTCCAGCTCTGGCTGACCTCTGTTTGGAAAGGAAACCCAGAAAGCTTTGTCTCAGAGAGACTAGGGAGGGGGTTGGGGAGGCTTGTTCCCCTCCTTCCAGGTACAGAGAAAAGAAAAAAAATAAAGAACGCTTACCCCCGGGGTACTATATGCAGCATATCTTTAATTTAATAAAATAGAGAAAAAAGTTGCCTTTCAAAAGTACCAAAACCTGCTGGCTTGTCAGCCAGGTCGCGTGGGGAGGAACAGGGTCAGCCAGTAAAAGCCGGGCTCCTGGGGAAGAGCGGTGGGAGCGGCCCCCCCCGCCCCTTCCCCTGCTGCTGGTGCCCGCGTGCTCCATCGCCCGCGGAGCGGGGACAAGGCACCGCAGCGCAGCGGGCTCTGCCTGCCCCATCCCGCAGGCCTCCAGGCACTGGGGGGGGCTCTGGCAAGACCCCCAAGAAAGTTGGGGTCAAAGCTGCCTCCAGCTGGCAGGGGGAGGGGAAAAAAAAAATGAAGAGGGTGGTGGTTGTGCTTCTCTGAATGGCAACTACACAGCCCAGAAACCACTGCACTGAGCCAGCCTGGAGGTGACGCTGGGGTTCTGGGCGCTGCGGCCTTTGGCCTGTAACAGCAGCGGCTGTAACCGAAAAGTAACCTACAGCAACTCGGCGAGCCTCGGGAGCTGCGCCGGCCGGCCTCCGTCTGCAGAAACATCAGCCCGGACTGGGAGGCATGAAGAAAAGTGACTTGGAGCTGGGGCGAGGGGCTGACGAACCCAAACGGAGGCCCTGGCTTCGACTCCAGCTCTCCCAGAGCAGATCCCAGGCCTGGGGTAGGACAGGCTGCCTCACAGCCCTGCCTGTCCCACCTGGAGCACCTCCTGGGAAGGGGGGCTGGAGGGGCTGGGAGCTTCCGTCCTACTGCTCCCAGCCCTGGCACAGGCTCAGCTCGGCGCTTCCCTCGTTGTAGAGGTGTTTCAAAGACAGAGCTAGTGTTTTTCTTCCTCCTGCTGAGCTCTGTAGTAGTGACAGAAACGGAGATGTGTCAGCCGCAGGCAAGAGAGGGCCGGGAAAAGAGCTCCCTTGTTCAATCAGTGACCTGCGAGGGAAGCCACGAGGCGCAAGCGGGGCAGGCGCACCGGCAGTTCCACGCTGGTTTTCCCCCGGGGGTGAGCCTGTGCCTCGGCTGGAAGCCTCTGACCCGTTAAGGCAAAGAGAAAGGTTTGGAGCTGTGGCAGCCTGGGCTCGCTGCAGCCCCTTCCCCAGGAAAAGCAGTTGGAAAAGCGAGTCACTGGTCCAGCCTACCCGTACCCCACCCTGCTCCTCGGCGGGGTCCGAGAAATCAAGCGAGTGCCCCCCAGCAGAGGCAGGACAGCAGGCGCAGCTCGGAGGCCGCGGCCCCAGCTCCCTAGACCTTCTGCGCGGGGGTCTCGCCGGGTGGCAGCTTCTTGCTGCGCTTCTTCATGCGGCTGCGGGCGTAGACGCGGAGGAAGAGCGCCACGAAGACGACGGCTACGCCCAGCCCGCCCACGACGGTGACGGTGTGCCCGTAGATGAGGCAGGAGAGGAGGATGGCGAAGGCCTGGCGGAGCGTCATGATGATGGTGAAGACGGCCGCGCCGAACTGGTTGATGGTGTAGAAGATGAAGAGCTGGCCGCAGGCGGAGCACACCGACAGCAGCACGGCGTGGGCCGTGAACTCCGAGTGGCGAGCCATGAAGCGCAGCGACTCCAGCAGGGCGCCCTGCTCCAGCAGCGAGCCCACCGTGAAGAGGCAGGAGAAGACGTTGACGCCGAACATCATCTGCACGGGGGACATCTTGTAGGTGAAGAGGGCGTCCTGCCAGTTGGAGGTGAAGCTGTCGAAGATGATGTAGCCGGCCAGGAGCACTACGCCCGAGAAAGTGGTGACGGTGGAGGCGTGCCGGTTGGGAGCGCTGGAGAGCAGGAACATGCTGACCCCCACGGAGATGAGGGCAGCCGTCAGGTACTCCCAGTACTCGTAACTCTTGCGGGACACCAGTTTACCCATCATCATCACTGGGATCACCTTGGAGGCCTTGGCCAGCACTTGGGTGGGGAAGCTGATGTATTTGAGCGCCTCGTACTGGCACCAGCTGCTGAGGATGTTGGAGAGGGAGGCGAAGGAGTACTTGTACATGGGAGCCCCGTGGCGCGGCTGCTTGGTCAGGGCGCAGTACAGCCCGGCCACCGTGAAGGCCAGGATGCGGTTCATGAACACGAGGAACTGGGAGTCCTTGAACTTCTCACCGGGGTCCGTTTCGGTGGCACCGTACGTCCTCGTCATCACGCGCTCCTGGAGGACGCCCCACGTGAGGTAGGAGGCCTGCAAAGCGGGAGGAGCACAGGGAGTCAGGGCCCTGCTGGCAGCTGCGAGCAGCCACGGGAGGGAAGGAAGGACAGAGCCCAGGAGATCCTCGCCTGCCCCTTCCTTGCCTCAGCCTCTGCGTGGCAGCGCTTCCCCGCGACGCTGGAGATGGGGCCACCCCGCCTCACCCACCTGTGGGAGCCCGCTGTTCCTTGTGGTTACAGCTGGGAACATCCGGTCCCAAACTAAGCCAGCCCTGCTCCGTTTTCAGCCTCTTCAAGGGAAGAGAAGCCCGCAAAGCAACGCCCCAGCGCGCAACGAACGGTTGTTTTGAGCTGCCTGCTGAACCAGACGGGCAGGATCAGGGACCGTTACCGATGCACAGCCGTGGGTTCGGTGCCAGCTCCCTGCAGTAGGGCCTGGCAGTTCTCCCAGTGGCCTCTGCATCGGTTTTCACTTCCAACACCCCAGGCCCATCCAAATCAAATCTAGTTTCAAACCCAGCAGACGAGATTTTTTCCTCCGGGGATGATCGCTGTGCTGGCTGCCACCTCCGCTATTTATGCAGCCCTGGTGCCACAGTACCAAGCCCCTCACAAAAGGAGCACAGACATCCCTCATCACCCAGCCCCTCCTGAGAAACCGAGGTACAGAGACGTGAAATAACTCGTGGGTGTCCTCGCAGCAAGGCTGCGTGGGCTGGGATAGTAGGCCAGGATGTGGGTGTCTTCTGCTGGCTGCGGGTTTTATATCACAGAAATTATTTTTAGTCCTCACAGACCCAAAAAGCTGCCCTTCCTCATGATGCTTAGGCTGGAGATGAGACCTGAGGAAACTAAAATTAAAAATTCCTCTTTTTCTGTAGCTGAAGGGCAGCAGTATGCAGCAGCCCCAGAAGGTGACCCAGAGGAGAGCCTGGGTATTAAGCGGGCTCAAACTACCTGCTGCTCTGATGAGGGCCAGAACAAAAGCAGCCCTAATAATCCTGCTGACACTCAGAGTTTTCCCTATTCATGGCGGCAGAGGGCTGCGATCAGACAGATGAGCTGTCCCAACTCAGATATCTGACGCCAGCTGAACAGACGTCCACAGCTCAGAGGTGACACAGCAGCCCTGGAGGAGAGGCTGTCCCCCAGCCTCCGGCCCTGCTATCGAGGACAGCACTGCATCCTTGGCCTTCAAGGGGCTGGTGGCACAAACCCGGTGTCCAGCTCCCCCTCCCGGAGCAGGATGGCCATACAAACGTGCAGGGCCCCTACCTGCAGACCAGCAGCACAGAAGAGCAGCTTCAGGACCTGTCGGGCTGTAGAGGACTCCGTGGGCTCTGCTCGGGGCGGCAGGGAGCCATCGTCCGGGTGTACAGACTTCACCTCGGAGCCGAACACGCATGACTTGATGACAGGGAAGCAAATGCCTCGGCCTGGAGGGGATGAGAAGAGAATTAACCACAAAAGCTGGAGAGGCGTAGCCTCCCTCCTTGCTAACCTCCGCCACTACTAGCCAGGTCGTTGGGATACGTGCACTGCTAGATGGAGACTGGGGCCTTTAGCAGGCTGGGAGCCAGCTCCCGCCCTGCACAAAGTCGTGCCTAGCCTAGCAGAGCGAGGAGGTGGAGACCAGTTCTTGTACTATTTATGCAGCCCTGGAAGAAATTTGTTTTGGGGTAGCTCCTAGACTTCTCTAGGACGCAAGTCTGTGCCCAGCCCAGGCCTGCTCCGACAAAGCAGGTGAGGGACCCACCTGCCAGCCCTGACTGGGGGTGGCAGAGTAGGTGTGGAGAGCTCCCGGGGAGGCAGGATGTGGAAGGGAAGCTGCTGCCCTTACCTGTCTCCAGGTAGTTCCTTCTCTTGAAGTACTGGATGAGGAGGAATCCTGGCACCACAATACTCGCGTAGCCAGCAGCATTAACGAAGAAACGGAAGAGCCAGAAGTCCCCCCACGCGTCCTGCAGGGCAGGGGGGAACTCTTCACCAGCAGCCATGGTGGGGAGAGCAGCCAGCACGAGGGGAACACAAAATCTGTGGGGATGAAGAGGCAGACGGTGGGCTACCAGCATGCAGCCTGCACCCAGATCCCACCCCAGAGATGACAGCAAAGATGACAGCGTGTTGAGCAGGAAAGGCCCTTTGGAGGTTGTTAGCAGCTGTTAACTGTGTTTGCTCTGGCTCGGGAACACTCAGACTGGGAAGCCTGGGCTTCCAGGATCAGAGAGGATGTTCGAACACTGCTGTAAAGGGCTGGTTTTGACAACGCCCTTGTTCCAAATGCAAGGAGCACCTCGCACTTCACCTTTGCAGGTTAAACTTTAGCGCAGCTAAATGCAGTTTGTTTTCCTGGGTGGAAAAAAGAAAAGGTCGTTGAATGGAAAGAGCAACTCCTACCTGGCAGCTCACGTTTCAAGCCTGTGGCCAGAGCAGCCTTTCAGAAAGAAAACGGTTCAGAGCTTCCCCTCGGGCTGCACCAGGTGAGCTGGGAAGGCACGTGGCTGCCAGGCTCCCCCACCTCCCCGCAGGGGCAGCAGGCAGCCCTGGGGCTGAGCGTGCCAAGGCACTCCCTGCACCTCAGAGGAAATTACCAGGGCTTACCCGCTTGGCAAGGCG
Organism: Cygnus olor; assembly: GCF_009769625.2. NCBI lineage: Eukaryota > Metazoa > Chordata > Aves > Anseriformes > Anatidae > Cygnus > Cygnus olor. Next base: position 88,855,461 of record NC_049171.1, read on the forward strand.
CAGCCAGGGAGCGAGGCTGGGAAGGAACCTCCCTATCAGCTGGCTGCTTGGGATTTTACCAGTACTATCCGAGAAGGCACCTGATATTCTGCAGCTTTAGTCCTCTGTGGTCAGCCAGGCAGCTTTAAAACAGCTGTAAGGCTCCCCAGAGGAGCTCGTCCCTCCGCCGTCCCCTCCATCGCACAGCCAAACCGGGGCTACTCAGGGGCCACCCAAACGCGATCTCTGGTAGCCCCACCATGAATCTCAGAGACTTGGACTTACAAACTTAGGGTTGGAAAGGCAAGAAAGTCCCCTGCCACCTCATGAACAACAAGCCCTCCCTCCCCGCTGCCCTCCAGTCCCTTTGGGAAAGGCCTCGGGGGCTTTTCTTATCCTCAGTCGCTGTGGCCAGGGCTCCGGAGTCAAACAACCTGACCTAAGCCGAGGCTGTGCTTCACCCTGAAATCTCCCTTCTCTGACTTACAGGACCCAGAAATTCCCAACCTGGGGAGAAGTGCAAGCAGCTGGGGGTGGGTTTCCCTGCCTGCTTCCTATTCCTCCCCTCTCCTCCTGTTAGAAAGGGCAGTTGGACACCTCTGCCCGTCCTCTCCTCCCTCAGACCCGTGCGGCAGGGGCACCGCAGGCTGTCGGGGAGCACTCGGTGCGCCCGGGGCCGGAGCTGCCCGCGTGCTGCCAGATGTCCCTGCGTGAAGTGAAGCAATCCTGGAGGCTCGCAGCAGCTCTCTCGCCGAGGAGCGCGGGTGGGGAGGCCGTTTGCCGTCGCAGAAGCCAGCTGTTGTAGACGTGGGGTCGGTTGCTACACTCGCAGGCCACGTCTCCCTTCCACTTGATGGAGACGGAAAGCCAGCCGGCCCCGTTCGGCGTGGCCGTGGTGCCGCCACCCCTCCGTCCCCCCGAGCGCCGCCGCGGGAGGAGAACCGGCGCCGCTCTCCCAGCAGCAGCAGCGGAGGGGAGGACGGAGGGACAATGGCTCTCTGTGCCTGTGCCCACCTCCCAGGCCCCGGGAGCTGGTTCAGGGCCCAGGGAACAGGGCCGCCAGTGTTACAGGTGGGGGGGCAGCTGAAAGGCGCCTCAGTGCGGGGCATGCGGGCAGCCACGGTGACGGGCTGGCTCCAGCTCCTGCGAGCAGCCGCGGAGCCGCGACGACGGGCTGGGCTCCTGCTCCTCGCTGCAGCCCCCAGAGCCAGGCAGGGCCCCGTGCTCCCGACCCGGCCGCTCCGCGAGGCTCCGCGACGCTCCGCTCGCCCGAGGGCTGCCGAACCCAGCGGCAGCACCGCGAAGCGCTGCGGGCGCACGAGAGGCACGGGCGTCCCCGCGCCGGCACCTCGGTCCTCCCCCCGGCCCCCGGCGCCTCTCCCCCAGCCCCGACCCCCGGCAGCCGCCGGCCCCCCGCGGCCCCCTGGCCCGGCCCCGCTGCCCACCTGCGGCCCGCTCCGGCCCGGCCCCGCTCCCGGCCGGCTCCCCTCGGCCCGCTCCCGGAGGCGGCGGCGGCGGCGATCCCCCTGCCGGCCGCCCCACAGTGCCCCCTGCCGCCGCGGAGGGGCCGGGCACCGCTGGGGGAAGGGACGTGGAGGCCCCGGGCTGGCGGCCAGGCCCCGCCGCCTCAGCCTGGGTTGACCCCACAGCCCCGGCCCCACAGCCCCACACCCCACACCCCACAGCCCCACACCCCACAGCCCCCCCCCCCCCCCCCCCAGCAAGCACGGAGGTAGGGCTGGCCGTAGCCCCCAAGAGGCCGCCCAGAAATATTTTGTGACACTCATTTAAAAAAAAACCAACACTTTTATTTAAAAAAAAAAAGTGCAGATGGCTTGATTCTGCCTTTTTCCTACCTCCACACCCCCCCCCCCCCCCCCCCCCCCCCCCCCCCCCCCCCCCAAAGCTGGTGTCCCCTGGGGCACCTGGTGCTGGCCGAAGCCGTTGGCACAACACTGCTTATGTTTGGCAAGGCTGAAGCCCTGCTGGAAGGCGGAGATTTAAAATAAAACAAAAGCAAACCCAAGCAATGTACCCCAGGGCTGCTGAAGAGCCCTGGGAAGCTTCAGGGAGGGCTGGGGGGAGCAGGCGCTGCTTTTCCTGGCAGCGTTCGTTCCCTCACGCCTGTCCTTCCAAGAAGGGATGAGGAAGGTGAGCGGCTCTGGGGCATCTCGGCCCCGGGATTGCGCCACGCAGGACTTGCCCCAGACAATGGGAGCTGCTCCCAGGCTGCGAGCGGGGGATTTCCCCGGCCGAGGTGGGGTCAGGCACGCTCGTGCCTCTGTTCCCACAGCACCTTTGGTGCTGGTTCCCTAGGGCGTCCCACGTTCCTCGCATTGGAGAGGGGGCAGGGAAGGGAGGTGAGCAACAGGAGGGATGTGGAAATAACCCTGCCATCTCCTCGGCCTGGGAGAATGCAAAACCCGGGGAAGACCTATGCCCTGTGGCTTTTAAACAACCTCCTGTGCCAGGAGATGGGTCGGGATCTTTCATACTCGTTGCAGAAGAGGAACCGTGGTGCGGTAAGGCAGCGGGATGTCAGGCGTGGTAGCAGAAGCAAGGATCCGTCACCCACTCTTCTGGCACCTCCCGTGCTCTGCGTCTTCAGCCCCGCTGCCAAGTGCTTGGTGGGACAGTGGGGGAACAGAGCACTGGGCTGGGACCCCCAGGCTCAGCCTTGAACCCGAGACAGGCTCTGCAAGCGGGGATCCCCCCTCCTCCCTGCTCCCCTCTGCTCCCCGGCTCCCCCTCACCTTGGAGCCAGGCGGGGAGCGGGGTGGGTTGGATCACACGAGACCTCGAGCGCCCGCAGTCAGAACAAACGTTTATTAGAGCGAGTGGTAACTGCTCACCCCACACTTGTTCCGCTGGTGTTTGGGGGTGCCAGAGGATGCTCCGTCCCCTGTGCAGTGTGATAAAGGAGTCCTCTCCTGCTCCGTCCCGGGGCAAGCTGGAGCCCGCAGACCCCTGCAATTCAGACCCGTGGCATGGAGGGGAAATTCAGTCCTGCTGGGCTGCAGCACAGACCCTGCTGGGCACGAAGCCTAGAAAAAAAAAGCCTTCCCTGTGTGTAGTGCTCATGGTGTCACCTCCCGCCGTCCAGGAAGGCAGCCTGAGGCCAACAAAACTTCTCTCCTGGGAGGGTAAAACGTCTCCCAGCATGGCTCTGCGCCCACTGCACTGCGGGCAGGCGAGGTCCCGGCGGGCATCAGGGCAACAGCGCGGGGCGAGGAGGCTGCCCGCCGGGCCAAGGAGTCCAGCCGCTCATTCAGAGCACACGACGGGCTTCCCCGAGATCTTCAGGTCGTCGAAGGGCAGCAAGGCGAGGAGCTACAGAGACCAAAAGTATGAGGTGTAAGCATCCAGGCCGTGCCTCCGTCAGTCCCCCCGGCCTCCCGCCTCCCAAGGGAAGTGCCACCCCACTACAGGCTCACAGCACTCCCCGCACTCACGTCGTCGTTGCCGTCAGCCAGGTCCTGGGCCGTCTCGTTCTCCATGTTCCTCAGCAGGGTGTCAGCCCCGGAGTGCGAGAGGATGGCGGCGATGGCGGCGTCCTTGCGGCCCACGGCCAGGTGGAGCGGGGTGCAGCCGTTGTACATCTGGGCGTCCACGTAGGCCCCGTTGTGCAGCAGGAACTGGACGGCTCTGCGGTTGCGGCACTCCACCGCCAGGTGCAGCGGGGTCTTCCCGCTCGTGCCCTCCTGCAGACAACAAGGACGTGGGTGTGGGGTCCCTGTGGCACCCATGGGCCACGGTCCTTCCTCTCCGCCCCATCCAAGCAGAGCGCTTCCCAGCCCCGCAGCACCCCTGCCCCAAAGCCGGGGGACGTCCACGCGGCGGCCCATCCTCACCTGAACGTCGATGTTGGCACCGCTCTGCAGCAGCAGGGACATCATCTGGATGTTCCCCTTCAAGGTGCTGATGTGCAGACAGGCCAAGCCTGGGGCGGGGAGACAGGAGAGAGCCACCCTCAGCACCCCACGCTGCCGGATTCGCGCGTACGCAGCAGAGCCTCCGAAGCAGACCCACCATCCACTAGGTCTCACCTTGCCAGTTCTGGAGCTGCAGGTCCTGGTGGTGCTCGGGGGGCTCGGCCGTGCCTTGGGGCAGGGCCGTGCCCTGCAGCAGCTGCTGGGCGCAGTAGAGGCGCTGCTGCTCGCAGGCCAGGTGCAGCGGGGTGTTGCCGTTGCGGTCCTGCAGCCCCGGGTTGACTCCCTTGTGCATCAGCGCCTCGACCACGCTGGGCTGCTCCAGGTACACGGCCAGGTGCAGCGGGGTCTAGCGAGGAGGGGGGGCAAGAATTAGGAGGCTGGGTGGGCATCCCTTCACCCTCGGTGCTGGGAGCTGCCAATCCTCCCTCCCCATGGGTTGCCTTCCTCCTCCCCAAAAAGGGACTGCTCACACGGGACCTTCACTGTGCTCTGCAGCGTGTGGGTGAGCAACCCCCGGGGAAAGGGCAGGTGGATTGGGTGCCTACACGTGGTGGCACCTGCCCTCCTCTTCTGCCCATCACACCCACATACCTGGAAAAGGTCATTCTGGATCTCCAGCACCTCTCTGGGCAGCTGAGCAATGCAGCAGAGAGCCACGTCGGGGACGCAGTGGATAATGGCCAGGTGAACCAACCTGCAGAGGGGACAGAGGTGGAAAAAAAAAGAAAAATCAGTCCCAAGTGACATGCTCAGCAGAACAGGTCCCCCAGCGCTACAAAGCGAACTGGGCTCCCCACCTTCCCCAGCCACCTGCCCTTCCCACCAGCTCACAGCTCCTCCATCCTGCCCTCTCCCCAGGGAAGCTCAGCCACAGAAGACAGGAACAGAAGACAGAAACGCAGCCTCATGCTCCCCGGGGTGGACCTTTGGGCTGACTCCCAGTGGATGTGACCCATCTGTCCCCTCTGAGCACCGGCGGGTCCCCTCTCTGGCCTCACCACAAACACAGGCCTCCAGCCCTGGGAGGATGGAAGAGCCTGGGAGGCGTATCGGAGAACCTGAGGGCTGGCTTTGGCCACTGGGCAGGAGGTTTGGACCCGGGTGGCTGCCAGGGGAATTCCAGTTCCCCGCTGCTGGCTACGCAGGACAACACTTCTGCTTTCCCCTGTACCAAGGCGGTCGGCAAAAGCCGGGCAGGAGCCCGGCAGCGATCCAAGTCCACCTGTGCGGCACGGTCCCCGTGCCAGCCTCTCCGCCAGCCCACGCCGATTTCCTCTTCTCTCTTCCACATCCTTCCCCTTCGGCAACGCCGCGGCAGGGCTGGCGCCGAGCAGAGGGACACCAGAGCTCCCCGCAGAGCTTGGTGGCCAGCAGAGAGCCCCAGTCCCCGGCACCCACGGCTGTTCGACGCCCCGGCAGCCTGGGCTGCCCCAACCCGAGGGCAGATTTCATTCCCATCCCACTCGTCCCTTCCCCTTCCTGCCGTGATGCTCGTGCGGGTTTCGCGACGGTCCTCGCTGTCCACACGCAGTCAGAACAGAAGTGAGAGCAGCAGCAGCGAGCCCGGAGGGAGTTTCCAGCCCGGCAGCGCTAACCTGCTGTGCCCCAGCCCCTCCTGCACAGGGGTCTGGGCCCCTGGAGGGTGTGGGGTAAAGGTACAGGACAGCTCTTGAAGGCAGGAGGGAGGTGGGAGGGCGCAGAGCCCGAGCAGCCCAGCAAAACCACCTCCTCCACGGGCCAAGCCGGCGCCTGACACCCCGGGCACCCTCAGGCGAGCCCCATTTTTGGTGGCGAAACAAGCAAGTTCCTCTTCGCCCCGCCAGGCTGCGCCCGAAGGGCCGCGTCCCCGGGGAAGCCCCGGGTCGCGACACAGCAGGGAATTCCCCGTGGGAAGCAGAGGACACCCACGTTTTGCCTCCACGAGGCCGCCGGGTGCACCCCCCCCCCCCCCCCCAATGCTCAGGGGCAGGGCAGGGGGCTGGTGGGATCCATGCCAGGACCAGCTGCAGGTGCTCCCCCTGCCCTCGGCGGGCTCCCACGGCTCCGAGCCCTGGCAATCAGGGCAGGGAGATGCCCCGATGGGTTTGCACCTGCACCGAAGTGGCCTTTGCCCGCTGCCCGGGACAGCCCCTGCCTCTCCAAGCCCACTCCCGGGCGCCACGTGCGAGGGGACGGCAGGATGTGCCGCTCTCAGGTACGGAGCGCTCAGCCCGGGGACTTTCCGAAGCAATTCAGGTTGAACTTTAAACCTCTGCTGCTTTCACTTTCCGGAGCCAAACTTGGCTCCCGGGGGAGAGAGCTGTCCCCAGAGGCGGCGTGCCGGGGGGGGCACCCGCCGCCCACCCAGGAATCCCCCGTGCCCCACGCCACCGCGTCCCCACGTGGGGACAGGTGGGGCCGCCACACGGGGGAGGTGGAAACCCCAGCCCTGCACCAGCGGCATCTCCCTCGCCCTGGGACGGGTGGCTTTGCAGCTCCACGTGAGCCCAGCGTGGAAGCTGACGCCCGGCGAGTTGGGACATCTTTGCTGCAGGGGGGTTGGAGGCTGCACCACCAGCGACCCTTCCCGGAGTTCAGGCTTTCAACTCGACGCTGGGACGTGCCTGCTTCAAAGGACTGCCATTTATTTTATTTTTTTTCCACCCCGCCTTCCTTTTCCACCCAGGCACAGCCTCCTCCCGTGCTTTCATTTCTGCATTCGTTCCCCTCTTTCCTCATTGCCAGGCCTCAACTTCCCGAAATGGCTGCAGGGGCAGCGAGCTGCTGGGGGGAATCGCGCGGCGGCCACCAGGGCGGGATGAACCCTCCAGGAGCACGTGTGCAAGCACCCTTGGCCACGGAGAGCCGTGCGAACCAGGATTCGGGATCGTCTCCTGCTAACCCAGGAAACCTACGACGCCCATGACAAGTGCCCACGAGCCGCCAGGCACCCTCCTCGTCCAACCTCAGCCCCTGCCCTGGCCAGAAGCTGCCCTCCACCCCACTGTGCTCCGCACTTGGACCACCGCACGCCTCTCCTCTGCCTCCCACTGCTTCCCTCGCCATGCTCCTGGCTGCAGCCACGCGGGTGGGTGGCCAGCGGGGGCTTTTGGAGAGGCCAACGGGGAGTTTTGGAAAGGGCAGCGAGCAAATAGAGGAGCTGTGGGCAGGGGGAAGGCTGCCAGCCTACGCACACGGGCTGCTGGGCTCCTTCTCAGCTTCTCCACGTGCTGCGCAGCTCCGTCCTGGCACGAGGGGACTCCGAATCGCAGAGATCCCATGGGTACAGGGCATCGGCACGAGGCGACCTACCCATCGTCAGACAGGGAATGATCCTGGAGCAGGGGGTCAGGGCCGCCCCTGGGGATGTCCCCGGGTCGAGCACCCAGCACCACCACGTCCCTGGAGGTCCCCACTTAGGTGCACCCACTTCCACCGTGCTGTCCATCTCCCAGGCTTCTGAGCCCAGGCAGCTGGTAGGGAAGGTGTCCGTGGCACCCTGGGGACACCTGCACGTGGAGGCGAGGGGAACAGGGTAACGGTGACACCCAGCTCTGACACAAGCAGACGTAACCAAGTCCCATCAGTTCTCTGGATAACCTTTTCCATCCCCTCAGAAAAGGGGCTGACCGTGCAGATCCCCCCCCATCCATGGGGCAAAACAACTCGACCTCAGAGAGCCTCTCCCTTCACCATCTCACCCTGAAGGTATCTAGAACAGGGGACAAAGCATTCAGCGGAAGAATTTGCTGTAACGGATCTTTCTCCCTCCCTCTCCAGATAAGCTCCTTGTCCCCAACGGGACCAGTTTGCTCCCAGCTCCTCCCGTTGCCTGAGCAGAGGAGTAGGAAGCCATGCGGGCAGTTTGCACAAGAGGAGCTCGTTACCAGGAGGAAATGGCATCAGCAGCAACACAGAGGAGCGCGAGCGGGGAGGAAAACAGCGGGGGAATTCCACGCTTGCCCCGCTCCCCTGCTCCAGCCCTTTAACCTGCGCTGCTAACCGCTTCCTCAGACATCAGCAGGAACCTCTGCCAGAAGGCGCAGCGAAGGCAGCCCAGCTCCCTGCCTGCAGAGGCAGCGCTGCCCCGCTCCGCTGCACCTGAGCCCCAGAGGGGCTGCTGGCAGCTGGGGGCTCTGGCGGCTCACCTGGTTTTTGCAGCGAGGCTGGGGACGACGAGGAGGAGGAGGAGGAAGGGGGGGGATGAGACGAAGGCGCCTCTGCTCACAGACGCGCACCCTCTGGGTTCTGCACTCACTAGCGACCATTCACGGCCCTGCTCACGCATCCTCGCTGCCGCCGGATTTTCTCGAGATGAGGCACCAGCCTCGGGTCTCGGATCAACCAGGGCCCCCCTCGGCCCTGCACCTGCCCCCACGGCGGGACTTCCCGGCCCCGGGGCGTGGGGACCATCCCACACAGCTCGCCGACAGCCACACGGCGACCGCCTCGCAGCTCAGACCCCACAGCCTCCGTCCTGCACGGCCACGTCCGACCTCTCTCTTACGCACCGAACACAAGAGAAACAAAACACACCAAACCTACAAAACCCAAGGCTTTCCTCGTTGATTCAGCTGAGCTCAAGCTTTTCCCAGCGGTGGCCGAGCGAGGGCTCAGAGCCCTCCCCAGCCCAGCTGGTCTGTTACAGCCAGGCTTCTGCATCCCGGCACATGGAAATTTCCAGCCTTTGTCCTGAAGTTCCCTGCGCCTCTCCCCAGCTCCGAGGTGAGCCTGTGCAGGCGGAAAGTCTGAGGAGGCATCCTCGAGGTCAGACTGAAGTCATCAGAACAGGGAAAAACCTCTCGCCGGCACTGTCTCAAGAGGACTTCGCTGCGTTAAGTCAAGTTTGCAAGTGTGTGACCCCTGCAGATGCCAGGAACTTCGGGGGCCGGGGGAAAACTGGTTGAAAGTGGCAAGAGGAGGCCTCGCGCTCAATGGCTGCCCCAGCAGGCGAGGGCTCAGCAGGGAAGACCCCCCCCCGACCACAGTCACGGGGAGCCCAGAACATCACCACTTGCGGGGACCCAAATTTACTCAAGCAGCAGTCCCCCAGCCCTCGCTAACGCATCTCAGCCCACGAGTCACTGGCACGTGATTTCTTATCAGCAGACGGGGCAGCACTTGTCGCTGGTGGAAGGAGGAAGTCGGGCTTCCTCTGCTCCCCCCTTCCCCGAGATGCTGCTACCCACCGCGCACACGCCTGACCAAAAGGGCTCCGTCCCCTTTTCCAGTAGATGCATGCTGAGATCTGCCTGCCGGGAGCGAGCCGGGGACCCCCGAGCATCGGCCCCGCCGGCTGGCTCACCACGAGACCACCACCGCCCGGGGAACATCACCGTGGCATCGGGTACCCGTGGCAGAAGCCCTAAGAAAGGGAAACGCTTCAGGCAGAACGTGTAAGTCCTGGAGAGAGGAAGCGCTGCCTGATTTCCTGCACCGACACGTCAACTCTGCCTCTCCCGAGCTCGCAGGGGCTGCCACGGACCCAAGCAAATGGGGAGGTCTTCCCAAGCGCTGGAACGCTACGGACCATCCCTTCACATCCCATCCCACCCCAAAGGAGCCGTCCCACACCCACCCCTTTCCCAGGACGCCGGGCTCATGCGTCTGCCCGGGGAGGCCAGGAAGGAGGGGTTTTCCTCGGTGACTCCTAACAAAGGTTGAGCTTGTTTGGAGGCCAGGGCACGACAACAACGCTGCCTGCTCGGAGCTCGCCGTCCCTGCGGCTGGAAAGCCCCTCTCTTCGCTTCCATGCGGAGCAATCCCAGCGGGATTCAGTGCAGCAGAAAAGGAGCCGAGCTGAAAGGAAGAGACGGATGCTCGGAGGAGAACGCCTGAGAGCACGGGAGCAGCCCTGGCTGGGCTCGCTCTCTGCCCTGCCACGGAATAAGGATGTACATCGATGCCCTAAGCACACCCCATCCGTCACCCCTAGCCCTGCCTGCCACTGCAGCCCCACCGGCCTCTCTCTAGGAGCACTGTGCACTTGCCCGATTACTACAGCCCCGACTTCCCCACAGCAAAGGGCCGCCGGCTGCACGGGGGAGGCGGGGAGAGGGCTTTTGAGGCTTCTGCAAAGGCTTCTTGGAAGGCGGCTGCTGGCGTAGGGGCGCCCACGCGTTTCGCTGGCCATCACCCCCACGTCTCCCGTGTTAGCCAACTTCCTTCCCACGCAAGCAGGCCCCCTGCTAATTTTGAGTGAGAAACCCTTGGTTTTAGCCCCGTGCCTTCGCCCTGCCTCCATTGGCGCTCTCCTCCTGCGGGAAGCCATCCCGGGAAGATCCTGCTGACTCTCTAGCTGGTCTAGCGCGCTCCTCGCCTCTGCCACCCCCTCGTGTGCTTCTGCCACAAGTGCCAGGCTGAAAAACACAGCCCCTGGCACGCACGCCTCGCTGCCCACGACATCCCTGCCGTGCAGGTGGGAGGGCAGTGCCGTGGGCAGCCGATACTTTTGGCAGATCCTTCTGGGCAAACACGGTGCCCTTCTGGGTACTGCTGGGTACCAAGCCGGGGCAGCTGGGGAAACAGGAACTGCTCAGCCCAAACCCTGAACTTTTTCTGTTTTCAGAATAACAGCATTACAGAGAAGCGTTATTGCCCAAGTCTTCTGAAGCGCAATGGTGGTACGAGTCTCACTCTCAGCCTGGGTCTGCTTTGGGGCAGACGTTGAAGCATGGCGTGCGAGGAAACGTGCAGCTGACTGAGATGAAAAGAAGTCGCCAGGTTTGTCTGGCTGGATGGAAGGGATGCAGCCCGTGGCCATCTGATCCCTTTCCTCTGGGGATCTTCTGCCACTCCGATGAGCCGCCGTTCCCTAGACTTTTACAGCATTTTGCTCTCAGCCCCAGTTTGGTTTTGCATACAAAACCGACGGCAGCTCAAGGCTGTGCTGGAGCGGTGGATGCTCAGCAGTGCTAAATATAAACGCCGCCTACCTCTCCCACAGGGTCAGGAGGAGAGCCAGGAATAGAAGAGGCAGAAGTCCACAGCCTGGCCGCTCCGACCACAAGAATACAGTTTCTTTCCAGCACTGGGAGCAGGCTCCCTGCGCTGACCTCTCCAGCCCTGAGCTGTGCGAGCCGCACCAGCAGGCTTTTTGCTCCCTCCCTTGCCCTTTACAGATTTCCTGTTCTAAGCTGCGTCGTCGTAAAGAGAGAAAACAGAAGAGCAACTGCAGCCATTCAGAGAGCTCTTGGAGAGCCTCTCCTGCCTAGAGCAACGAAGGCGCCACCAATTCGTGTTTCCCCAGTTAATGACATGCTTGCGTTAGGTTAGGCTCTGGCCAAGCAAGTCTGACAAGCAGCGGGCTCAGCCCCCTTACAGACCCAAACGGCGTCTCCAAACAGCCGCATCCACTGACGAACGCCGCGACGGGTGAGCCCCGGGTGCACCACAACACCGCGGGCTGCTTTTCTGCCGCGTTATTTCCGCAGGCCTGCCTAAAATACCCGTGGCTCTCCCTGCGGGCACGCTGGCCGTGGAGTTATGGCCGGGAAAGAGGGTGAAGCACTGCGCAGGGGAGCTCCAGGCTGGCCCGCAGCTGGGGCAGCAGCACCCAGCACCGTCCCTGCGCCCGCCGGGAAGCGTAGGCGGCCGCGCGCAGGCTAACCTTGCTCGCTGCCAGGCTTCCAGCCAATCCTCGGAGCAGATCCCACAGGGAGCGTTAATGAACTAATTAGCAGCCGTGCAGGCTCCCTCCTAACCAGGAAGTAAACACCCGGGCTCGCTCCCGTCTCGCCTTCAGCCTCGGAGGCAGCTGGCCCTGCTGGGCGAGGCCAGTCTCCCTGCAGCTCCAGCATCAGCCCGCTGCACCGACACGACTCAAGACGTTTGCTTCCTCGCTTGTACCAGTGCCTCTGAGTTTCTCTTCCTCCTGCACCATTACTCAGTATTAAATGCCAGCCTGGGCTCGGGGCAAGGCTCCTGAGCTGTGAGCACACTGCGTGCGCTTGCGATGAAAACCTTCCATCGAGGGGAACGTAGGACAGAAGAGAGACGTGACTAGCTGAATGCAGTTACCAGAAGCCAAAGCGAGTAACCCCGGTGCGATGCCTCTGCCCTTGAGGAGGGCACTGCAGCCGCGGGAAGCCCCCTGCCCTGAAAGGAGCCAGTCCCCTCCGTCACGGCGTGGCGTGCGTCACGGCGCTGCCGCTCCGCGGGCCACCTCCACCGGAGAACAGCCAGCTCTCGGGGTGCTGGGCTCAGCACCACCATCCATCCATGGGCCTCGGGGTGTTGCGCACAGCCCAGCTGGTTCTGGGTCTCGCCCACCCACCACGTTGGACGGCCAAGCTCTCCCCACGGCTCGGGGAGCTTCGCGCCCCTGGCGAAGCAGCGCAGCGGGGCTGATGCGCTCCCACCCCAGCTCCCCGGTGCAGCCCCATCGCCAGCAGCGGCTGGCACCCCGCGTTGGGCCGGGCCGGGCCGGGCCGCCCTGGGCTCACTCACGTGTCGCCATCCTCCGAGACGAAGGTGAGCGCCTCCAGCTGCCTCCGGCTCAGCCCCTCGGCTGGCGGCGGCGGCGGCTCCTCGGCCCTGCAGGCTGCCGGCAGCCGGGGCAGCGCCTCGGGGAGGGCTCCGGAGCCGTAGCTGGAGTCCAGGCGCTCCTCGACGGGGGGCTCCTCGGCGGGGCGCTCCTCCGCGGGGGGCTCCTCGGCGGGCACCGGGGGCTCGACGCCAGCCGGGGCGTCCCGGCCGCCGGGCAGCGAGCGCAGGGACTCGATGCCGGAGTCGCACTGCCCCTCGTCGCCCTCCCAGCCCGCAGCCTCCTTGCGGCACCCGCCGCCCGCCGCCCTCGCCATGGCGCCGCGCTCAGCGCCCACCGCCCGCCCGCCCCGGGCCCCCCGGCACCGGGGGGCTCATGGCCGGAAAGCCAGCGAGCGGCGGCCGGCGCACAGGCAAAACGCCGCGGCTCCTCCTCCTCCTCTTCCTCCTCCTCCTCCTCCTCCCCTGCCCGCACTGACTCAGCCGCGCCCGGCCCCGCCTGCCCGGGATTCCCCCAGCGCCGGGGGTGCCCACGCGGGTGGCTCCTGGGTCCTGAGCCCCGGGGTGCTGAGCCCCGGCACCCTCCGCACCGTGGGCTGCGAGGGGGGCTGCTGCCGCCCCCCCGGCTGATGGGAGCCCTGGGGGAAACGGGTGCGGGGTGTCGCTTGCTGGCAGGGCCCTGCGAGGGTTTTGGTCGCCCCTCCGTGCATGGTTCAGCTCGTTTCAGCCGCTTCGCACTAGCCCGGTGGCGAAGGTGGCCGCCGTGCGCTGTGTTTCTGAGCTGGGGTGGCTGCAGGGGCGCTCGCAAGAGCAGGCAGTACGCAAAGACCAAGCTGAAACAGCAGCTGGAACGAGGGCCCGGGGCTGTGCCCGTCAGCTGCTAACCAGGCTGCATCTCCCCGCTCTCCTCCCGAGAGCAAAACTGTCCGTGTTCCTCGTGGATCTGCTTTATCCAGTTACTTTCCACTGCCCCAGGCAACGGGCTTTCCTCAGAAGGCTATCTAGATAGCTCCGCGTGCCGGTGACACTTTGCAATCGGTGTCACTTGGTTCCTCTCCCCCTCTGCAAGGTGCACGCCTCCCCAGCTGGACCCAGCAGCAGGGGACGGAGCTGCTCGTGCCCCACACCTGCACGGGAGCTCACCTGGGAAGAGCTCGGCGGTGGCTACGGGGCAGAGTTGGCACCAGCCACATGCAAAGTGCCAAGGACTTCCCCTCCTGTGCTGCAGCTGCCACTTCGGCTCTGCGTCACTGGCCGGCCAGCCCTCCAACCGCAGGCTCGCTGCCAGCAAGCTGCCCATGAAAAGTGCCTCCGAGCAGGCAGGAAGAGAGGGTTAGGGGCACGAGGACAGGGGCAGCGCAGCAGGAGGCGGGCGGAGGAAGCCTCCGTCGGCATCAATAACCTCCTGTCACAAGTTTTCCTCCCACGCTCAGGTTCTCTTTCAGTTTCGCCAGTCGTGCGTCGCGCTGCCTGGATGCGAGATGACAAGTGCCAAGGGAAAGGAGCTCCTGCACCTCACCAGCTCTGCCCAGCGCAGGGCATGGATCTGGGTCATGCCTTCACGCCACCCCCTCCTGCGCCCTGACGGCGGCTGCATCTCTGTGCCTGCAGCTGTCACTCCTCATCCCCCTGCTTGCAGCTGATCACCCTCACCTGGGGCAGAATCGGGCTGGGTCTGTCTGGGGCCTGGGACGTGGATTGGGCCATCGCAGCCAACCCGAACGGCAGCACAGAAGTCGTGGAGGTAGATGATCACCCCGGTGTCTGTAAGCCATGTGCCACCAAGGCCTTACACATGTCCTGTGAGATCCAGGGTGAAGCCAAAAGGTGCCCCCTTTCTTCCCACGCACCCAGAGTTTCTGCTCTTTCAGCTTTTTGTACCCAGCTGCTACCCCAAATGCCTTTCCTGTTTTTGTTTTGTTTTGTTTTGTTTTGTTTTCCTAGTACCATACTACAGCTCCATCGCAAAGTTATTTCTTATAGGCATTTGCATGGATGAAATCGGTTATTTGGAGAAATCCACGTCAGTCAAATCGGCCCAAACCTGTATGGTGGTGCACAAAGAATTTGCTTTTCTGTGAGCAATTTGCTGCTTGGCTTTGCAGCAAGTGTCAGTCTACCACCCAGGCATCCGGGTCTCTCCTGTGCTCACTAAAACGTATCTCAGCCACCACGTTACTGCCATCTGGCTTTGGTTGGGCGTGCTTCTACTATCCCTTGTTTTTGGGGATTTGAATGGTAAGTATGAAATATGAACCTCGTTGGCCAGTCTGCCTTTTAGTTTGCTGTCTGACACTCATTCAGCAAGGCTTGGGTTCATTGCATGCTGTCCTACCAGGGAGTTGCCTGGCCGTGGTGGGTTTGGACGGAATATACATTACACATACAGGTAGCGGTGGAGGGACTATGGACATTTAAATATACGGAGAAGCCAAATCTGAGCATGATTTGCTTTTGAGGATTTAAAAAGTGAAGCTCTAATTCTGGGCTCTCTCCAGCCCCCTTGAAGCAGTCACTTGGGTGCTTAAAATCGCAGGGAGAAACACAGAGGAAAGAATCCATTCCCACTAGAGGTCAGTGTCAGCACATGGCGCTCCGAGCTGCTCCAGGTGACCTCTCCGGCAAGAAACAGCCCAGAAAGGCTGGCCCAGAGGCTGGCCCCTGAGCAGCCCGGGGCATGGGGGCACAGCCCTCCGATTTCCAAGCGAAGCACATGTCTCTGCACCTGCCTTCTGGAACCCAAGCTCTGCACACAGCAGTCGCAGCCTGGGCCTGGCACCATCTCCTTGTCTTCTCCACCTCTCCGCGAGCTGTGTGCTGGGTGAGATAAGTGCAAGGAGCCTGAAAGAGATGGAGAGAGATGAAGCCTGTGTCTGGTCTGAGGGCAGAAGGTCAGAAAGGTGCCAGACCCCAAAGCTCCTACCACATTTCCAACACCAGGGATATCTTCAGGTACCTTGAGCAGCAGCCCAGACCTCTGCCTGGGGCTCCAGCTCGGGAAGCTCAGCTCTGAGACCACACATGCTGGACTCCTAACGTGGAGCAGAGGCCCCAGGAGAGCCAGGAAAGCTGCAGGAGAAGTGACAGGGGTTCTCCTTGGGCTGCTGCTCCATATATCTCGCTGCAAACCAGTCTATGGTGCACCAAACAGGGTCACTTGGCTTTGTGGCCCAACAGGGTAAAGCAGGAACGTGCCTTTCAGAGGAATCAATGCCCCAAGGCAAGGCCATATTCTATCTGACCAGGGTAGACGGGGTGCTACTCAGGCACCCATTTTTTGGAAACGGGCCTAGCAAACGCTGGCTGCCCTCTTGTGGTAGCTCGGACTGAAATCACAGTGTCACTGCGTGTCCCCAAGGACGCCTCTCTGGGCTCCTGCTCCAGTTCTGCACCAGTTCTGCAGGGTTTTTCCCACCCGGAGTTTTCCTCCTTGCAGTCCATGGTGGTTGCCTGTCTTTGTCTTGGCCTACACTCCTGTAATGTCACGAGAACCATGGCTCCAATAAGTGACACAGAGGTTATACTTAGGTGTCTTTGCCTGGTAGGAGGTCAGCAGGGCCCCAGCCCATGCTCTCCCCGACAGGGAAGCACAATTCCTGCTGCCGCACCGAGTACCGCAGTGCAGAGGGCAGCTTCCAGCTCCTCCTGTCCTTCGTGTCGCGCGTAATTGGGTGTGTGATGGGCAGAAAGTTGGACAAGGCGGATCAGTTCATTCCTCGAGTGGGGCTCGCACCTAGCTCACCCTGCTCCTGGCCACTGCCTTCGCTTCCGAAAGCATAATGATGGGTATAAAGGTGCACGATGGATATAAAAGTGCAGGAAAATCCTCGAGCTCGCGAAGTGAATGAACAAAAACCTCAGGCATTTTAACAAAATTTCATTCTTAAACTTGCCTCTCCAGCAGCAGTGCTCTCTGTTCACCTCTGTGCGAACACACGGATGACAGTGCCTTGGTGTGTACTCGTTTGTGCGCTGCTGTGCGCTCTGCAGCTCTCCCAAAGGAGACGGCAGATGCGGTTAGGAACGGGGAGGGGATGGCAGATGGCCTCGGAGCACAGATAATCAAAACCATGCATAATTAGCTGGTGAAACTCTGCCCGAGGTGAGAGATCTTGTCACCTGGGGCTCCCTTTGTAGCTAGTGGGAAGCAGACTGCCTTCCAGAGGGCGGTTCTGGTCACCGGCGCCTGGCCGCCCCGCCGAGAGGAGACATCTCCTCCCTCCCCGGGGATGGTTATGGGGCAGGGGCTCCCCCAGCCACCCCTCTGCTCACCTTGCCAGGGCGTGCAGGGCGACACAAGGCTTCAGCCGAGGTGTCTGCCTCATTTTCCCTGGCAAGGTTCAGGCTTCGCCGCCAGCGCTGCGTCCTCCCAAAGCAGGATTGGTGAGCGTTTATTTCCTAACTGCTTTGGGCTATTCTGCCTTTTCCCCTTCACCCCCTGCGTACTATCTCAGCCCCCTCTCCCAGCAGTGCTCCAGGTGGCTGCTCTGGTCCCCAGCAGGCCGCGCGGCGCTGCCAGAGGCATTACTCATGCACGCTCAGCTCCGCTCTCCGGAGAGCGAAACCTCTGAGCTGCCAGGCCGAATTAGGGCTTGTGTCTCTCCACACTTGCAGCAGGGAGATTTGGGAACAGGCTTGGGCGAGGCACACCGCTGTAAGCAGGCGAGGAAGCCAGGAAGGGGTTAGGAGAGGTGGGTGAGCAGGGAGGGCTGGCTCTGGGGGGGCAGGAGGGGGAAAGCAAGCTGTTTGCCTGCTGAGATATTCAAGTCGCACCGCTGCCACTCTCAGGACACTTGGGGAGGTCACCGCTGCTCCAGAGTTTTGTCAGACCTGATGGATGTCCTGAGGGCTGTCAGGCAGCATGCGGGTAGCTGCGAACCCCCTTTCCATTGCTGGGGGGGGGGGACGTGAGGGAGGCACCAGGTAGCCTGCCGGGCAGCTGTAGGGAGGAAAGCCATTTAACCTGAGCCTGAAAGCCCTGTGGAGCCTCACGGATAATTGCGGTGATGGAGAAATAGCCTCTCATGGGGCTGGGTGGAAAATAAACAAACTGCACACAGGCAGTTCATTGGAAAGGGAAGGAGGAGAGCACGAATCTGAGAGTTTCCAGGGACAGCAATCCCCATGTGTGAAATGTACCGCCGAGCACGAGCAGCAAAACTCACCCTCCCAAAATTGGCACATCCGTGGACCGCCAGCATCCTGATGGTGGAGATGTGGGGCCTGTCTGCTGATGCTGAACGGGACGGCTTCTCTCATCTGCACCTCACTTCTGCTCATCAGAAACTCCCTTTTCATCAGAAACTGGTTTCCCTCTCACAAATTTGTGATTTGGCTAACTGCAAAGACCCCTGTGGGTCTCAGCAAGCTTCCCTCACACAGAAAAAAATCAGCAGAGAAAGATGAAAAAAAAGGGGGAAAATAAAATACACGCCCTTGGATCTCCTGCCAGCAGACATGCAGTCTGAGTGTAGTCGAGAAAAATGTGACTAATGGCACAGATTTCCTGTGAGGACAGTGATCACGGAGGTAAATGGCACCAGAGCAGTCAATATGGCCAAGCAGCAGCAGCTAGGGGATATTGTTTAACTGGAGCAAGGAGCGCATCCCATCACCCACACTCCCCTTGTTGCGTTATTAAGGAGTAATTTAATTGGAGCGACACATTCGGGAAGGCTCACGCAGTCTGCACAAAATATCTTTGAAATTTCTAAATATAATAGGCTGCAGTTTCCAAGCTCAGAAAATCCTGTGTCCAACACAAGGGGATTCTCTCTTACACATCTTCTTAAGACAAGAAAAGAAGCTCACCACTAGCTATTGTTGATTGCTTAGGAACAAGAGGTTAAGGCTTGATCATGCTTGACCTTTTGGACATAATAAAGCTAGAACCAGTATTATTTATATATATCTGATGCTACAGAAGTTTGTAGCAAATACAGCTTTACATGTGTGAGACCTTTTCTGGCTTGGCATATTATGCAAAATGAAGGGAGAACACTGCCAGTACGACCTAGAGTTTTGACCTATCTGCTTGGAACAGATACGAATGTCTTTCAGGGTGGCAGATACAGGGTACCTGCAGAATACCCCTGTTGATATCCCAGCAAGGACGCCAGCTCTACTTCAGTTGCCATGTCTTCTTAAAAGCTTCGCGACTTCTTCCAACCATTTTGTCACATCAGAAATGCCGTGCTCTCCAACATCATCTTCTCGCAGAGCATCCCTAGACCCGCAGGGATAACCGTGGAGGATTCCCACACATTGGAGCAAAGATGGTTCTGCCTTTTGTCCTCGAGAGAAAGCGGGGTCGAGTGCCTGGGCAGTGTGCTAGAATTAGGACTCCTGGGTTCTCTCTCTGGTGGTGACACAGAACACAGCCTCGGTCGTTGCCCCTCTTCCTTCAGTTTTCTCTGGAAAAGCTAATTCCCAGGAATTAAGTTATGTAAGCTTTGGGGAGAAAGAGGGTATCTGAAAGAGCTGCGGTGCAGGGATGTCGCAGCAAGTTGTGGTGTGGGGTTCTGAACACCGAGGGCAACGTTTTAGAGCACTGTGTTTTCATTTCAAAGAGAAAGAGTGTAGGGAAGGAATAATGCCTGGAAGTCATGTAAAACCTCTCCTGCCGTCCCTTTTCAACCAGAGGGACGTCCTCCTTTGTACGCAGCTGGCTGCCAGTCTGCAGAAAGGTGAACTGGGCAGAAGAGACCTACGCATCCTATAGCCTTATTTCTCCCATTCTCTGCGGGGGGGCTGTGCTCTTTTCAGCACGTTGCCAGCTGTGCCCTTGGATTCATTTCTGAGGATATAAACCTGCCACATGCCTCGTTCGTGCAGAAGATGACTGAGAACTTGTATAATTTCATTTCAGATAGAGCAGGGCACAGAACTTCCTTGTGACACCTCAACTCAGAAATAGCACAGCTGACGATGTGCTTGGCACTGTCGTCTCCAAGGCACAGAAAACGATCTGCCAGGGCCAGAATCCAAGAAGCTCGATGCAAAAAAGCCTCCTTCTGGCTCACCGGTAGCTGCGGAAGGAATCCACCGGTAGGAGATCCATGGCGTGGATGGCTCCAAAGGGTTGGTAGCAGCGTGCATCCCAAGGCTTAGCCCGAGCAGGTAACGAGTCCAGATAACAAGAAATGGGCAAAGCGTAGCGAGATGCTCCTTGCAGTTTGCGGTGGTGCTGGGCATCCCGCTGGAGCAGGGTGCACACAGGATGTCAAAGTCAAAGGTTACCATGAATTCAAAAGTGAAGGGACAAATTCACTGTTAAATACAAAGACTCGTGTCACCTTTTTTTCCTTCCCATCCTTGAGAGAACAACAGCGCTGTTCCTCCAGGATGATCACCCCACACATGCCCTGTGGTCCAGCTGAGGTCACTTCCCGCAGGAGCCCCTGCTGCCACAAAAAGCAGAAATGCATACGTGTATGCAAATTATTTGCAAATGTCTGCTGGTGTGCATGTGATAGCAGACAGTGCTGCTGTGGAAATCCAGGTATGTGAGGGCTTGTGCCCCTTCGCCTCGCTCTGCCACAGTGCACACACCAGTGAGCACTCCGTGGAGGCACGGGATCCATCACTTGAGGATGGGTCCGAAACCCCTGAGAGCCAAAGTCAGCCTACAGGGTCAGGAAGGGGGTGCCTGAGCAGCAGGCAGTGAAATTCAGAGCAGGCTGTTCCTGCTTGCTGCTGTTCCCATGGAAACAGGGGAAAGGAGAGAGGAAATCCATCCCCAGCCTCTTTGGAAGAGGAGCTCCTCCAACAGCACCCCGCCTGCCACACCTCTTTCCATAGGAGGCAGCGGCTGCATCATTTCCCCCTAGGCGTGTGTCTCCTTGGGCCTGCTTCCCTTCCCTTCCCTTCCCTTCCCTTCCCTTCCCTTCCCTTCCCTTCCCTTCCCTTCCCTTCCCTTCCCTTCCCTTCCCTTCCCTTCCCTTCCCTTCCCTTCCCTTCCCTTCCCTTCCCTTCCCTTCCCTTCCCTTCCCTTCCCTTCCCTTCCCTTCCCTTCCCTTCCCTTCCCTTCCCTTCCCTTCCCTTCCCTTCCCTTCCCTTCCCTTCCCTTCCCTTCCCAGGAGACACAGCAGGCAGGAGCGAAGCACTCATCCCAACCCAAGGCTCAGAGCTCAGAAGTGAAACAATTTCCAGCAGATCCTGCAGCTTAATCCTCTCCCCCAGTTTGGATTGGGGCAGTGGAGGACGCCCACTTTCCCAAGACTGTCAGGGAGGCTGGGCTCTCCCTGCAGTATCTAGAGCTAGGTGAGTCCGTACCCTTCCTGAGCCACGTGCATCCCCCGAGGATGCTGCCGTGGGGTTAGCATCACAGCTGCCCCCCGGCAGCGCAAGGCAGCGGGTCTGGCCCACGGGTGCACCGCACCGCACTCAGCTCCGCGATGTCTAGCTGGGCACCCCGGGCCTGCTGGAGACCCCGAACAGCAGTGAAGACAGTGCCCATTGCCCGTGCTGAGGCCTTCCTCAGGCTCCCCCAATATGGGGCCGGCAGAGAAGCCCCCGAAGATGTGCCGGGCCCTGCTGGAGCTGCTGCTGCCCGTGGGAAAATCCCGCAGCCCCCTCCCCAGCCAGCAGTGCCGAGCTTTTGCAGCCCCCCGGAGGGTCCCCACTGCTCTCTCTGGTGGGGATGAGCTGGGGAGAGGTGCAGCGGTGTGTCCATCCTGGGCTGTTGTGTTCCAGGGCAGTGTGTCCATCCTGGGCAGTGCGTCCCGTGGTGGTGTGTCCATCCTGTGGCAGTGTGTCCATCCCAGGGCGCTGTGACCACCCTGGCACAGTGTGTCCCAGGGCGGTGTGTCCATCCTGGGGCGGTGTGTCCATCCTGGCACAGTGTGTCCCAGGGTGGTGTGTCCATCCTGGGGCAGCGTGTCCATCCTGCAGTGGTGTGTCCATCCCGGGGCGGTGCGTCCATCCCACAGCAACGTGTCCGCCCCACGGCAGCGTGTCCATCCCGCGGCCGCGTGTCCCAGGGCGGTGCGTCCCCCCCGGGGCGCCGTGCCCCGCACCGGGCGCCCTCCCGCGCCCTCCCCTCCCTCCTCAAGGTGACCCTCCGGCCCCCCGCCCCCTCCCGCGCCC
This sequence comes from Cygnus olor, assembly GCF_009769625.2. Lineage (NCBI taxonomy): Eukaryota > Metazoa > Chordata > Aves > Anseriformes > Anatidae > Cygnus > Cygnus olor. Next base: position 88,876,922 of record NC_049171.1, read on the forward strand.
CCCTCCCCGCCGTCCCTCCTCCCCCCGCGGCTCCGCCCGCCGCCCTCCGCCGCACCGGGCGCGGGTGCGGGCGCGGGCGCGGGTGCGGGCGCTGCGCTGCGGCGGGGCCGGGGGCCGCGGGGGGGGCCGGTGGGCGGCCGGTGCCATGCCGCCCCGCCGCCCCGCCGCCTCCCGGGGGGGCAGCGCCCGGCGGCGGCCGGGATAATGCGGCTGCGGGGCCGCGCCGCCCAGCCCGGAGGCATCGCCAGCGGGGCGCCCCCGCCGCCTCCACCGCCACCACCATGTCCCCCCCGGCCTCGGCGGCCGCGGCCGGCGAGGGAGGAGGCAGCAGCGCGTCGGTGCCGCCGGAGGAGGCGGAGGGGGGCCGAGAGGAGGTGAGGTGCCCCCACAACCGCCAACCCTAGCCGGCTGCACGGGGCCGGCTGTGCGCGGCGCGCCCGGCGGCCGCTAGCCGCGCCGCGCCGCGCCCGCACAGGTACGGACCCCCCAGGCCGGGAGCCCCCCTCCCCTGACGGCCCGGAGACGGGTGGGTGCCTCGGGGACCCCCCCCGCAGGACGCGCCGCCGGGCTCCGAGGGGAAGCGGAGCCCGCTGCGGGGCGGTGCGGGGCGGTGCGGGTCTCGCTTCCCCGCCGGAGCCCGCAGGTGGGGAGAGCCGGGTGGGCTGCGGGGGTCGGCGGGCAGGGGTCTGCTCGCCCCCCTCCCCGCCCGCGCCCCCCTTCTCCATCGCTCGGATTGCGCTCGGGGGTCGTGCGGTGCGAGGAGCGCGGTCGGGGGTCATGGGGGGGCGGGAGATGTGGACGGGGGCCGGGGTAGCGAGCGGCTGGGGATGGGGAAGGAAGAGGGGAGATCCCAAAGGGCAAGCGAGGAGGAGGTCGCTGTGCCTGGGAAGGATGGGTTGAGACCCCGCTTTCACCCCTCGGGTGCGGGGGGGTGCCGGGGGGTGGCACAAATGTGGGACCACTGTGAGGGAAGCCCTGCGGAGGGACTTGGGGACTGCTCCCAGCGGAGGAGCCAGGCCCAGGATGGCACAGGGCAGCCCCCGGGCGCGCTGCAGTCCCCCCAGCTGGTGGCTTTCTGGAGTCCAGGCTGCAGGTGCCAAGGGGTAGGGATTGGGGTGCTTTGGGCACGGGGAGCAGCGCAGGGCAGGCAGGGCTGCGAGCCCCTATGTGTTCCCCAGATCGTGTGTCCCAAGGGGAGAAGCAGCAACCACGCTGAGAGGAGCCGCCGTGTGCTGTGGGGCCGCTGGTCCTGGAGGGCAGGTAGGCAGTGTAGGGAGGATGGTGTTGTCCTTGTCCCCCAAGTTGTCCCGGCTTGGTGGGGTGCTCAGGAGCCGGCACATCGCTTGTTCTCTGCTGCTGCTGGGGAGCTGCCGCTAGCAAGTGCTGCATAACCCCGGTGTTCTCTGCCTCCTCGGCTCCGGGAGAACATACATGCAGACGCGTAGTTGTTCTATATATACAGACTTATATTTAGATGGAAATAATTGTGGGAGAGGAAAACTGGAGTGCAAGGACTGGGAAGCTGTACAAATGCTGTATGCTCCGCTCTGCGGCTCTGCCTCAGCTCCCGTCTCCTGCTGCCGCTCAGCCACCCCTGAGCCCAGGGCTCCAAACGGACCCCGTGAGACGCTTTTTTAGCACAGGGACATGCTTGTGCCACGCTGGGACGTGGTCCCTTGCCTCCTGTGTCCCGGCTGTTTGTGTGAATCAGCGCTGTGCCCAAGAGTGTGCTGGCTTATGAGAGGTGCCAGCGCAGAGCCGGTTTGGATGAAACAAGAGCAGCAGGGGCAGTGCCCGGGTGAGTGTCCCTCGCCTGGGGTGTCCCCTGCCTCGCAGGGGTTACGAGAAGATTGTCTGGGCTTTGATCGCTCTGCGGTGGCTGCCAGCCGGGGTGTCAGTATAATCGTACCCCCTGGGAGCAGGCAGAAGGGCTGGAGTCCATGACCCGCACGGTTTAGGCTAAGGGCACGCTTCCCTCAGCCAGCAGCTATCACGGACTGGCATGAAGCAGCCTGTGGAGGAGAGGGAAGCGGCATCTTCTCCTTACAGAGATGTCTGGGGACTGGAAAACGGGAAATGAGACCGGTCCTTATTGAAGGTGCCTCAACTCGACATGTCTCAGGTCACCATACCTAGGAGCCCTGTAAGGCTTCAGGTGCTGCTCAGCCTGTCCCGGCAAGGCAAGTGGCAAACCAGAGCAGGCTGTAGACGAGCTGCTTTGCTGTCTGAGCTCCTGCTTCCTTTTGGCATCACATGCATACACCTACACTTAGCAGCGTTGAGCTGAATCTCACTCAGCAACTCATTTCCACTTTGGAGGGGATGAAATGCCAAGGGACTAGCCCTTCAGCCTGGGAACAAGCTAAAAAATCCCCTTGTCCTGCAGCTCAAGTGGGATGTGGTGGAGGGAACCAGTCCTCTTCCAAGCTGCTGTGTAAAATGGAGACCTTGGTACCGCCGCAGGCGCGGAGTGCTGGCAGGGTTCCCTGGCTCCTAGATGCTCTGCCTTCCCCTTTCCTCTGCAGTTGGCAGTGCTGCCAGGCTGGGGCCGAGCCAGCTGCTGCTTCTAGGCAGGTAGTTCCCGAACCTGGGCTGTGGGCACGTGGGGGTGAGCGGGGCGATAGCTGGGACCCTCCTTACCACGAGTGGCCCGCGCCTGTCCAGGGCCTTGGGAGATGGTGGTGGTTCCTCGGGATGACTGGATCCTCTCCACCGGCCTTCTTCTGGGGATCTGAGGTCAAAGGGGACAAGGCTTATTAATCTGTTGCATGATATAAACCAACCTGCAGGGCCCAGCCGTGGACGCCAAGGCTCTGGAGTCACACCAGAGTCTCCTGCAAGCTGCTGTGACAGCTGCCTGGGCCTTCAAGTTGCTGCTCCGGGCCTTTGGATTCTGTTTGTTTTGTTTTGTTTTGTTTTGTTTTGTTTTGTTTTGTTTTTCTCGGCCCTGTAGAGGGGTGTCTCCAGGACACCCAACCCCGTGAACCCTGGGCCACCTTGTAAAGTCGGTAGGGTTCTGGGTGTGAATCGGAGATTTCAGGCTGTTTCAGAGAGGAGCTTTGTGGAGCTTGAAGGACTTCTGGAGTTGTTCAGTGCTTAGAGACACAGGATCAAAGAGGTAGGGGCAACAAAGGGATTTTTGCCCATGTGCTTGGCCGCCGTGGTTCTGGGCAGGTTTGTCCCCTTGAGGGACGATTGAGAGGTGGATTCCCCAGCTCTTCATATCAGGAGGTCAAAGGTTCTTGGCTCTAACAGTGATGGGGGCCTGCTCTTCTGCTGCCTCTGGCCTGTGTGTTGCGGACATTTCTACTTACTTCACGGCTGCTCACAAGTCATCACCTCCATCCTTTCCTGTCCACCCCAGAGCAGCAGCTGCAGGTGTGGGACTCCATCTCCTTTCACCTCAGGGGCAATTTCAGAAACAAATGCCATGTGAGGCCCAAGAGGGCCTTTTCCAGACGTGCCTTCCACACACGCTCAGAGAACGTCAGCTCCTGGTGGGGCTGTCCAACATGTGCTATGTGACGGGAGAAGACGAGCGGGGCAAGCCTTGTGCCTCGTTCCGTCAGACTGCAGCAGGCAGGCGATGGTGGCATTTATGTCACAGCCCGTGCTCCTCTGAGTGACACCGTTCTGGGACAGAAAGGATTTCCCTGTCCCCAGCTTTCTCATCTGCATATTCACTTGTGTGCTGTTGTGGGCTTCTCCAAGGCTGGGGAAGAGCTCGAGGAGGTGACCTTATTCAGCTGCTTCTGCGGGGGAAGCCTTGGTGCTGCTTGTTTGCTCCCGAGAGCCCTGTGCAGCCCGGGAGAGGAGCAGGGATGCTGCATTTCCTACTGGGATTAGCCTCTGCAGCTGGCTCCTCCTCCGTCTCTGCTGTGGTTGTGTCCCCTGTTATCGGCACTTCAACGGCGTTCAGAAACCCCACCGGCGCAGCCGATGTCTACGTGTTTTACCTCAAAAGCCTAGAACAAAACTGGATTGTAAACAGTTTACGGCAGGGGTTAGCGTGGCCCTGTAAAAGCGCTGCAGTGTCTAAATGCTGCGTAGTCTTAGGAGGAGACTACAGAGTGGACTAGAGCCCTGCTAACACAGTTCCTGGAAGCGAGCCGCGGCTGCATCATCCTCCCTGCTGCCGTGCCCCGGGTACGTACCTGCAGCAGGCTCTGCCTGGATCCCTGCAGGGCTACAGCCAGCATATCCCTCCTCCTGGATCCCTGCAGGGCTACGGCCAGCATCGCCCTCCTCCTGGGCAGGACCAGGCAGCCGGTGCAGGATGCCAGGGCTCAGGGAGCAACCAGGAGGTGCAATTTGCTTTTCCAAGACCCAACTGTCTCCCGTCTGGCCTGGCGCCCCTTCCCCAGTTTGCCAAATGAGGAAGCTGTATGCTTTGCTTTGTTTCTTACGCTCTGTTTGCAGACCCCCCTGAGCAAGGCACTGTCTCCATACAGGCCCTGACACCCCACATATACCCCAGGGCTAGCATATGGCTTGCATCTCCCTGAGGCCGCTGCTCAGACCCCACACATTTGTCCCCCTTTGGCTGAGCAGTGCCCTTATTTCCACACAGCTGGGACCACTGCTGCTGCTGGGGAAGATGTGCAACGCTGAAGGCAGCTGGATAGAGAGGAAACCTTCACCTGCCTGGGTGCTGGCACAGTGCAGGAGAGCCATGCTGCGTTGGGGCTGGGCAGCCTGGCCAACCCAAAGGGGTCCGTGCAGACCCTCATAACTGCAGCAGGGACCTGAGCAGGGAGGGCAGAGCACAGGCAGCTCCTCCTGCTAGGTGTCCTCCTTTCCTCTCCCTGCTCCCTTTTCTCTTCCTGTGGTTCCTATCATTCCCCGTCACCTGCAGGTGTGGGTTGCACTGGGAAGGCGGTGGGGTGCCTGTGCTGCAGCTCCTGGGCAGAGCCACCCCACAGAGCCCCTGTGTCTTCCCCAGCTCTGCCTCTGCCACCAGCTCCTGCCCTCAGCTGGTTGCCAAAGAGCAGGGTCTCAGTGCCACTGATGCCTGGGACCCCCAGAGGGCCGTGCCGTCGTTCCCCTTCTGGTGTCACCATCCCTTTTGACGTGCTGCCTGCTCCGCTCATCGAAGGCGGGCTGCTGGGGGCAGCAGGGAAGGGAAGCGTGCTGCCTCCAAGAGAAAAATCTCTGATGGAGACTTGGGCTGGGTCCAGCCCTGCTCATCACCATGGCAGAAGTCCCACTGGCATGGGGTGAGCCAGGCTTTGGCACGGAGCAGGGAGGAAAGATTGCATGTGGGACTCTATTGGACCAAGCCAAGGGGTGAGGGGCTCTTTAAGGAGAGTGAGGGGGACTTTTTTGAGGGAAGAAGAGTCCCAGATCACTTCCTAGGCTTGCCAATGCTTTGTGATCTCTGGTTGCTGCTACAATTTTCTTTTTCATGCCAAAAGTGAAAGTGACCTCCTCCTGTTTGGCAGCGTAAATCCATTAAGCCCTTTGGGATCTTTGGATGAAAGGCTCCAAACATCTAGTGGGCTGGGAAGCTGTGGGACAGTGTCTGGGCTGTGAAGCTCATAGTCTGCAGGGGTTCTGCGTCTCCTCAGCCCTGGCACCCCAACTTGTGCGTTTCTTGCTCTCCTCAGGCTTTGTGGATGTGCCTCTTGTTGCTTTGCCTTCCGTTTGCACGGCATCTCACACATCGGGGATGCTGATCCTTGCCCAGGGCTCCAAGGTGCTATAAAGAGACTGATGGCAACAAGGCAGCAGGCTGATGGAGAAGCAGCTTGGTACAGGGAAGCATTGCTGCTACATCTGGAAGGCAGCCACCTCTGGGGATTTCCTGGTTTTCCTTTAATTGTGCTGGGCTGACAGGGCACCCCAGCCCATCATCCATGCCTCAACAGAGAAGAGAGGGCTGGAGACCCACAGAGAGCCTGCCCTGGCGCTGCGGTGAGCCAGCTGGCTCTCCAGCTGAGCACAGCCGGGAACAGAGAAGGGATGAGGCCAGGCTTGAACATCATTGCCACCAGTGATGGCATTACAGCTGGCTTTACCCCTGCAAGGGCAGAGGTAAGCTCAGGCCAAGGCAGCACGGCCTCTGATGCCTTCAGGCATTGACTTGCAGAGGATACCTGGGCTCAAGCATAATTCAGACACTCAGGAGAGAAGGGTGCCTGAAGCCATGCCGCATGCAGATGGAGATGGGACGCAAAGCTGAAACCCTCTCAGGGACCTTTGTGGCATCTGCCCAAGGCTGGGTTTCCCACCTCCTCTCTGAGGACGTACCTTTGGAGATTGCTGTGTTGGATGGTGTTTGTGCTGGAGGAAGTCTCGTGTATAAGAAAACGAATAACCTCTTTGCATGTCCTCCCTTGGGGTTTGGTAATTGACCATTGACCAAACAAGTACCTGCTGGATCGATACATTAGACTTCAGGGTGTTGCAGAGTGTGACAAAGGTTTCCTTAAGTGGAGGGTTTCCCATTTTTTTATGAAACCCTGCATAGTTTCTGTGGCGAACGCACTGGTGCAGTCTCTTTAAGAAGTCCTGTTGCTGAAGTCCTGCTCCTTGATCATCATCCTAGCCCTGAGAGGAGTTCTTCCAGAAAGAGGCACGGGCTTTCACATCTGAATCCCAGTGCAAGCAATTACATTTGCTGCCAGCCCTGCCTTGCCCCTCTCCCCTCCCTGCTGTTGCAGATTAGGGGGGTGTTCTTCGCTTCCAGCCCAAACACCTTTTAGGATGCTGTTCAGTATTTACCTTCTCTCCGCCCAGGGGTGGCTGCCTTTCTGTTGTGGGGGAGTGCTTTCCTGTTTGTGTGGTTTATAAAGCACTTCAGAAGCACTTTGGAGCCCTTTGGGCTGCTGAATGGTGTTGTTAGAATCGCCATTACCCAAGTCCTTTCCTGCTGCAGGAGGTCTCTGTGTTAAAGGCACCCTAGGCCTCCTATGCCACCCTGGTAGGAGAAACCTGGACTTGAACTATGAGCGGTGGTTGGGACGGGGGGAGACTTGTGAGCAGGGGGGTCACAGGGGGAGTGAGCTGAGGCTCGGTTTAGTGTCTGGACGACATGACCCTTCGTTAGGGCTGGCTGTGCTGGTGGGACCAGTGCAGGAAGCGGAGGCATGCGGGGGAGGTCCACAAGCCTCCATCTTGCCGTGCCTGCCTGCCCGCCCGGGCTGAGCCTGCCGGCCCTCCGTGAGGTAGCGATGGCAGGAGTTGCTCCCTGCTGATGAAGGGGGACATTTTATGGGATCCACCACAAAGGCAGAGCTTGATAGCGGGGCTGGCATGCCCCAGGCCGCCCCGCAGAGCTGGGGCAGCAGGACGTGGGACATGCCCACCACCAGGGCTGCGGAGGAGGGGGGTCTCACCCAGGGTGGCAGCAGCCTGCACTGTGCCACCCGCACCTCTGCCCGCTCCGTTCCCCGTCCAGGGCATCCCGCTGCCTGCTCGCCTTCCTCCCGCCGCTTCATCCCACTGACCTCTCCTCTTGTTTTCTCTCCCCCTCTCCCCGGCCCCCTGGAGCAGCAGCGGCCGGTGAAGCAGTCTCTCAGCAAGTCGCTGTGCCGGGAGTCCCACTGGAAATGCCTGCTGCTGTCGCTGCTGATGTACGGCTGCATGGGAGCCATGACGTGGTGCCACGTCACCAAGGTGACCCGGCTGACCTTCGACAGCGCCTACAAGGGCAAGTCCATGATGTACCACGACAGCCCCTGCTCCAACGGCTACGTCTACATCCCGCTGGCCTTCCTGGTGATGCTCTACGTGGTGTACCTGGTGGAGTGCTGGCACTGCTACACCCGCAACGAGCTGCAGTACAAAGTGGACGTGGAAAGCGTGCATGAGCGAGTGCAGCGGATGCAGCAGGCCACCCCGTGCATCTGGTGGAAGGCCATCAGCTACCACTACGTCCGGAGGACCCGGCAGGTGACCCGCTATCGCAACGGGGATGCCTACACCACCACCCAAGTGTATCACGAGCGGGTCAACACCCACGTGGCAGAGGCCGAGTTTGACTATTCCAACTGCGGAGTTAAGGATATCTCCAAGGACCTCATTGACCTGGAGAGCTACCCGGCCACGCGGCTCCGCTTCACCAAGTGTTTCAGCTTTGCCAACGTGGAGTCGGAGAACTCCTACCTGACCCAGCGGGCCCGCTTTTTCACGGAGAACGAGGGCCTGGATGACTACATGGAGGCCAGGGAGGGAATGCACCTCAAAAACGTGGACTTCAAGGAATACATGGTGGCCTTTTCCGACCCAGACAACCTGCCTTGGTACGTATCCCACTATGTCTTCTGGGTGGCTGCTCTGCTGACCCTATCCTGGCCCCTGCGGGTGCTAAATGAGTACCGCACCTCCTACGTCCATTACCACGTGGAGAAACTCTTTGGGTTTGACTATGTGGCGGTGACGCCGGCCGAGGAGCGCTCCTTCTGCCGGAGGATGCCCCGCGTCAACACGGTGGACAGCACCGAGCTGGAGTGGCACATCCGATCCAACCAGCAGCTGGTGCCCAGCTACTCGGAAGCGGTCCTGATGGACTTGGTGGGGCTGTCTGGCTGCACCAGCTACTCGGCGTGCCGCTACGGGGGCTACCGGCAGAACTGCGAGCGGTGCCACAGGACTATAAGCAGCTCTTCCATCTTCTCCCGCAGTGCCCTGAGCATCTGCAACGGCAGCCCCCGCATCCCCTTCAGCAGCAGCCGCTTCTCGCTGGGCCGCCTCTACGGCTCACGGCGCAGCTGCCTGTGGCAGAGCCGGAGCGGGAGCCTGAACGAGCAGAGCTGCCCCACGGAGCAGACCCGCCTCTCCAGCCAGGTCACGGTGGAGGAGGAAGACCCCCCTCCTTACCAGGACGCCCTCTACTTCCCCATCCTCATCGTGCACCGCAACGAAGGCTGCCTGAACCACGACCACCGTCACCTCCACCGCAACGGGTCCTGCGTGGAGACCTCACTGTGAAGGCGGGGGGCAGTGGGATCTTGTTGCCAATGGCCTGGCCCGAGCCAGCGCAGGATCTGGGGAGAAGAGCGCCGGGGAGGGAGACGGCCCGGGAGGACGAGGTGGGACGGAGCGGTGGCTCTGACCTCCTGGGGAGGTGAGTGATGGTGCTCTCCCTGACATGGCACAGAACTCTAGACCGACCACCACATGCAAAAAAGAAACCCCAAAACCATAATTCAGCAGCGTCGAGATCCAAAGGGGGGAATGAAAAGACAGGCCTGTTGCAGGGAGGGGGGTGCTTCAGCTCCCAGCTCCGTCTCCAGGCTGGCTTATGCTCCGAGGAAGCAGCGACCACCAGGCAGCACCCTGCCGCATTCTCGTCAGCCCTGCTCCCAATTGCGCCAGAGCCAGAGCCCTCGCAGGGTGGAGGGAGCGACGTTACCTGCCCGTGCCTGAAGGCCTAGGGTGCCCGGGCACGTGGAGCTGACGGGCAGGTTAGAGAGAAGGCTGAGCACCATGAATCCAGCTTCCCCCTGCCCCAACCGTTTCCCACCGTCCCTGTTTGTTTTTTAGACCATGCTCCGACTGTTACATGCTCTTGGGGCTGGGAACGGCATCGTCTCCAGAGGACCCCAGGCACGGCTCCCAAGGAAGCTTCGGGATGCCAGCTCTGAGGGTCAGCATCCCGGGGGCAAAGGACTGTGTGCTCGGGATGAGCGCGGGCAGGGATGGAGGTGCGGACCCAGGTGGAGCGGAGAGCGACAGCAACAGACCTGCCGGCTGGAGGAGGGCTCAGCTGGAGGGAGAGCGGGAGGCCCCTGGTGAGCTGGGGAAGGGGAAGGGGCTGGGGCTGGGACAGCATCGTGCTAATAGCTGGTGTGTCTGTTGGCAGAGGTCCCCAGCCTTGAAGCGGGTCCTGATTGCTTCAGGCAGGCATCAAGGAAGGCTCTGGTAGGTTCAGCTGCAGCTCACCCATTGGTAGTAGGCCAGCAGGGTGGTGCATGTCTGCAAGAGGGTGTTGTGCACTAAATCAGGCTGGTTTCTGGCTGCAGGCTGAGCCGCGGACTTCTGGCAGCCTGGTTTTGGCAGAGAGCTCTGAGGGGCATTGAGGGAGAAATGTAAAAACATGCTGGAGAGTTGGGAACCCCAGGCTGGGGACGTGGGGAGCACAGCAGGGAGGCGTCCGCCACCAGAACAGAGCCTGGGGAGGTGTTAGAGGGGAGCCTGCTTAAAACTGGGCAGCTTTCACTACTGGGGTATTTCCAGAGAGGCGTCAGGCTGCGAGGAGCAAGGTGAGGTCTGTGTAGCTCCCTCTCTTATCTGCCTTGCTCTGGTCAGGGCACGCTGGCCTGCACGGAGCTCTGTGCTGTCCCCTGCTAGGAAGGAGCTCGGTGGCGCTGGGCAAGGAGCCTTCATGTCACCAAGTCTACATCAGCGCCTGCAGCACAAGGGCATCCAGCTTTTCTTCTCCATCAGCATGTCCCCAGGTCTCTCGTGTCACTGTTCTCAGAAAAGCTGTCTCCTTTTCCATCAGCTGTTTTGGGAGTTGGATGCCAAGGCAGCCAGTGACTTCTCCTGACAGCACTTCTCAGCCTCACCACGCTTCCCTCATCCGCTGGGGCAGAAGACATCCGAGAGCAAGGTGTCGTGGGTCACAGGAGCAAGTCCATTAGCACCTGGTCACTCGAGCTTGGTGTCTGCCTCCACATCCGTATCGGAAGGGCAAGACATAACAGCAAACAGCGAGGCACTGTGTTTAATCCAGCCACTCTTCCTCCTCCCAACTTGTTAACAAAGGATCTGTTTCTCTAGTCACGCCACTGCATTGCTGCACCGACCAGGTCTTGGGGACCACGTCATCTGACTTTTGAAAATCATCTCTAGTGGATTAAGTTTAGAATTGCAGGATCCTTCTCTAACGATCGCTGCATCTCTGCAGGATACACAGACAAGCAAGGCTGGGCTTGGCTTTGCCCCCAGGGTTGTTCCTTCTTCTGCTCTGTGCCTGCATGCCCTGGACAGCATCTCTTGCCCTCCCGGATTGATTTGTCCTCCTGGGTCTCAAGGGCTAGACTCCAAACAATGGTGATTTGAACGCGAAGTCCCTTAAAATCTCACTCTGTTATGCTTCTGTCTTGTAATCTACCCTTCCTCTCGCTGCCAGATCTAGATGTTGGCTTAAATAAGAGGGCCTCTGTGGAAACAGGGAAGCACAAGGTCTCCGGTGTGGGTACATCCTCCTCTGCTTTTTGTTCTCGTTCTCATTGGCACAAATTCAGGCCGGGTAGAAGTGCCCTGTTGGCTGTCCTGGAATTTCCTTGCTCAGTGATTACATTTGGCTTGCTGGGCGCTTGTGCTTCTCTCTCCGAGGGCCCGATGTAAGCTCAGGCCAATGCTGAGGATCCTGGTGAGTCTCAGGAGGTAGTGATGTGGGCTTGTATGTCCTGGTGAATCAGGAGACGTTCAGCCAGTGGAGCTACTGTGGGTCACTAGTGAGGCGTGTGTGTCCTTTCCAACGTATTCTCTTTGAAATCTCCTCCACATTGCTTACATTCAGCTGCAGTGGCTCATCTTTTTATCCCTAGCCTCCAAGGTGCGTTGGACAGATGGATTTATCACAGGTTTGGCAGGCCTTCTAGCTCCCTAGGGCACAGAAAGTCCTCCAAATAGGGACAGGTTACTGGGGTGTCTGTGCCCTATCCCTTAGCTGCACCGCTCTGCTGGCAGATGCCTCATGCCTCATCATCTGCCCATGCCTTGGCCCTTTTTGGGCTTCCTCATGAGGTTTCTTCAGGAGCACACAGGCCCAGGCTCCGGAAGGCTCTGCTTTTTTCCACGTGCCCTTCATCCCTTGCAGCTTTCCATGGCCGCGGAGTCAGACTCGGCACGGCGCTTGCCAGCGGGTTTTCCTCTCACGCCAGGGCAGGGGAAGTGGGAGCACGGCCAGCTCCTTGTCCCGGCGCGTCGTGTCGCTGACACAGCCCCCGAAGAGCGCTGCTGCACCCTGTCATACGGCCGGGCAACGCGTCAGGGCTGCTTGGTGTTTCCTCTTGCTGCCAGTGCACTTGTCAAGTACTTAAAAGCTCTCCAGCTTCCTTGAACTAGAGAGAACTGATGTGTGAGGGGCTCTGGATTAGGCGATCCTCAAGGGGCATCTCCACCCATTTATCCATCTTTCAGCACACACTGGACGCTTCCCAGATGGTGCCCAGTACTTTGCTGATGCAGAGCCAGGCAGTGAAACCGACCAGCCTGGGGGTCCTTCTTGAGCCCCCCCTGAATGCCACGCAGGCTGCACCAAAAAGGGAGGTTTCGGGGAGGGCTTTTGGGCTGAACGACTGTGGGGCCGTTCATTAGGACAGGGGGAAGCAGTGTCAGACTGTGGCCTACCCCAAGCCTTCCAGAATCACACTCCAGGCAAATACTCAGGGTTAGTGCTGGGGAAGCTGCTGTTTGACTTCAAACAAGCACAAACCCCTCCTTCACCTTCCCCAGAAATGCACATTGGAGACCCACCCCACCCCTGCCCTCTTTGTTGCCTTTCTCCATTCGTGCTCAAGAGGCTGCAGAGCTGTTTAATAACTCTGGTGGATGCCTGTGGGGAGGGAAGGCAGGAGGAGGTTTAAGTGGAAGCCAAAGAAGGTTAGGTAGCATCTGATGGCAGTACAACATGCCTGATGATTAGCCCTTGTGCAGAATAATACCTTTTAAGCTCTCCTCCCAGCCTTTCCAATCATGGCTTCAGTTCTGTCTGATATCACCAGGATGCTGCCTTACCTCTAGCAGGGCAGAGCAGTGTGCTCCTACTCTGCTGCAGCAGCTGCAGGGTACGTGTCTGAGATACTGCAGTAGCACCAAGGAGCTGTGTCACCAAAGAGCTACAAGTCACAATGGTGTGGGCTTTGAATCATGTTCCATTTACCTTCAGTGGTTTGAATAAGGTCTGTGTGAATATGAAGGTGGGTCTGATCGGGATGCGTGTGATCACAGAAACGTGGCATGGTTTAAGCGTAGGTATTAATGGGCTGTGGTCGTTCCTAGTGTAATGTTACTGAAGCCAGCGGTACTGTACCAATGCGAGCATGGCTTAGCAACTCCCCAGAGTGATCTGTCCTTGAATCCAAACTGATCTGCCGCAGTGGTGCTTTGATGCATAGAGTTCATGTTGGGACTTGGCCAACGTGAATGAATGTTGAATATCTGCTGTCTCTTCAAGCCATGGGTTGAATTGTTCTGCTCTGCTGCCTCCACCACAGCTGCTCCGCGAAGGGAAATGTTATGCCAATGGATGTGATCTCGTCAGCTCCCTCAAAAGCAAGCTAAAACGAGCGAATTGACCTCTACCGCACTGGGAGAGTAGGCTTCTTCCACAGCACTGCAGCTACACACAAGCGAAAAGAGGTCCCAAGGTCAGAACTGAACCTGCAAGGCCCATGGCCTCAAGGACTGCCCTTCTTCCTTCCCTCCTCACCTCCTCTGTCTTACCTGGGGGAGGGACAGCTTCCTCGTGGAGGTGAGCCAGCTCCTCGTCCTGCAGCCCCAAGGCAGGCCCTACTAACAGGTACATCATCCACCTATGCAACACTCCCAGGAACTGCCAAGTTTTCAGGAGCCCATGACAACGTGCAGCATGTCCATCCAGCACTGAGAACAAGCACAGCTGCTGCTAAATGGGTTTTATTCCTCCCCTCCTAATGAAGACTGTTTTTGTTGGGGCCTTTTGTTCATTCGTCTGGTTTTTGTAAACTCCAGACTCCTAGGGAAACGAAGCTTGCGAGAAATCGGTGCCCGTCCTGAACCATCCCCAGTCCTTTGAACTTTGGGAATGGGTGGATCACCTACTGTGACTGTAATTTAGTGGACTTTGTAGAGCAAAGTAACTTCACGCACAGACACACAAGGTTCTTTCACTCTCCATCAGTGCAAGCTGCTTCTGCAACCTTAGCTACTCGCATTAGTGAAAGAAAAAAGCCTCGCTAGAATGTGTTGAGATGACTTAGTATTTTGCATCAGTCCCACGGTCCCAATGGCCATTAGCAGCGCTGTCAGCTGACATGCCATGAATTCAGGCTTTGGATGGCAGCCCACGAAGCGGTCAGGGTGAAAAGGTTTGGAAGACCCAAGGCTGAGTCTGTACGCATCTCCAGAGCACACGCAGAGAGCAGCAGCTGAAAGCAGCCATCCCTCTGGCTCAGCACAGGGAGAAGTGGTCGGGTTTTGTTTGGGCTGCACCTGCCTTCCCAGGGAAAGCCTGCCCCTGGGGGCTGACGGGAGGGGAAAAGAAAATCTTGGGGCATCCGATGAAGCAACGTGCACGGCACTGCCGAGCCAGCTGGGGAAAAAGCGGTGACGACTAAAACCCAAACGACCAGGATTTCACTTTGAAAATGAGAACTGCTTTTTCAAACTGAAATGAGACTGAGAGGCCTTGAGAGTGTTTCAGGTTGCTGCTCCTTGCTTTAGAAATGTAATCTCTGAGGATGGTGTGGATTTAAGCACCCTGCTCCAGCCAGCTCAGCTAGAATTGTGCAGTGCAGGTGGAAAAGGGATGCCACAGGAAGGTTTGGATAGTGCAGCAGGGGCTTTGCCGTGAGGTACGGTGATCAGGAACGGAGGCTGGAGCTTAAAATCCTCCTCTGCACCTAGATAGAGGTCTGGGCTTGACATCCAAATGTGTATTGATGTGGGGCAGGGCATGCTGCTGGGTGCCCATGTGCACTGCTGGGGGCTGCTGCCCTGCAGAGGAGCTTGTGTTGGTGGCTTTGGTCTGGTACGGCCCCTCCGTTCCCCTAGGGAATGGTTTGTGGGGTGACGGGGCACTGCTCGTGGCTCGTGGGAGGAAAATCCTGACCTGTTTTTTGTAGGAGGATGGTGCGAAGTGTCACATTTGCTGCAGTGACTGGCAGGGAGCCGGGATAAGAGCATGGAGCAAGCTGTGTTTGAGATGAAGCTGATGCCCTGCCGGCTGCCTGAAGTGCGAGAGCTGTTGGATCTGCTCCCTGGCCAGCGCGCTGCGGATCTGCTCACCCTCCCCAAACCTGGTGTGAAAATTGTCTCTTGTGGCTGTGCGGGACCAGGGGGCCTGCAGAGAGGGTGTACGGGGTCAGCCCTCAGAGGCTTTGCAGGTGGGGTGGTTTCAGTGGGAGACGCGAGGCCAGGCAGGGCAGGACACTGCTGTGCTGGAGCAGCGGTGTTTGGAGGCAAGGAGAGGGAGCGGGGCATCGGGTGGAGAAGGCCTGGGACAAAGCAAGCTTTTGGGGCAAGCTGCGCGTGCCCAAGGGGACGTGCAGGAGGCATTTCCCAGCTGAGGTGCCCAGGCCAAGCCTCGCTGCATCGTCAGAGCAGCGATGCTGCCTCCGAGCCCCGCGCTGACAGCTGGAGCACGTGTCACCGAGCCGCAACGGATGATGCAGCCACAAGGTGTAAATGTCACTAATGAACAAATTGCCTCGTGCCTGGGAGAGGCTAATCCATCACGGCTGGGGACAGGGATCTGACAGGGCCGGCTATTTCGGGTGCAGCCTGTGGGGAGGAACCGCTTCACGTCTCAGCTGTCCCCTCTGCCCAGGGAGGCCGATGCAGGGCTTGGCTCCGCGCTGCTCCCCGCCTCCCCTCCACACCAGCTTGGGGCTCAGCCCTCTCCGTGCCACCAAAGGAGGAACCAGGGGGGCGTTTGGGCTGGCAGGAGGAGCAGACAGACCCTGGGTGGTGTGCCCAGGACAGGGCGAGTTTGGCAGGAGGGTGCTGCACACAGCATGCCAGCACCGGGGGGCTTTGTCAGTGGTCCGGGGTGCAGGGCTGTGGCCAGTAGTGCTTGCTGCGGTGTTGTACAGAATGCCACTTGCTCCCCAGTTCAATCTCATAGTTTGCCCCTATATGAGGTGCCCTCAAGGTGATGCTACAAGCCAAGCCCCCACCCTGTCAGGGAACACAGCCGGCTGTACTGTGCTGTCTTGGGGCCGTGCACAGCCCCGGGACTGAGTTCGGTGTGAAGAGACCCAGCCCTGTCGAAGCAGAGGGATGCCGAGCACAGCAGCTATCCCCCATGCATCCTCCCGCTCCTCCACCCCCAGCTGGTGCCCGAAATCAGCCCGCCGTCCTGGTGACGACATATGCCAGCGTGACACCTCGCAAATCGCTGCCTTTGCGGCTGCGAGCAGAAGCCGAGAGGCTCGGGGAGCTCCTGCCCCCCCTGCACGAAGCACAGCTCGCCATCTGCCGCAGCCAGCAGCCAGCCCGCGGCACCCGCCGCTGCGTGCGCGCGGTGGAAGCCCCCGTGTCGCTCCCCCCCCCCTTTTCTCCCCATCCTCCCCCCGTCAGTCTGGCACAGACCCACGCACACCCCACGGGCGACTCGCCGGAGAAGCTGCTGGTGGGTGCTGTCAGCTGTCGGGCTTTAATTTTAGCGGTGTTTGGAATGGTTTGAAGCCTTGCAGAGTGGTGGTGATGGATGGCCGGGCGGTGTGCGGTGGCCAAGGGGCTCACGGGAGGGAAGACAGGGGGTCTCCAGGCCCCAGGAGGGCCTGCACGGTGCCCCAGGAATGTGCTTGGATGGTGGTTGGAAGGTGTTAGCAAATCTTGGCTGTGCACATCAAGAGGAGCTGGGAGTATCCTGGAAAGCAATTCAGCATTTTTTCCGGTGATAAATTTTCCACGAGCCCTTTCCTTTCCACCGTGCTCCTCGCTGGCTGTGCTGGCTGCTTACTCCTCGGCGTGCTGGAGGGATCCCACCGCTGCCCTCCCAGCACCAGCTCTCATCGCCCAGCCCTGTGCCTGGAGCTACGTGCAGGCTTTCCCTGGACCTGGACACCCCCATTATGCGCCCCCATTATTGCTGAAGCCGCTCCTTCTTCAGCCTGAACCTGACCTGGGCCTTTTCTGCTGTTTCTGAACACGAGTTCTCATCTCATTCAGGTGTGTCATTCAGTGGAAATATTTTGTAAATGCAAACAAAAAGAAACAAATCTTTTCAATACCTCGGTCTCGAGGGTGGGAAACAAGGCGTTGGAGATGCCCGGGTGGGAAGGACTGGCAGCGGCTGCCACTGGCTATATTTTCTTGCAGACGTAGCCCCTGGAAGCATCTGTGAGTGGTTTGGAAGGGGGCTACCCTGATCTGCAAGGGCTTTGGGGTGACCCACACGGGCATCCCTCATGTGGCTGCTGCTGCCAGTGACAGCCTCGTGCTCGACCCTTTCTGATCCATCAAGCGGGTGGCTGTGGGTGGCAGAGCCACCGGTGTCCGTGTCCGTCAGGCAGAGCAAGGCACAAGCGGGTGGGTGGCGAACAAATTCTCTTGTGAGCACTGGGAACAGTTTTTACTTTTCAGCTATGTCGATATGATCTAGCTCTCTCCGTCTCTCTCTATATGTACAAACAGTATATCACAATGTTGCCTTTTTTGTTGGAAATATCAAAGTACAAAGATTGTAAACCAAATCGGTGTAATAAAAGTTTCAGATGATTCACGGAGGCGGCTGTCAGCGGTGGGTCTGTGGGCACGGGTCGTGGTCAGAGCTGGGAGAGAGCCGGAGCCCCCGTGCTGCTCCGAGGGCAGGGGCTGAAAGGGGGGAAAGGCAGCCATAAGGGGAGTGTTTTACTCAAAAATGCAAATAAAACCAAGCCTCTGAAGGACAGGCTGACCTCCCAAGGAGCGCTAAAGCACTGCTGATCCTAGCACTAAAGCGCTGCGAGTGGATGCCGTTCTGCAGCAAATTAAGGATGACAAACGGCATCCTAGGACGAGGCTTTGGACAAAGCAAGATATTTAGAACCACAGGAGGCTGAGCAGGTGAGTGTCTTTGCTACTGTCAGGTACTGTCAGAGGCTGCCCCCCTTTCCTGTCACAGCAGAAGACCCTGCAGCCAGCTAAAGGCAGCCCCGGGCAGCGGCTGTACCGTGGTGTCCACCATGCGACCTTTTCTCTCAGCTCCAGGCAATGCTGCCTGTTCGGGGGGAGCAGAATGCCTCTGCACGGAGACACACTGGTGCTTTGATCCCTGGGGGGCAGCAGGGATGTGTGGGCAGCTGGGGAAGCAGCCCCAGAGCCATCCCCTGGGGGTGCAGGGGCTGCATTGCCGACCCCAGGTGCTCTGCTGGAAGCCCTCCTGCCCCCACTTGTGCAAGGGGAGGTTTGTCGGCCCAGATCCCATGCGGGGAGCAAAACTGGTACCTGGGGAGCTTTCTGCAGCTTCCTGGTCAGAGGGGCCCGGCTGGCGGCTGCGGCTGAGGTCCCAGCCGGGCGGCGTGCCGGTTGGCCCACAGCATCTGCCCGATGAGGAACTCGCTCTCCTGGCCCACCTCTGCCAGGCGGAGGTCGAACTCGGTCAGCGTCTTGTTGCCCGCCAGCCCTTCCAGCAGCTGCTTGCCACCGTCCTGCAGCGGGTTGAAGAAAGGAGCCCAAGAGTGAGTGAGGCTTCACCCAAGCCTGAAACGTTGCTCCCAAGAGAAGGACAGGGAAGGAGCGTAACCTTATGCAGCGCTCGGCGATACGACACATGCTAATGACTCCCTCTGGGTATCGTGTCAGGAGTCCTCAAGCTCAGGCTGGGTAATGGCACGGACGGAGAGGATAACCTGCGAGGAGTCTCTGCTCTACCCTGTCCCCCCGTCCCCAGCTCCCTGCTGGGTGGGGACACGTGGCAGTGCGACTAGGTGCACTGTTCCTCATCCTGCTCGGTGCCATTTCCATGGCACGGATGGATGTTGTGGGGGGAACATCTCATGCAGCTCAAGTCCAGCCTGTATGGGGTCAGACAATGCAACGTAGAGAACTCTAGGGAGGCAGCTTGCCTTGGTACATTTCCTTCCCTTGCCTGAAATATGGTCTTTAGGGATGCAACAATTTGGCATTTTTTCCCACAGCTCTTCTCTTTCACGTACCCAACGCACGTCCCGACCCCCATCGCCTCCATCCAGGCAGCCCCCTCTCCCCAGCACCCTGCCTGTTAGACCTCTTGCAAAAAAGGACAAAATGTGAGAAAGGAGAGGAACCTCTTTTTAAAGGGGTACAGAGGATTTGATGCATCCCTAGCAAACACCTCCATTTTCCCATATGCAAAACAAAGACGAAAACAGCAGCCCACTTCCTGGGGTGCTACAGAGCTTCACAAACGGGTACCAGGAGAGCTCATCAGATGGAAAATGCTAAGCACAAAGGTTATTATTTACTAAGCAAAAATCCTGCTATCCTTTCCAACACTTGTCCCCTTGTATCGTTACACTCAGATGGTTATCCATGTCCAGAACCATAAAAATGAGGACTCACAAAAGGTTTTCTGCCATCAAATCCTTTTAAAACCGTTGTCAAACATATTGATGCCAATATTCCTGCCAGCAGGGACAGCTGGTCTTGCTGTCTCTTTATTGTGACAGTGAGAAAAATTGAGGCAGCACAGAAAGTTTAAAAGCCAGCATGATTGCATTTAGCTGTCTAGTTTCAGATTTCTAAAGCTCTTTTTTAATCAGCAGAAGAGAAGTGGTCTGCTTTGTGGGCATGTTGCACACTGCAGCTCTTAGGGATGCACTAAGATTTGTGGATGCTTCTCTGCCTAGAAAATGTGAGCCTGTGGCTCAGGAGCCACAAAGAAGCGTCCAGACGTGACACTTTTGACCTACCACACCACACCAGAGCTGCGGGGTGAATTAAAGGAGCTCAACAACAGAACCAATTTTCTAACAATCTCCTCATGACGGACAGGAGAGATTCTGGGGAGGGCAAAAACTGCCTGTGTGCCGCTGTATGACAGATGGCACAGCAGATCCGAAGTACAGAGGATATGAATAAGGCCCTCGTCTTATGCCACCTATCATTTTTATCTACTCCCACGTGGGTAAAGTGGCTGTGATTTCCCCAGGCATACTCCCTGGATTTCAGTCTCCTGTGGGGAAAATCCCTCTCTGCCCAGAAGCCTGGAAGCCAGCATCTGCCTGAGAGCCCCGTGAGAAGAGCTAGACATGAGTGAGATAAAAGTGTGTGTGTCCTCACAGAAGCTTTTCCCTTTTCGCTGTCTGCTGTAGTCTCTTCACTCTTGCAGCTGATTGTTATCCCAGCAAGGTTGAAATGTGGGGGATGCCTCTGCCCTGTGGCTTTGAGGCGGACCAGGCTCAGCGTCTCCTTTACAACTGAACCACGCGATCACAGGATGCCTGAGGTGGGAAGGGGCCTCTGGAGGTCACCTGCTCCAACCCCCTGCTCAAGCAGAGACACCAAGGGCAGGTTGGGACCGTGTCCCAGCATCAAACCTCACAACCATGCCGGCTGTCCAGCTGCAGGGAGCGGGGGTTTCTCTTACCGGCCCTATGTGGTTGCACGACAAGTTGATGCACGTCAGGGTGGCGTTCTGAGCAAGGACCTGGGAGAACAGCGCAGCGCTTGGCTCCGACAGCATGTTACTGCCCAGGTGAATGGACTTCAGGGTGGTGTTGGCCAGCAGGGCACGGCCCATCGCCTCCCCACCCTCGTCCTCCAGGTAGTTGAGGCGCAGATTCAGGGAGGTCAGGGTGCAGTTCTGAGCCAGGGCCTGGGCGAGGGCCTGAGCCCCCGCGTGACGGATCTTGTTGTTACACAGATCCAGGGTTTCTAATTTGCTGCGGTTGATCAGCTTGCCGACAGCTTGTGTCCCCGTGTCCCCGATGAGGTTGTGGGACAAGTTTAGCTCCACCAAGGAGGGGTGATCCAGCAAGCTGCGGACCAGCAGCCTGGTCTTGTCGTCATCCACGTTGCTGCGTGTCAGCTTGAAAACCTGTGGGGTAAAGGACAGGGACACTGAAACAGGTGCTTTGGACAGAGCTTTGCACAAGGTCTCTAGCCTGTGGCTCACCAGAGATGAGATTCATCTCCCTTTGCTTTAGATGCCTTTAGCCAGTGGGCTAAAGTAGGTGTTTGTATTGTGGAGAGGGCAGGACACGACACTGAGGTCCCCTGCCTGTCCCAGGGTTCATCTCTTGGAAACTCCCATTCCTCTCGTCTGACTCTGTGGGGTCTCTAACACATAGGGCAAAATTAAATGAGAGAAAGCTGTCCAAATTTCTGCAGGGACTAATAGCTAAATTCACCCCCAATCACAATCGGATTGTCCAGACAAGCACATGCACTGGTGGTAACCCACAGTGCTCGTCCTTAAGGGCAAGGCTCTGTGTGGCCAGGGCACCTCAATAGCCATGTGAGAGGTGATTTCCCTTCTGGAAGCCACGCAGAAAAAGATTTCCTAAAGCATGTCAATTTGGAGAGAGTGTTCGGCCAGGTCGCTCTGGTGAGTGATGCCTGTTGGCGTTTAGGAGAGGCTAAATATCTGCACTGCAATTGTCAAAGAACTGAGGGTTTTGTTAGCACCCGGAAAGAAAAAGCCCCCTCACTCTATGCGAATATTTCCCCATGCTCTTCCTGGAGGTCTTTGGGGTATGTCAAGATTTATTTACCGAGCCAAAACCTGTCCCTATGAAAAATCCTCTGGCTTTCTCCTCTCTTCTCTCCCAGAACCACATACAGAATTAAAGCAGGAGTGTTGCTTTCTCTTGGGCTACAGGGAACAAGTTTTGAGGGAGCAAATACGGTTTTCACCCTCTGGCAATGTCTTCTACCAAGAGCATAAACAGAAAGAGATGCTCAGCAGTAGGCCAGTGAGTTAACCTCTCTTCACTTGGCCAGACAGGAACTTGCAAAGGGAAGGATGCTGCCAGCAAGGAAAACTGAGCCTAGGGTTTCTCCCCCTCCTCCCCCTCCAAAGGGAATCTGAAGATCGAGCTGAGGAAGAAAGATTTATTTTGGGATATATTACCTTCAATTTGTGACACTTCTTCACGGCACCAGCCAGGTTGCAGCAGTCCTGGTAGGTGAACTTAAAGAGGTTCCACTCGAAGTTCATGCCGCAGTCCTTCACACCATAAGTAAGATGAAGCTCTTCAAGGTAAGGGAGAGCAGTAACGAGGGCTCCCAGGTCGTAGTGATGCATGGGGACCTCGCCAAACCCCAGATCACTCCCTGAATCAGAGATGTCATCTGCCTCCTCCTTTGGATCCACCTTCAGCGGCGGCAGGAACTGATCAACCTCCAGTTTCCGCACATAGTCTTTGCAGAGCGGGATGAGCTCCAGAACCTGGTTGGGGTCCGTGTTGTTGGGGACAAAACTTTTCAGGATGTTCTCCAGGTGACGTTCAAAGAACATCCGTTTCCAGCTGCCCCCATAGCTGGAGATGTCACACACTTGCCAGCGCTCAGTGCAGCACCGCTTCCAGTAGTCCTCATCACTTACTAGGTTGGCAGTGACCGCGAGCGGAAGGCCAGTGGGGAGCCTGTCCAGCACCTTCCTTTGGTGCTCAGGCAGGAGACGGTCTAAAATAGGGTTCTCTGGAGGGAAAGGAGAGGGGGAGAGGTTGGTCTGTGCTGTAGGAAGTCGGGCTGGCCCTGTGGTTCTGCCCAGACCCCCAGTTGCTGATGCTGGCTCCCCTCTCACTTGCTATCAGCTGGTGCAGGGAGCTAAGCAAGCAGAAAATGACTCATTTTTGTGTAGGATTTCTAACTTTTATAACAAAGCATCAGCGTAATTGGGTTTACCCTCATAATATTTGGGAACTGCACCAGAAACTTGGCTCCTGGTTTAAATTTGGTTTTAATGCGGTTGATATTCAGAGCAGGACTTCTGCTGCCAACAGAGCTGCGCCAGGCTTACAGTGACGGAAGAACTCGGCTTGCCAGTTGCTGAATTTTCTCCCTTTGGTTCCTAAACATATTAAAGGATATTTGAGAACTGAGTTACCTGCGTGCTTTTCATGCAAGTCCTCATGCCTTTTTATTTGAAGTCAGGTGTCTGTCTTACCCGTGTGCCTATCTGCACATGGGGAATCAGATTTTGAGGCACAAAATGGGGTTAGTCTTATATTTTCTCTCTCTCTGTGGCATTCCCTCCCTAAGGACACCCAGAGTCCTACCACAGGCTCCTCCTAGAGTCTCTTCTCCATGTCCCACAGCTGGCACTGCAGGACTTTCTCTGCAAAGTCCCACAGCACAATCAGCTGTGGGACAGGTACCGGCAGAAGCAGGATAGCTTCTCTCTGGATCGCGTTTGGCATCGGACTGACTGATCAGGCTGATAGGACCATGAGGTCTCTGAGCTCGGCCCCCCCAGGCACCACACTGTTTTACAGCCCACGTGTGGACACATCCTTGGGCCTACCTTTGGGCTTTGCTGCTGCTCCGCTGAGTGACGGCTAGGCCCTTTCTCTCCCCCTCCCAGCCCGTTCCCAGATGAGATGTGCTTTTTATATTTTACTATGCTTCACCCGTCCACCTGCTTCAAAAGCACATTCCCTGCCTGAGGGTGTAGCCTGTCACATTGCCACCAAAAGCTGTGGAGGAAGCCTGAAGCCGTGAGCACCACGTGTGTTCGGAGGCTCCTGGGAGCAGGGCCCGTTTCTGCATCCCTTGCAGAGCACTCAGCATGACAGGGACTCCATCCCTGTGCTGGGAAACAGGCCCGTGTGTGACCCACAAGAAGGGACCAGAGACCTCGTAGCCCTGCTCGCAGCTGAGGGGAGCGAGGCCAGCAGAGCATGGAAGGAAGAAGAAAATATGGGACATGGATAGGACAGCCGTGTCCTGGATGGCAGCCTGGAAGGCGAAAGCCATCCCAGGAGCAGGCAAGTACATACTTAGCAACTAAACATTTTGTCTAACTAGCTGCCTGGGGAGATATTTCCCCCACTGCTCCTTTGGGCTGGGTACCACACTGCGCCTTTCGGCTGCCTCTGTGCCTTGCTGGCCCTCTGCTCCCACACACCCTGGGGGAGAAGCTCTCCCTCCCGCTTACGGGTGAAATTGTGGATGATGTGCTGGAGGCAGAGCTCGGTGAGCCGAGGGACGGCGGTGAGGGACCACTCGGGGTCCTTGATGATGCGGTGTACGCAGAAGGAGTCGGCGGTGAGCCTGCTCTGGGAGCGCCGCAGCGAGGGAACGGGCCTGCTCCTGCCAGCAGCCACCGCCTGCTGCATCCCGCTCACCAGCCACGTCTCCTTCACGGGAAGCACGAGGGAAATTGCTCGAGGTCAGGAGAAGGCCACCACGTTTTCCACCTGGGCTGCCTGAAAGAGAAAAAGGCAACCTTGGAAAGAGACCGGCTGTAAGGGTGCCCCGCTCACACAGCTCTTCTGTCATGCAGTTTCCCCCTGCCCTTCTTCCGCTTCCTCTGCTGGCACTGGAGGCACTGCAGCAAAGCAACTCTTATTTACCCTTATCTTCATACACTGCCTTGCACAAAGAGGTCTCTAAACACTACATGTAATAAACAGATAATAGGGTGGTGTTAATTCAGTGTGCTGTTGAAGAGGATGGACAGGAATTGATAGCTCACTGTCTTTTCCAATAAAATAAATAGACGAAGCTGGCAGGAGCTGGATTTAAAACAAAGGAAAAAGGTGGTTCTTCACGCCGGCTACGGTTAAGCTGGGGAATTCCTTGCTGCAGGATGCTGCGGATGCTAACAGCCTGTGGAGGCTCCAGGACAAGTTCAGGGAAGAAAAACCCTTTGGAAATGATTCAATGCCCAGAAACAACACCTGTCAGAGTCTGAAAATGGTTGGAGGTGGGAAAGTGCAGGTGGAAACAAACACATGTACTTGCGTCTGTTTTCCACTCCTCTGGGGGAACCTGCTGCTGTCAGAGAGGGACACTGGGCCAGATCACCCCCCGGTTTGATCCAGTGTGCCTGCCCTCATGGCTCTTCACAGGCAGATGCTTACTATAAGTGCATTCATTTTTTTCTGCTTTGCTCAATTATTCTCCAGCTGAACTCTTTCCAAACATCCATTAACTGACGAGATGGGTCAGACCTGTCCAGACCCACACTAAGCAGATATGAGCTAAGAGAACCAGCCTGGACCAG
This sequence comes from Cygnus olor, assembly GCF_009769625.2. Taxonomy (NCBI): domain Eukaryota; kingdom Metazoa; phylum Chordata; class Aves; order Anseriformes; family Anatidae; genus Cygnus; species Cygnus olor. The sequence goes on from NC_049171.1 coordinate 88,901,712, forward strand.
AAGGCAGGATGCCCATCCCTATTAGCTCTGCAGAGCTTTCCTAGACCAAGTTTTCCCATTTGCTGCTTCCCACCCCAACCTCAGGAGCAGTGCCACAGTTAGCATGAGTCCCTCTTTCTCTGAAAGCTCTGTAAGGCTTTGTGAGCTTGCCTGCCTCTGCTCCTTCTCCTTCCAAAAGAGACGTGAGGAAGGGCCTGCAAAGGAACCTGCAAAAGGGGAAGAGAGATCTGCGAAATGCCGAGAGCTAGAGATCAGAAACAAAATGATCCACATTGTACTGCAGCAAATGTGTCAGCAAAGGCTTCTTCAAATACACTTGTAGCAGGTCCAGGAAGAGAGGAACCATTTCGGGACGAGAGTCAGGAGACGGGGTGAGGGAGAGAGCAGCAGCAGGGCATCCTCTGATGCAAAGCAGGAGGACACAGGTGCCAAGGGGAGCTGAATTTCCTGGCAGGCACTGCTACAAAGATGGCAAAAGCAAAAGCTGTAGAAAAAGGGAGCCTGGTCTGAAGAAGGGTGGGTGTGGGAGGAGAAGGAATGGACCACGTGCAAATGAGAGAGCTGGGAGTCCTTCCTCTGACCTCCTCAACCCAGCTGAAAACCCAGCTCATGGTGCTTGGCCGGCTTCAGCAGAAAGGCACAGCACAGCCAACACTGGCAGAGGAGAGGTGACTGGGAGAAATGCTTTCTCCTTGCTCAGCCCTTCATCCCATTCGAAAAGCATCTGTGTCACTTGTTCCCCCAGGCCACTCACAGCTAACTGGGGCTTCTGATGGCTTTTCTGACCATGGCTGCGTCCCCTCGCCTGGGCTGCAGGAGGCTCATCGAGCCCATCCTCATAGCTGGGATGCTGAGCATGTATTTAAACGGCAAACCAACATTTCACTTACACCTCCTCTGATCTGGAGATGGGACATCTGCTCAAACCTAAATTTCTCTGCTCTTTAGATTCACCCCAAAGCCTAGAGAGCCTGATCAGGAGTCGTGTGGGAAGCAGTGACCTCTGGCTGGTGACTCCTACCGGCAGTGTGGCGGTCGATGATGTGTGGTGACAGTACAGACCGTGTTTACTGGAGAGTTTGTGGATGTGGGGGAAATTCATCCTGAGTACGGCTATGCCTGCAGCTGCAGTGGCATTCACCCCGAAGCTCAGGCCACACAAAAAGTGAGGAAGCTCTCACATCATTGCTGCAGCACTCTGAAAATGCTGGCTGTCCTGCAGGCGTCCCTGCCTCTGTGCTGTGGGCAGAGGGAGGAGATGTTGGCCAGGGGTCCTAGTGCTGGTGAAGGCTGCTGATGCCACCAGCACTGCTCCCTGGCATTAGGCTGATGCTAAAGATCCATTAGGGCAGCGTATCGCACACTGCCTCTCTGCAGTGGGCCTTAAGTAAAGAAAAAAAGAAAAAAAAAAAAAAGGATGCCAGACGAGGAATCTATTTAGCTTCAAGCATAATGAAATTTGTCTGTAAATGGATATCAGGCAGAATTAGGCCAGCCAGCCACTTGAGAAAATGGCTCATGTCGCCACCGCCCTCCAGCTGGTGCTGAGGGCCAACACCGCGGTCCTGGATGACCGTCAGCACGCCAGACCCCTGCCCCCTGAGGGGCTTCAGCGGCAGAAAAAGCCCTTTAGGGACCGAGCATCACCCCCGCACCCCCTGCGGCTGTCTCGCTCGCCTCACCCTGGGGACCCGGGAAGGCGTCTGCACTCCGGGAGGCACGGCACGCAGCCGGCTGCCTCCCAGCCCCCGGCCCCCACCAGCCACATCGCCCAGCTCACACTGGTGGGGTCTCCGGGCATCACGGCCCCCCGAGCCCCTCACCTGCCACCCGCTGCCAGGGACACGGCCACTGTTGCCTGGTCACGGATGTGGATCCGGGGCAGCAGCGGCCACGGCTCCGGGGCGGGACTCTGGCACCCGGGTAACCCAAACACATCACCCCCAGCCCGTCCGGCACCTCCGGGCGTCACCCGTGAGGATCCCACGCCACGGTCACGCGTGGCGCCCCCCCCGGAGAGGCCCCTGCAGCAACGGGGGGCACACGGTGCTGCTGGGACGGTCAGGTACCATAGCCACACGCGGGTGTTTTGCTGTTGCCCATTTGCATTCTACATCTCACCAGTAACAACTTGCCGAGGGTGTGCTGTCAGCTCCCGAAGCTGGTTTGCTTCCAGGCCCTAATTTTGGGGCAGTCACCTGCAGGCGGGTCACAGGGGGAGGAGAGCAAATCCGGGAACTCCCCTGAGGGCAAGCAGACCTTGGTCCCTCTGCTTCACGCCCATCTCTCTCTTTTTTTTCCGCTCTTTTTCCCTCCTGCTAACAAGCCTCCTCTTGCAGAGTACGGCAAGGACCTGATCCCGAGCAAAACAGTGGCTGCACACATCGCACAAAGGGATGTAAACATGCCTCTCACTTTCCCCCTTCCTCAGACCCAAGCGTTTTGGTATTCGCCAGTAGCTTTCCAGGCTGAAATGCGACTTTTGCTCTTTCAAAATGCTGATGTGCTCGGCAGCGGGTACATCACAAGCCCAGCCAGTGCGTGCCCTGTGGGAGCACGCATAATGCTGTCGCCAGCTCTCGTGATATTCCTGCGAGTCCCCAGGTAGCTGGCATTTTTGGGGAGCTGCACCGCCTCTCGGTTAAAATATATCTCCTGGTTGTGAAGAAGAGGTTACAAATGTGATCTGAGATTACCCCAAAGGCTTCACTACAAGACAGCAAATGGGGAAGGCATTTGGATTAAAAAAAGAATCAAGATTTTGAGGCCTACTTCGTGACTTTCAGTGATGTGCAGCTAGACTTCAGCAGCAATGTAGGAGTGGCCTGATGCTGTCTCTCCAGCTCCAGAGAAGAGCGTGAGGCAGCCTGGGATTCTAGCTGGTGTTTAATCAGGGGGGATGCCAGAGCCCTGGCAAAGCCCTTCCCAAAAGCTGGCCCCACACTAACCATTTTATTTCTGGGAGCACATCTTCAGGGCCTCTAAGATCTTGCTTCTGAAAAAAAAAATTATCGCAGAGACGACATGGCCCAAGTATTGCAGTCAGTTGTGGAGCTGGATGCAAGCAGGTGTTGAATCATTTGCTGAAAACAAGCAGTGGTACCTTCAAAATGGCCAGGTTAACGTCTCCACATTTATTTCCAAGCACATAGGCATTAGCATGCGCTTCCAGCAGGGTTTGCAGTGGTAGGCACTTCAGATGCCAGCTCAAATGCAGTTGGCTAAGTGTGGAGGGTAAAACACCCATCCCATTCCCATTCCCATTCCCCTCTTCGCATCTGGGATCACTGCCATTCCCGAGTGGCTACAACTCGGCAAGATGAGGACCCCGAGGAGCGGGGAGAAGCTCCAAAGCCCCTCCTCCAGGCCCCCCTCCTGTTGCCTTCTGCTAGAGAGCACTGCTAAAAAGCGGTCAGCACCTCCTGCAGCCCTGGGGGAAGCAGCAAAAGGATCAGGAGGAGGAAATAGCCCCTGCAAAGCCAGCGCTGAAGGGACGGGGAGCACGGCGTGCCCGCGTGCTGCCTCTCCTCCCAAAGCCTTCCGCTCTCCCCAGGTCCCAGCAGGAGCCGTGCAGCTGCTGACAGCTATTAATAGAGGTGTTGATCGTGGGTTCTGTCTCCTACCGCTCCCTGGGATGAGCACTAATTACCCTTCATTAGCCTGGATTTGGCTCCAGCTCCCACCTTCTAGCCCCCTGCCCGGTGCTCGCAGGGAGAGGCGGCAGCGCAGGAGCCAGCACGATGGGGAGCGGTGCCCAGCTCTCGGGGCATCCCGCAGCCTCATCCCTGGGTGCTGAGGGCAGCGAGGAGTTTATCTCAGCCTGGCCTTTCAAATGTGCCCCAGGAGCCAAGCAGGCGGTGAGGTGAACGTCCCCACCAAAGCCTGAGGATGCTGGCGGGTGGGATGCTCTCTCTTTAAAATTAATGAAAGAAAGAAGGTGGGGAATAAATTATAAACAGCAGATCTGGTCTGCTCTTGTAGCTGGCGTCCCTACAACCACCCATCACACCCAGGTCTGTGAGAAGGGGCATCCTTCCTCTGTGGCTGGCTTAAGGCCACCCCAGCGTGCACCTTGACTTGTCCCCCATCCCTGATGGGGCACAGCCCAGCTGCCGTGGGGATGGTGTCGGAGGGGTTAGTTGGGACACGACCTGCCCAACGGGGGGGCCTTTCATCCAGGTTACTTTAGCTCTGGTGCAGAGACAGTGCTGGAGGTTTTCCTTATCCATTGAGGCTGTGCCTCCCAGGAATCGCGTCTCAGGACAGTGGAGGCAAAGATGGATGGATGGCTGTTAAATATTTAAGGTGCATCCTAGACTCAGGCTCTGGGGCGGGACATCCTCAGCCCTGGTGTCTCTCTGGGATGCTTGGCCAGACTGCACTTTGCCAACCCCACCTCTGTGCCATGCTGCCCATCTGACCAGCTGTCTCGATAGCCAGCCAGATCCTCGCTTCTCCCCACAAAACTTGATGCATCCCTGCCTGGTCCAGCCAGCAGCTGGCAACTCACCACTGTGGGGACCCCTTTCCTTCCGCAACCCTGATCCTGCCCCACTGGAACTCCCCAGGCTACACAGTTTAATCGGCTCTTCTTACATTTCAAGTACACTTTTCAGTTCAGATGCTTTCTTGCCTGAATCAGTAAAGCCTTCAGATGGGCAGGATCCGTGCCCAGGGCCCCAGCAGCTCCTGCTTGCAGCCCCCTCTCCTTCCCTCTCACCGAGATCTCTCCAGCGTCAGGCCAGAAGATTCAGGCCCCTCTGCCGACTCCCACTCAGCCCCTGGCATCGCATCCCAGTGCCAGATGGCAAACTAGCTCTGGCAGGAGCTGTGCCGGGCTCCCCTCCCTCCCTCGCCACCCTTCGAGCCACAGAAAAAGGCTGAGGGACCAGCACAGCTCTTCCAGTGGGCGCAGACTTCAGGCTGCCCTGCTTTCCCCAGCCTCCAGCCCCGCCGTGGTGGGCATCCCCATGGCTTCCGTGCCTCTGCATTAGCGCTGCCTGAGCTCCGGGGTCTCCGCTGTCACTCCTGGGTCACCGAACTTCCATGCGGAGGAGGGACAGGATCTGGTTAGTGAGCTCTATTCCTGGCTGTGTTTCTTGCAGCCTTTGCGGGATTCAGAGCAGGTGTGAAGCTCTTCCCTTCCCTGGCTGGGGATGCGAGTCAGTGGGAGGCTGTTTTCCAGCACCTCCTGGAGAGACTCCCTTCGTTCTGCACGTCCCCTCGTGTCCCCGGGGAGGTCCACGCTCTGCAATTTGCCTTGTGTGATCCGCGGCTGCAGCTGGGGAGGTGGGCAGGGAGGGTACCCCATGCACCCCACCGCACCGAGGACAATGTCAGCGTGGTCGCTGCGCCGGGACGAGGACGCTGATGGGGTAGGACAGCCCGGGAGCCGACACGCCGAGGGCTGCTGAGCTGACGCTGTCCTTCGGTGCCCTCTTCCTCCACTGCACCTCGTCCCTGCTGGGGCAGTGCTGGGGGGCCGGGAGCTGCCAGCTGCCATCACGGCCCCTCCGGTGATGGGTGCCAGAGCCCCAGCCCCTCGTCACCTCCTTTTGTCCACCTCTGCCCGCCTGACACCACAGGGAAAGCCACCGGGCTTCCCTCCGCATCCGGGGGCCGCTCATCCCAACGGGGCCAGCTTGGGCTGGCTGCGGGTGGGTGACCTGGGGGCTTCGACCAAGGCAGGGGGAGGAAATTAAAAGCCCAAAAGAGCAACGCAGCTGGGCTGAGCCAGGAAACGTCAGCGGTGCCTCTGTCAACACTGCAGCCGAGGCAGGCAGGCAGGCAGGCGGCTCCTTAATTATTGATAGTGCTTATAAATAAATGCTGGGACAGGGAAGGGAAGGTTATGGCAGAGAGCCGCTCCCAGTTGGGGGAGGGAACCCGAGAGCTCAGCTGTTTTAAAGGTCAGGCCGTTTTGCATCTCCTTCCCCCTTTCTGTGCAACACTCAGTGATATTCGAGTCAATGGGTCATCTTCCTTGGGCGTCTTCCCCGTGCACCTGCCGAAATCGGCCGGCTGGGAGGAGCGGGGAGGGAGGAGGCAGGCGGGCAGCGAGGGAAGGGAGCGGGGAGGGAACGCCGCCTGCAATGTGGGACGAACGAGGAGACAACAAAATTAGTAGAGCAGCAAATCCCAACCCGAGTGTAAATAATTCACCACGTAAAAAGAAGGTCTACGTAGCCTCTGATTTATCTTCCTCTTCCTGGAGCTCCAACACATACAACCTCTGATGTGAAGGAACAGGGGAGAGCACGAAATGAGGCTGGGCGAGGAGTAAGGGATGCCGGGACCTCGGTCGGGGACTAGGGCAGTGACCCCGTGCCCAGGAGGTCGGGCTGCAGCCCAGTCTCTCCTTGCTGCTCCCAGCGAGCAGCACAGAAATACCAGCTGCGACTCAAGTGTTAGAGCTGGCTGCAGAGCGTGGCCGCCCTCACGCAGCCAGTTCCACATCTGCTTGCCCCACGATCTCTCCCTGCAGGTCACCACTCAGATGCTCCTGAGCGGTGGCCAGAGCCAGGAGAAGGCTCTCGGTGGCACCTACGCTCTGCTTGCGCATGTCCCCTAAGCGCCAGCCTCTCTCTGCAGCCCAGGCTACCCCGAGAAAAGCTCCTGCAGCAAAGCAGGCCAGGAGAGACGAGCAAGGGCTTCCAGTTCCCCTGCTGCCAACACCAGGTAGCTGCCTGGGACTGGGGCTGACAAGCTCTTGCACTGCATGTACCCTTAAGGGGGACCTTGGGCGTCCATCTGGACTTCGAGCGCTGTTGCCAACTCGATAGCACCTGCTCACGGCAAAAAACCACCTTGCTTCTTAATTAGTTTCCCGCTTCCCACTGTCCTGTGTGTGCATGCAGCCTTTGCTGTTTGGAGCTGCAACGTGTGCCCAAGGACCTGCCTGCACCTTAGATCCCTCGTGAACAAATGCAGGCTGCTATCTGGCTGGAGAACTCTATTTAAAACTCATTACATGCCCTCAAGCCCTCTCAGCTGAGCATCGCTCTAAATTGCTTTTTGGTAGGATGAAATCCTTTTCCTCCTTGAATTACAGAGCAGGTTTAGTGCTAGAGTTATGAGATGCAGTAAGATCATGACTTGGGTGTGCTGTGATCTCATCGATGACCACTTAAATCTTGCAGGCTCAGAAAGAAGAAAGGAAGCACTGACTTTCACGCCCAGGAAGGCTGAGAGCAGCAGAGGAGAAAGAAAACAGGCTCTGGGCTGGAAGGTCCCCCCAGTGAGGTTGCAGGCTGGCCAGCCCTCGGCTCCTGGTAGAGCTGGGGAAGATGCTGGAGGCAGAGGTGGCCCAGGGAGGGGAGAGCAACGCAAGCCTGGAAGAAGCCCAAGCTGCCCTGTTTTCACACGTTGCCGCAGCCTTTGAGCAGTTCTGGGCTGAGGTGAGCCGGGAGCTGAGCAGGCACAGAGTGCAGCCCTCCTGCATCTGGGGCTGGTCCAGTCTCGGGCCCCTTCTGCACGCAGTGGCTGCCAAAGGGACCCTGGGACAGCTCGCCATGGAGCTGCTCTCCCTGCTGGATAGGACAACTGGAAGAACTGGGTAGGCATACTCCTTGGCTTATTTTGTCTGCAGCAGTGTCCTGAGTTGTTGCAGCCTTGCTCCTGAGAAATCCAAGCAGCAGCTGATACAGCAGTGGATACCAAGCTGGCAGGGAGACAAACTGGCCTGATCCCACGTGGCATTTGGCTGCTGCAAAGGATCCACTGTAAGGGGCTAGGCGAGAGTTTACAAGGGCTCAGCAGCTATTAAGCGAAAAAACAGGCCAAAGGGAGTTAATTTTGTAAGGCTGCTGCTGGCAAGCTCAGACTCTGCTTTTGGAGCATGATGCAGGAGCAGCTCAGGCTCTTCTCTCCTCCTCTTCACACCTACTCTCCACTACCGACAGCAGACATCATCTCCAGCAGCAGCTATTAATACAACAACACGAATGCACTCAGAAGCACCTGGGAAAAGCATTTTCCCAGTCAGACAGAGCATCCCTTCCCCTCCCCACAGCCGGTACTGCTGTGGCTGGAGCAAAACACAGCAGCTGCTCAGCACCAGGCACTAACAGTGCTTTTAACCGATGGCAAGAACTGTCCCCGTCGTCCCTGCCTCGTGCACCCTCTCCAGCACCCCTCTGGCCATGTCACAAGCTCCTGAAGCACCAGGCCAGCTGTTCCAGCTCTCCCTATCATGCTCAGGTTTCCTGCAGAGACGCTACATGTGCCAGCAGCACCTCTGCCTCCAGGGATGGAAAGAGGTCAATGACACCACAGATCCCACCTCTTCCCACCATGCTGGTGCTCTTCTGAAGAGGACAGCATATGCTCTGCCTTCCAGCACCGGAGGCTACTAATGGTAGCAAGGGGAGAGCCAGCGAGAAGGTGGCTGAAGGAAGGCAAAAGGTTTGAGACAGCTCTGAGCTGCAACACAGCATAAAGTACGGGGCAGGGTGATGTAAAGTCACTGCGTGCTCTGCTGACAGCTGAACTCTCTTGGCAGCAAGGGCAGATGCCTAAGGACCTTGGCTTGCAACCCCTTTGCAACAAGCTCTGCCTTAACTTCCGTGGCTGGAAGTAACATTGAGAAAGTCCAAGGTCTGCTCTCTTGGTGCAGTCACAGGAGCTGTCAGTGCTCTGGGGAAGCACAGGACAGTGGGGAGCACCACCAACCCCTAAAGACTGCTCCCCATTCCTTCTGCCTCTAAGTCCTCACAGGAGTTGGACTTGATGATCCTTATGGGTCCCTTCCAACTCGGGATATTCTATGATTCTATCATGTCAGGCACTTACTGAAGTGCAAGATGCCGCTCTTTACCTGATTAACTTCCTGGCACTTAGCAAAAACGAGTAGGAGCAGCATTAAGTCTTAGGGACCACAAGAGAGATTTCAGGCTGAACAGCCACTGAGATGGGGAAAAAAAACCAAACTTGTCCTTTAAGGCTGTGCACAAAGGCTGGGGGAACTTCTCTTTCCATTTCTACATTATAGTAGCATTTTTAATCAGAGAAGGGTGCAGTGAGTCCTGCAGCAGGTTGGGACTGCTTAGACAACAGCATGTGCCTAACAAACCTGCTCTGCCAGAATATAGCAGAAAAAAAGGTGCAGATAAAAAAAAAAAAACAACAAAAAACACAGGAGATCAAACATTCTCGGCCCTTTAATAGTGTTGGGATAGGACTGTGCCACCCCCCCCATGCTCTCACAGAGCTTCCCAGTGCCGGTCTTGTGGCAAGAAGTGCACTGTTCCAGAAGAAGCTGGTGCTTTCTGAAGCTCAACCCCCAAACGCCCATATTGAGAACAGGCAGCACCGTTCTGTCACTGGTATCAGGAGCGGACTCTGCTCATCGCTGATAGCCAGAAGCCGATTGCTCCAGTGCAGCATTTACAGCAACATTCAGTGTGGGAGCTGCTAATCCTCTCAGATCAAAGTATAACGCGTGCTCTGGATCAAGTATCCACGCACCTTGCACCGGGGGGCGTGCAGCTGTCCTGCCACCAAAGCATCACAGTTATTTCAGAGTTTACTCTGAGCGAACTTCAGCGCAGTAGTCAGGGCTCCTTGCATGCCTTTGGCATTTCCACTGCCCTTAGCGACGATAGGAGAACCTCCTGCCTTGCCTTCCATCTGCGTACAGACAGCCACGGCCCAGTCAGCAGCAGAGAACACAGGAAGGCAGTCCTGGGGAAGAGACACAGAGCAGAGTAATTTGGACTGTTGAGCAGAATCCCACAAAAAAAAAAAAAACAAAACTCAGTTGGGACTTACTGAGCAGTCAGCCCAGCCTCTCTTTGCAGGCAGGTTCCCTGTGACTCTGCCAGGGTTCTGCTTACCTTGGACACCTGACAGGCACAGAGCACCTCTCCGGAAGCCTGAGGGCTGAGCAGCAGGACTGATGTGCCAGGAGACTTGTCACACAGCTGGTTCACTACCTTCATTAGGATCTACGAGAGGCAGGGAGAGGAGGGGTCCGGCTGTGGCAAAGGACAGTGGGGTGCAGCAGAAAACACAGCCAGCAGCTCCCCTTGACTGCATGCAGCACCCGAGGTATTGCTGAACCAACAAGCAACGTGGTTTACTCACAGACAGGGAGTCAGCTGGGACAGTATCTACGATGACAGGTTGGTTGCAATGTTTTGTTAGCAGGCTTTGTGCCTTCTCTTCAGCCTGGAGGAGGAAACACACAGCACTTGAGGGGCTACAGGTGGCACAGGTGAGCAGGACGGGTACACGTGCATGTAACATGTACACAGGGAGTGGAAGTACTGCTCTGTGGGATAGAGGGGAGATATATGCTAGACGAGGTTAAAGTAAAGCTGGCAGACTGAAATCTCCACATGGAGACCTGTACAACCCTCCTACTCAAATGCAAGCAGAGATGAACCCCCTCCAAGAGGGGAACAGAGACCCACACTGTTCTCAGCCTCTTTCCTCTGCCTACTCATTGCCACATCTCAGGCAGGTTCTTGTAGCAAGATGCTGCTACTTTAAGAAAAGGATAGATCTTACTGAGAGTATTAAGTCACCAATAAGCATTTCCTAAGGGCTTTTAATGTAATCATGTAAATTAGCAAGACAAATGCAGTGGGGAAGCAGAGCAACATCCATATGGCTGAGAGAAAGGCTCTGTCTGGCACTCTCCTACTGCATGACCCTGTAAAGCCCATTTTCAGGGCCACCTCATCTCCTCCACGTATTAAGAAGGAGGCAATGCCTACGTGCCTGTTGCTGTTTGATAAAAGCACTGATAGGGGGTCCTCTATCCTCAGAGAGAGAGAGACATGGGGATTTTGCCCATGCCAAAACCAGTCAATCCTTCACTGCATTTGAAGCGATGGCCCTGGTTAATGCCAGTGAAATCAACCCAACAGAGGGCTTGTGCTGTACTGTATGTGATTGTACCTGCGTTCCCTTGCCTTCTGATGGGACCCCAGTCACTGAGTTGCTGTGAACTGTGCCAAAGACACCAGGTTCACTGGTGTAAGCCACGCAGTGCTACTAGCAGAATGCAGTGAGCGTGCTGCTGCCACAGTACCTGCTGTATCTCCAGTTTCTTGATGGCTGTGTTGGCGGTTCGCTGCAGTGCTTTGAGGATGGTCTGTAGTTCTTTTCTTTGCCACTGGGGCATCGCAGTGCTGGCTACCACCTGCAAGACAGTTTGTTGTGTAAAGACACTAAATAGTACCTAGGAATAAACTACCCGTTCTCTGGGAGGTCAGAAGCTTTTTCCAGCTGGGCATCTCAAACCTGGGGAGAAGCCTGGAGACCCTTTTTCACTGCTTTACCCTCCCCACCACTTCCTCCTCTCACATTCCCTTTGGCAACAAAGGCACCTAGACTCTGGTTTAAATCTTTGTGACCAACGAGGCACCAGCAAGTAGCAACTTCTCCTTGCTAGTGACCACGGTAAGATGTGAGCCTACTGGGGAAGAAGTCATGGGCCTCAGGAGAGCCCGTGCCAGGATCCTCCTGTACAGGAACGTAATCCTTACTTTGGTCAACTGGCCCACTTCTTTGGAGAGGTTCTGCATCTCAGCAACAGAGGTGCTCCTCTGCTTCATCCGTACGGAGACGGAGTCCACTTCCGTAGCCAAGCACTGCCCTACCTCTCGGGCCTGGAGAGAGGGAGAGAAAACGCTTCAGGTGCAGCAACAGAAAGAACGAGCAGGGACAGAGTAAGTGGTGAGGTGTCAGGGTCATAACCACTGAAGTGCTGCTCAGTATCCAGGGGGAAGACACTACAGACAGGCTTCAAAAACAGCTGTCCCCATCAGACTCTGGAACAGAAAGCTCCTCTCTACATTTGCAACCAATGCTAGATGTTCACACCCACGGGACCAAGCTGTCACACAAGTTATGTATCCTTAGTATCTCACACCAAATCATCACGATTTCAATGCAAAAAACCTTGGGTATCCATTTACTTTTTAGTGCATTAGCAAGTGCACTCTTGAAACTAACTGAAGAAACTAAAGAACACTAAGACTAAAGAAACACTAAACCAAGATTAAAGAAACATCATCAGCTGACGTTTCGCTGAGGATGAGTTCAGCTGGTCTTGGTGCATTTCTTACTGCTTTTGCCAACACCAATGCTACTATTAATAAAAAAGCTAATACAAGCTTTTTTTCCACCAGTGAAAATCGCTAGTGTTTGGACCATTTCTGCCCTGCCAGATCTTTGCGCCCATGATGGTCCTGGGAGACTATACACCAGAGCAGCAAAGAGTATATAGGAAAACCTGCGGGCAGAGAGAACTGTTGTGCCTAGCTAAATACCCATTGCTTGTTCCAAGTTACACCGTCATGCCTGCAGTCTCCTTTGTCTGATTAACACATCCGCACACAGCTCCTCTCAGGGGCTCCTCAGGTCAACGCTTCCAGCAAAGCATGCAGATGTGCCCTGCAGCTTTTCATTCCTCTGCATCAAGAAAAACTGGTGGGAACACAGCTGTGCATGGGACACAGCCAGCCAAAGAGCAACAGATTTAAGCAGTGAGCTTTGCTTTCAGTTTTCCCAGTTCTGATGGCAATGGGTCACTCTCCTCTGTCTGCAGCCTTTAAGGAAGCAGTCAGGGTGTAGGGCCCCTGACGCTTCCAGATACTCAAGAACAGAGATCTCACAGATGCAGTAATAGGTTGACCGCTTCTTATAAACACCTTATCAGACCAGAACTACGGTTTGGCAAGAAAGAGACTAAAGAAAGAAGCGAAAAGGCTGTAAGAACAAGGGCAGAGCCCTGTAGTCATAAAGTACAAATCCAGCTGTGATAGGTAGGAGGTAAAAGCAAAGCACAAAGGATCACACCTTTAAATACCTACCTGGAGACTGAAATTTCTATTCCAGAGGCTTCCTGACATTTTGTGCCAAGTTCCTATCTTGGAAAAGGGGGGTCTGGAGGGAGGAATGAAGGTTATGGAGACAGGAGTCTGGGAAAAGGGCGAGTGGATGTGAATAGTGAGGTATGGCAGCAGAGCTGGCCCCAGGGTAAAGAAGGAAATAAGATCAGGTGTAGCAGGGAGGCTCCAGCCAAAGCAGAGGGAATCTACTTGTCTAAGTAGGAACCTGTAAAATTGGGTCCGGCTGAAATCTCAGTACCCCTTTCTTACCTGTTTGGCCTGTCTCCCTGTCACTGCAATGACACGGCTAATCCCTTTCACAAGCTGACGCTCACTGACGATGGCCAGGTCCTCCATTGCGCCTGTTTGGAGAAGGTGCCTGCAAAGTTGACGGAGAACAGGAAAGAAACAAGTTGCTCTCTGGGACCAGAAATCAGGAAGCCTACTTTCATTTCAGACGTGTCTTCAGTACAGCAGCCCCTCCCCAGTCCCAACAGCTTCAGTCCTTTCCATCCCTAAAATCCTGATGGCACATGGTCAGGCACGAGACAGCAGAGCTGAGGCTACTCCAGAAGAACCTCTGTGCTACCAGCTCAGCAGGCTGCTGCCAAATGTACCTAACAGCCAAGTTCTGCCTTGCTTTCCTTTCTTTCAGCAGTAGGATGGATTGGAATTTTTCCCTTCTACTCAGCCACTGCTGAACCTTGTAGAAAGCCATTTTTTTCCTCCAACTCCCCCACGCCTTTGTCAGACCAGCTCGCAGAAAGGCCAGTCATCTCCAGACACATTGCAGCCATGCAGACAAAGGGCACTGATGACTTTCCCTTTCATATCCATTGTTGAATAGCCAAGAAGGAAAACAACTACAGTGTCTCAGGTTCTCTGTTACCACAAGTAATCATTTCAGACAGCTTCACTAGAATTGATCATCTCCACTCCCCTGCAGTTTCGTTCCACTCCTCCCACATGAATGTTCTCATGACTAGAAACTTGCTCATTTCCAGCTGTATCAGCTCAAAGGCCAATTTGTTCCTTTTTGTTTTCATGGTATCACTGTCCTAAGATTATTAACTCTTCTTCTACTCTCATTAGTGCTAAAAGGGCTAAAATAATTAAAATAATCAGACTGGCCTCTAGTTCTTCCAACCATCAGTCTCCTGGTGGGTCCCCAGCCCTCCTGCAACCCCAAAACCAAAGCCCCCTCACTCTGTTTAGCGTGAGAGGACATGCACCCTGTTCCACACAGCTGAAGCCCTGCAGCTTCCAGGTGGGCTTCAGACTGTGAAACAAGGAAAAATGCTTTGCACTTCGTTAACGTTTTGGTATTTCTGAAGCTCTACAACCAGCCTACTCTGTCCCCATTTCAGGTGAGGAAACCTAGTTACGAAGGATCAGAGAGCGGAACTCGGAATTATGTCTTTACCTCAGCCACCAGTGCTCACACACAAGCCTTGCAGAGCATACAGAGATCCTCACACAGGTCCGATTCTGGGTTCAGGGTGGGAAGCAACTCAAGAGAATCAGGAGGACCCAGTCTGCACACAAACACACCATCTGACCGCACGTAAAAGACACTTACGTCCCACAGCAGAGCTCCACAGAGGTCTGCCTTGCAGCCTCAGAGTCGCAGGTCAGCACAGTCTCCACAGGGACCCCGAGGGACACTATCCTCACTGGGTCTGGATACTCCTGACAGAGGAGACAGGGATCAGCAGCTAACCACACAGTCCTTCAGGGGCACTTACAGACTAACTTCAGGTCCCTGCCTCATACTTTACCCTTATTCTGAAGCACTCCCAGAGTCAGGGGCAGCTCTGCTGCTCCCCTACAAACAGCCACCATGGGAGAAAGAAACAACGGGGTGACACCATAAGCTGTTGGTCCAGATAAATGAGCAGAAAGCCTATGCACCACCAGTCTCCGCATATCACAAAACAGTGCTCCTGAGATCTTATCTCTGTCCCATTTTACCTCCCGAGTTTTGAGAGCCATTTACCTTACAGAAACCTGTTGCTTCAACTTCTCTTATGACCCAGATGATTCCTGCTGAAGGAGAAGGCTCAGAAAAACATGTTCTTGTCATACCTCATCCATAGCACGAAGTCCCTGAACTCTTCTTGCCAGTGCAAGGGGAACCTCAGCCATATGCACAGCCTCATTTCGTTTGATCACATCCTGGACCACCTGCTCAACTTGCTGCAGCTGCTCCACAGTCACAGGACTCTGAGGAAGTAAATCAGCCTTCAGGAGAAGCCTCCCAAAAGGTACAGAACAAAGGAGGGAGAACTTGGGCTCACAGACAACTCAGCTTGGACACACCACTTTCCCCATGTCTCACCTTCCCTGCTTATACAAGGCAATAGCGAGCATCATGACCCTCCCACCTCTCTATAGAAGTCACTACAGCGAGAGGAGAAAGATCCCCAAAGAAAAGGCCAGTACTGGGGAGTACTGGGGTGCTGGTACTGTTGAGAACCAAGGAGACAAGTCCTGAGTCACCTTGATAGCAAAGTCGAAGCGCAGCCGCTCTGCTGTCACGTGGGACCCTCGTTGCTCCATGTTGTCACCCAGGACGTGGCGGAGCGCAAAGTTTAGCAGGTGGGTAGCGGTGTGGTTGGTCATGCAGGCCAGCCGTTGGGCCTGAAAGCAGAGACAATTTACCCTGGTGGGCACGTTCTCTGCAGCTCGGGGGAGTAGAGGATGGCATAAAGAGGTAAGTGAAAGGCTGCATGCAAGGGGATGGGGGATGACGGTGACAAAACAACAGGTAGCACAGCTGCCAGATGAATTTATGTCACAGGGCAGATCTAACTTCTTTTCCCACGGGATCACCTCTGTAAAACAGCAAGGGTAGGCTGAATGCTTCTGGACAGACCTGTAGCTCATAGAAGACTACAGACAAACTCACTTGTGAGTCCTCCTTCCCACTGCACATTGCAATAAAGAAGTCTCAGGAACACAAGGAACAAGGCTCTGCTATGCCCAGGTTACTCACGACACTAAATGACTTTCAAAGAAAGGCTGGAAAAGGGTTAAGAGCATTGAGTTACTACCTCATCCACAAAAAGCTGAACTTGATCTCCAGCACGCAGGGTTTCCACAGCAGTGACCTCATGGACCACGTAACCACCATAGAGATGAACTGACTCTACAGGGAAGAGGATGTCCTGAACAGAGAGACACAGAAAGATGAGTTAGGGCACAGGGAACTTCCAAAGACCTGTGCTAGATACCTGCTTGATCCTACTGGGAAACAAAACCCCTGTTGGTCCCAAAGAGACAGCAATGGGGTGTGAAAAGCAGGGATAAGCTTCCAGCCAACATAACCAGAGTGCCTCAGCCCTCCCTTGCAGCCAGCCACTCACTGCATAACGTGTTGAGACTGCCAGTTTGCAGTGGAGGGGCAGCAATGCCAACCGTGCTAACGAATTTTCCTAGGGGGGATGTCTGTCCAAGAGAAAATGGACAGCAGCTGCCAAGGCACCTATCTCAGGCATCTAAGGTGCCACTTCTGCTTCACCAGGCTGGCAGAGGAACTTGATCCCCCTTTCATCTTGGGGAGACATGCTAAGCAAGACACTATCACATTCTGCAAAGCTAAAAAAGGCAGCACGGCTGCCCAAAGGTGACTGTCAGGAGCTGGAACATGGGAGGGAGAAAAAGCTGCACCTCTTCCTAGAAGAGGGTCAAAGCTCTCTCTCTGTCAGCGTAGGAAGAACTTGCTGCAGAGGCAGATGGTTTTGGGAGGAATCAGTTTTTACACAAGGTTTCAGGTTGGACGCTGCTTGCATCTGTCCAGGACTGGCTAGAGACCAGTAACTCCACTCACGGACTCCCTTATCATTGTCTTCTCCCTGCATTGCCACCCTACTTGTAAAGAACACAGCACACTGAAGAGTTCCCCGTCATCCCCAGCAAGAAGAAATCGCAAAAGGCCGAGAGAGACAACCAGAGCAGCAGGTCCACCTCCACGAGGTTAGTGCTGCTTCTTCCTCACCCCACCAACCCCAACACAAAGTCAAGGACACTGTCAAGAGCTAGCAGCCTGCTAATTAATACAGCAAAATAGCTCATTTGGGGAGGTTTGCCGGGCCTCGATATCCAGGACTGCCTTGGGTTCAGGCAGCAAAGGGTCTCACCTGCTGTCCTAAGCGTATCAGGTAGCCTTGGTCAGAGGCTTGCCCACCCTGCTCTGCATAAAAGTTAGTCCTGTCCAAGATGACACCACAGCGCTGCCCTGCCCCAACCTCCTTCTGGAGAGACTGATCTCTGTACAGCATCAGGACGGTGGCCTGGCACGGGCTGAACTCTGCCAAGGGGAAGAAATGGCAGCAATCAGTGCGAGCACCCTGTCAGATCACACCATTAAAGGGGGCACCACTTCTCCATGCCAACTCTGCCAACACCCAGCCTATAATGAAAGCTGGCGCTTTCCTTTGTAGGATAGGAACAGCTATTGGCAGAAAGGACAAAGGATCTGTTATTTAGAACCAAGCCACCCCTCACTTACCCAGTGAGGCACTTGCCAGGTAGAAAGTAACCAGGCAGGGCCCACATGAGCCTGATAGAGCAAGATGTGGCACAGACACATCTCTATCACGCTACACTGTGTGCTTGGCCAACCTGACTGCCTTTGACAGGGATGACTGGCTTGGTGGACAAGGGAAGACAGCAAAGTCACCTTCCTTGACTTAGCAAGCTTCTGACGTACTCTGTCTGAGCAACCTTGAAGCCAAATGCAGGCCAGACAGTTGGGCCCCACAGAAAACTGCTCGATGTTTCAAAGTTCAGCTGACACTCAGTTACTAGTAGAGCTACTTGTAGGCTGATATTAGGGCCAACGCCTTTCAACATCTTCATTAACAACCATCAGTGACAGGATGGGATGTACGCTTACCCTGCTTGTGTCTGGCAGCAAGCGGTCAGGACCAGACAATACACTGAAGAGCAGGGCTGCTTTTCAGAGGGATCTGGCAGGCTACAGAAATGGACTGAGAGAAACCTTGGGGTTCTCAAGGGCAAGTAAGCATAGCGCCCTTGCAGCAAGGAAGACTGCTACCTGCTGGGCTGTATGAACACAAACATAGTCAGCAGGCCAAAGGAAATGATTATCTACCTCTATGTGGCATTTGTGACACTATATCTAGAGTACAGGAAATTCTGGTTGTACATAAGGAAAAAAAACTTCACACAGTGATAAAGAACTGGAACGGGGACTAGAGAGGCAGCGGTATCTTCATCCTTAAAGATACTGAAAACTTACATGGAGAAGGCCCTGAGCAACCTGATCTGACCGTGAAGCAGATCCTTTTTTCATCAAGAGATGGGACATCCAGAAGTCCCCTTCAACCTGAATTATTCCATGATTCAGTGACTGAGAAGGTGAGATAGTGCTAGCTTGGAAATTTCAGCCAATGCCTCCGATGGGCTATTCTTCCTCCCCTGTGCTCTTGCTGTAGTACTTATAGTTTGAACTACCTCACTTTTCACTTCATGTGGGTTGCCATCAGCACGCTGGGTAAGATGGAGCTGGCTGTACACAGCTATCTAATTGCTTGTGACAGCCACATCACCTCCTACTCTCTGTGGTTTAGCTTTATGCTTCCCCTGAAGCACCAGCAACCCCAGTTAGCCCAAACGATAAAAAGCCTGCACTGTCATCTAGTGGCCTGCCAAGGAAATAGCAAGTGCCTGGCTTTAAGTAACTACCTAAACTCCTTACATAATCTTCATTCTCCCTAGCACTCACATCCAGAAGCCTGATTGCTGGGGACAGACTCATCTCTGGCAGAAATCAAGTCACTGCTTCAGCACAGTAATACCAACCCAGATCTCACAGCCTTGTCACTACCATCCCAGATCTCACAGCCTTGTCACTAGCCTGAGCTTTCCTGGGGACACACCACCAGAATGGCAAATACCTTGGAAAAAGGTATAGGGGCAAAGAAAGGATGTAGCAGCAAAGTGGACAGGTTTGAACCACAAGATACACACCCTCCTGCGTGCACCAGGCCAGTAAAAGCAGTCTGCTGAGGGATTCCAGCACCCTTAGACAGAGTTTGTCCTACACACAGGACCTGGCCACTTACCGTACTGCCCATGCTGCCCAAGCTTGTAGGAGTACTTTGGAGAGTCATCAGTAGCAGGCACGTTGTCACCCCGCAGCTGAGCCAGCGAGTGCACATCCAGGTGCACATCTGCGCCCTCCAGCTGTGCTGCCTGCGCGCCCTGAGCCTTCCGCTGCAGCAGAGCAAAGGCAGAGTTAGAGGGGAGGTACCTGGGGGAATCCAAACCAGTAACTGGAGTTTTATGGCTAGAAGCAACTGCTTCCACCTTCCTGGGAATGTCCCATGTGTATCTGTGCTGATGCTAAACCAAACCCATTCCTTCCAGCCCCGCAAGCACTCAATACCACCCATACGGGCAAGCCATGAGCAACTGCTAACAAAGCCCAGCCTGCTGCATAGCTGTGAAACTTGCAGGCCATTAAAACCTAGAAGAGCATGGCCTTGATCTGACTACCGCACAAGGCGGGCAGCGCAAGTCTTCCAGCACTACAGAGGCTGAAAGGATTACGCAAACTCTTCACAAATCTCTTGCTGTTTGGGCTGTCTAAGCTGGCTCTGCTTTGTGTGGAGCGTTGGACTACATGACTGCCAGAGGGCACCCCTACTGCATGCAATTCTACAACCGCCACTCCAGCCAGTATCGTAAAACACTGCTACTGATCTGACAGGAGTCACCAGCCAGTACTTCTCAGTTCCACACCGACAGATGAAGTCAGTATGACCCAGCTACTGCTTCAGACCCACTTCCACTTCAGGGAAAAAGCAAGTGGCCTTGTGGTGCATCTGAGGAGCAGCGAAAGGAATTCTGCCTCCATTACCACAGGAAAGGACAGGCTCTGAATTATCCTTATGAGGAGAGTCTCTCTCACCTTTGCATCCTCCAGAACAAGTTCATTGAAAGCATCTGAATCCAAACGGATTCCCTTTTCTTCAAGCATCAAGTCAATCAGATCCAGGGGAAACCCCAAATTCCCATAGAGAGACCAGGCTACATCAGCTGTAGGACAAAAAAAGAAGGGCATGAACTCTGTGTGAACATGGAATGCAAAGACATCTCCAAAGTTGCTTGCACGAGACCAATCTCATGTGTGCTTTGGTAGCCAAGTTCACTTTTACTGTGTGCAACTGCACTGATAATGGGGAAGGGAAGAGAAGCCACGCAGTTCTTTTAGTATGGGACTAAATGTTAGTGGCGCCCCAAAACCACATCTTGTCAAAATTCAGTGCAGCACATCTAGATAGGCAGCTGCTCTGGCTGGGTCCTCCTTTTGGCTGTATCTTGTAAAGACCCAGTAAATAAAACAGCAACAGAATGCTTCTAACTTTCCCAGTACCTAGTTTGTTGTGAGAATGATGCTCTAGGAAACAATCACGATCTGGAGAAAGGAGCAATATCTACTTTTAAATTTGGCATTGGAGTGCCCAGGGCTGGAACGTTCTTGAAGGCACGTGGGGGAGGCAGATAGACACTCACAAGAATAGAATAGTTCATTTGGAAGGGATCTTCAAAGACCGTCGAGTCCAAAAGAGTTTTGTCTTAAACGCTGGCAATGACATGGATCAAACCACCTTTAAGTGCAGCTTGGCTGAGGGAGGAGACTCACCTGGGAAATTTGTGGAAGGCTGCATCTGCTGCACTGTCCGCTCAATGACGTGCCTCCCCCGCTCAAGGGAGGACAGGAAAGCAGCTTCATTCTCACTGATGATATCCACGACCTGCCCAAAGAGCAGAAAAGGAGTTGACCATAACACCTCAGGGAGTCCCCCAGCTCAGCTCAGCCCAGCCACCACTGGGCTCGCAGCTAGAGTCAGATGAAGGCAATCAAGTGGGTGTATAATTGGTGCTGTCCGCTTGAACCAGCCCTCTTGTTCTGTAAGCATCCATCACAGCGTGGCTCCAATGCGCTATTAAACAGCGCCAAAGTCACTGTGACTCCGATCACCACTCCTGTTAAGGAAATATTGACCATCCACCTGGGGAAGGCTGGATGCTGACAAATGCTCCTTGTCATCCATTTGTTATCCGTGACCCAATTAAAATTGCATGGCTGGAACAGCCAGAGAAATTGCTTGTCACAGCTGCTGTCAGCTGAAGCTAGGAGGGACTAGCCTTAAATCCCCAAGCCACTTCGGACAAAGGGTACCCAAGCTAGGACAGACCGTACTCGGATTCAACAAAAGAGCTGCCCTAGCTTTTTCAGAGCAATGGCTGCCTTATATTAGAACAAGGCGTCCCTGCTAAGGATTTAATGGAGCTCCCACAAAGAAATCTGCCACAGATACTTTTCACGTCCAGGCAGTGCCCATGATGCAGACGTGCTCCCTGCACTTCCCAGCCTACCCACAAGAACCCAGCTACGGAAACTCCTCCAGCTAAGTCCTGGGACAGGGCTGCCTTCTGCCTCTGAGAGCCGGGCCTCCCGAAGACAATAAGAAAGGGGGTTTCTCTCCAGGGGTTTCCACATCACTCACCTGGTCTGCATTCTTCCTCAGCTCTGGGTAGGCATCTCCCTGTGGAGTGAGCCTCAGTTAGAGAGAACATCCTCAGCAGCTTCCTCAGGAGATCTCACAGAGTGTCACAAGCATTATAGAGGTTTCTCAGGCAGATGAATGTGAAGGGAGCCCCAGCGCACAGCCTCAGGGACAGCATCACAGCAGGAGAATCACACCTGAACTTACAGCTGCTGTCTCCTGGCTACCTCCCCATGACCCTCCTCTGCTAGCCCCTGCAAAGCATCTCCGTGGCAAATGCGTCAGTTCACAACGGGAAGAAAGCCCTGTCATTTAGGATGCTGTTAGTAACCACAGGGACCAATTTCAGAAAGCTTTAACCAGATATGACAGCTTAGAAGCTGCTGCCCTCAGGAAGCAAGCGTGCCCTTGCATACACTTACAGACACACTCATGCTGACTGTTAGCACTGGCCACATTAGGCACCCCCTGGCCCCTTTTCCCCCCATCAGAAATGATCAGGAGACAAGAGGTTTTTACTGTTGCAATGCACAGCACCACATGCCCCCTCCTGGAGCTCCTTTCCATCCAAGATTGCCTCCTGATGGCGTACAGGAACGGAACATGGGGCTGAATAGGACATGTGATACCCTTCTTCCCCAGCACAGTATTTTTTACTCACCAGCACTTCCACTACAGTAGGCACGAGGGAGGCCAAAAGCCCAGGCGGAGCGTGAAGGACTTCAGAGCAGAAGCGGACAGCCCTGCGCAGAATCCGACGCAGCACCAGTCTGAAAGCAGGGCAGAATGCCCCAGGCAACACATGAGCATCCCTGCCCAGCTCCCACATCCAGCACACCCCACGTGCAGCCCCTCTCGGCTCTGACCTGTGGCCAAAGGCTAGCTGCTCCACACACTCTACACCTACCAAGGATGAGATGCAGATCTGAACCTCTCCCAGGCTCTCACCTTCCTGTCTCCCCAAAGCTCACGTGCGCCCTATCTTTGGCTCACACCAGAACCTCTCCCCTAGCTGCTCACGTTCCCTTCTGGACCTAACTCCCCCCACACCGTGCCATTTCCACAAGTCCTTACTCTGCCCCGGAGAGGCCTGGGTAGATGCCATCAGTGATGCACACGCACAAGGTCCGCACGTGATCTGCCACCACGCGGTAGGCCATATTCACACGCCCAACGTCAGCATCCCCGACCAGACCTTGGTACCTGGGCGCGCCACAGCCCTAAAAACAAAAGGGGAGAGACAGATCAGTACAAGTGAATGGCTGCAGAAGGAAGAGTTGCAGTCCTAGAGGCAGCCAGACACACCTGACATCATGCTTCTCAACTACCTTGTGCATCTAGGATGTACTCATTAAATCCTTCCAGAACATTACAGACCATACGTAAGACAGGCCAGCCAATGCCTTGGCCCTGAGCAATCTAAGAAGCTTTGAAGGAAAAAGGAAATGGGCAGTGCTGATATACCAGTGGAATTTTCCCTCAGCTCCCTTAGACGTTGCTGTGGGCCTGGCCAGACATACCTCCTGTCTCAAAATACAGCACGGTACCACATGTAGAGAAGGCTGTACTGTGGTACCAGGCAAGCAGTCTGCATCCGAGGAGCTTTTGCTTAGCTGTAACTCTGAGCAGGAGCACTGTCACCTTGTGAATGGCGTCTAAGATGGGCGTGAAGAGATCTGTGTCGTAGTTGGAGCGTTTGTTCTGCAGAACGGTCACCAGCCTTTCCAAGCCCATTCCTGTATCCACATGGTGCTGAGGCAAGGGAAGCAAATTCCCTTCCACCTCTCTGTCAGCAAGCCAGGAAAAAAAGGCAAAAGAGAACCAAGGGTCAGGTCAGGGGCAAAGAAAAGGTGCAGGTGAGTCACAGAGAATGGGAGAGCGACAAGGGATGGAAACAGCAGGTGACCCAACAGAAAGATGCTCAAGGACAAGACTTACAGCAGCCTGCCTTGGCATTGCCAGGTAGTCAGGCTCTAAGGGTCAGATAGTCAGGTATACTGTGACATACAGAAAAGGGGCTTCCTTCAACAGGGGCCCCAGGCCTTCTCCTCATTCTGCAGGTTTTTCTGGGCTGCTGCAGACCTGAAGAGACCTCTGGGATGCAGCAGTGAGGGACGAGAGGCAGCAGAGGTTGAAGAATTACAGGACAAACAAAGCAAAGGGGGACCATGAGCCACAGTGGACACGCCTCCACAGCTTCCCCCTTGCTCCTGTACTGCTACCTCCCAGCAAGCAGTGAGATGTCTGAGGATATACATGTACAGTTCTGATGTCATACAAGGGGGAAAGGCTCTGGAGTTTAGTCAAGGTTCCTGGTACCTGTTATACTGCATGAAGACCAGGTTCCAGATCTCCACCACGTCAGGGCTGCCCTGGTTCACCAGTGCTGCAGCATTTCTGCCACCACCCACGTGGTCATAGTGGATCTCCGTGCAGGGACCGCAGGGACCTGTGTCACCCATCTCCCAGAAATTGTCCTTCAATGGAAAAGGCAGCACACGACTGGCAGGCACTCTGGAAAGGCAGACAACAGAGGTGGCAGTGCTGGGGCATGCATGAAAAGCACACAGTAGCCTGATATCACTGGGAAAGCTGGAAGGAGGGATCCTTTCTGACTATTGCAACTCAATATCCAAACACATTAGGACTCAGTTGCTTCAGTTCACACAGAATTATGCTCCTTAGCAGAAACAGACTGGCCCAAACCAAACAGGACCCTCGTCACTGCTCCGAATAGCTAGCAAACTGAATCTGGCTCCCGCTGATGGAGACAGGCGCTCCACTGGGTCAGTGGAGCCACTTTTCTCCATGGAAAAAAATCTAGCAGAGCTAAGATGTGATCAGGACGGAAGGAAAGGACAAAGACATTCTTCAGGCGCTTCACCTAGGTCAGACAGGCTTTGGTGTATGGCCCCAAACTGACAGCATCTGATCAGCAGCTTAAACGTGAAATGCCCCAGAGTGCTCAGACTTTTAGCAGCCCAAACAAAGCAGAAACTAAACGTGTTTAAAACCCAGTTTTTGACTCCTACATCTGATTCCCATCAACTAAACAGCAAATGAGAGACTACAGCGGGTGGAACGTCAGTACCTGCTGCTCAGGACCTTTTCTCTAACACACTCACCCCAGCTGGAGCCATACGTCCCTGCACTCCTCATCAGCGCTCAGCCCCAGTGAGGAGTCTCCGCCAAAGTACGTGACGTAGAGACGATCTTTGGGGATCTCGTAGACCTCTGTCAAGAGCTCCCAGGCCATGCTGCATGCTTCCTCCTGAGCAGACAGGGGACACAAAGATAGCACAGGAATCCAAGGTGTGGAGTGAGACAGAAGGTTCTTCAGGACGGGAGTCAGACGCCAAAGAAGCACATTTCAGCCAATCTCATTTTGTGATTTTAAAGTGTATTCAGAGAGCAGCATGATGGTCAGACAAGCGATACAGCTCATCTCTATCACGTAAACGTGACATTCCTAAATTGTTGGGGGACCTTCAGGATCACAGTGTGGTCGACACTCACCTGTTTACCACCAGAAGCATTTCTGTTTATTCAACAGAATAGTTATTAAACATTTCTGTTTACTTAGCTGGTTATTTCTTTCCAAGGAAAATCGTATTTGTGAGCAAAACATCTAGCATCTTTTAACCTTCTTACCTTTTTCCACCTTTCTAGCACTGGAACTGGAAACCTTCTCTCTTTTCACCCACATGAACAGTGGCGTTCACCCAGAGAACTTTGGTTTGTACACACTGTCTGAAGCTTCGAAAGGCTGAGTATTTTGAGAGAAATGAGCTCTTTGAGGGAACATTTTGTGATTCAGCACGCCGACCTCAAACCATGGAGCTGCCAGTAAGGAATTTGGCGCTTGCCATGCCAGCTAGCGCAAATACGTTTCTTTTTAAAGCAGGTCTGCAGCACCCCTGGCAGAGGTGCTTCTTTTGGAAGAAGGGCTCGCAGCGGCCGCCTCACCTTGAAGTAGTCCCCGAAGGACCAGTTGCCCAGCATCTCGAAGAAGGTGTGATGGCAGGTGTCCCGGCCCACGTCCTCCAGGTCGTTGTGCTTCCCCCCGGCACGCACACACTTCTGGCTGTTCACCACCCGCCGGTACCGCGACAGCTCGCTCCGGGGGTGCGCCGTGCCCAGGAAAATGGGCTTAAACTGCGAAATAACGGGGAGAGGGAGAGAGATGGGGGGGGAGGCAGGTGCAGCTGGCGCTGCCACCCTAAGGGGCGGAGGGGCCGAGGCGGGCTGCGGCGCACCTGGTTCATGCCCGCGTTGACGAAGAGGAGGCTGGGGTCGCCGCGGGGCCGCACGGGGGCGGAGGGCAGGCGGCGGTGGCCGTGCCGCTCCTGGAAGAAGCGCAGGAAGGCGGCGCGGGCCCGGCCGCCGGGTAGGGACAGGGGCAGGCGCCCGCCCGCCGCCATCTTACGCGAGGGCGGAAACAGGAAGGGGCCCGGCGCCATGGGGGGGAGGCAGCGCAGCACCGGGCGGGCGGGCGGCATGGCGGCGCGGCGGGCATGGTGCCTGCGGCGGCTGGGGGCCAGCGGCGGCTGGCTGCTGCTGGAGGCCGGCACGCAGGTCAGCCGGGGGGAGCGGCCCCAAAGGCAGGCCTGGAGGCTGCCCCGGGTTCCCGACGGTGGAAAAAAAAGGGGGAAAAGCGGGGTTGGGATGGCTCGTTGGGGGGCTGGTAACGCGCGGGGGGTGAGGGGGGGTGTTTGGGCTCTAGGTGCTCTTGTTGTTAGGTTTTTTAATACTTTGTGTTGAAGTAAGAGCCGCTTGTATGGCGTCGTAACATAAGGGAAAAATCCCTGATATATTTGGCTTTGTGCATAATTAGCTTAGCTGGGTACAGCGTCGTGTTTTAAACCTGTTTCCCTTATGTTTCAATGTGGTATAGGAACAAGCCTTTTCAGATGCTTGTATTTTCTAATCAGAAAGCCCAGGGGGGTCCTTGCACCCATCCCCTGCAGCTCGGCTGGCTATGGAAGGCGGGATGCTTCGGTTGTAAGGGATCGCAAACACTTGCTTCAGTGCTGTGGGTCCGTGCTGTACCGAGCGCCTTTGGGCTTATGCCTTGCAAAGGCAATCCCTCTTAACTCCCCTTTTGCCCCTAGGAAACTCTTCGAGCAAGTGCATAGCTTTGTTGCTCTATCAGGGGGGCTCTGGAGCCAGGAGGTGTGCAGGTGTGCTCAGCTACGGACCTGAGTTAGGGAATCCGCGAGGCTTGCGGCGTGGACTCGGTTAGTTGAGTGGAGAATCTTCTCTGAGCTGGTTTTGCTTGATTGCCTGCGTGGTGTTACGTGCCTCTCTTGGAGGAGACCTGCTCAGGTAACGTGTGGTGAATGGACCTTTCTTCAGTGCAGCGCCTTGCCATCGTAGAAGGTGGAAGGGGTGATGTCAGTGAGTTGAGATTGCCGGGGAAAAGAAAGGCGGCCTTCATTTGAGGTATAAAGAGCGCACTTCTAGAATATCTTCATCTGGTTTAACTGTGGGTTTCTGCCAAAAGGTGTTTTGTCCTGCTCTCTCTGGTTACGTGCTCTTGTTGCATTGGAACCACACGGTTGTCCAACTCCATGGCGAGCTGTCTGAGCTGGCTGGAAACTTGTGCAGCGTGCAGATGAATAATAAAAGCGTGTGTGATAATTAGATCTTGCAAAGAAGGCAGCGGAGAGAGGGAGAACTGTGCTTTAAATGGCAGCCTGCAAATAGATCAGATTTAATAAGATACTGTGAAACTGTACCATTAAATTATATCTTCTTCCAGAAGGTGCTGTTGGGTTCTAATCAGATTATTTAGATCACTTTCACTGCTGGCTATGAGCTGCATGTAGTGTAGTTTCTGAGCCTTGAGATGATTGTGTGATTTACAAAAGTAGCATGCTTTAAGGCAACAATTACATATGAATTTTTTCGATGGCAGTTTTCTGGGCTATTTTTTCCTGTGTCTTTCCTGTTTATAGAGAGTTGAACAGATGCTGCTAGCTAAAGAAGAGAATAAGAGATAATCTTGAGGTTCATATGATTCTACTGGTTTGAAGAAGTATTGTTCAGTTAGGTCATGAATAAGGTGGGGTATGGATAGAGAGAGCTGCTTAGAGCAGCTTTACTGCTGAGGAAAATTTACATGAAACCAAGGCTGTAACCTGTCTAAGAGCAATCAAATTTTTGTCAACGTGAGAGAAAGAGACTGCTTCAATTTTTTGTACAGTCTTCCATTTTCTAATTACCCTTAAATTTAAATGCAAAAAAATGCCACCCAACATTATCCTGAATTCTTGGAAAATACCTCTATGATGCTAATCCAGATAGATTTCTTCTGTACTTAAATTGAAACCATATGAACCGAATTTACCATGTTGTTGCTGATTTTAATTTCAATGACTTTATTTTTAGGTGACTATAGGTCGAGGATTAGATCTCACGTACCAGCTGGTGTCAAAAACATGTCCCTTGATGATCTCTCGTAAGCACTGTGTTTTCCAGCAAAATGCAGAAGGGCAGTGGACTGTCAAGGATAACAAGGTACAGAGACTGGCTGAAGACCTTGTACTCTCACTTTGCCTGTAAACAGTGCCCTGTTTGGGTTCAAACAACATATGGTCTTTGATTATAACATGGTATAAGTGTGACGAACAGTCCATGGGAGCATGTCTTGTCTGTTATGCACTTGTAGCAGGAAGCTTCAGTCTGCTGCAGTTGGGATGCAGACCTTAGTGCTTTGTGTATGTAGACTTGTCTCTTGGTATAGCATTTTTCAGACAATTACAGTCCCACACAGGCACTTTGCTGTCTGTGAACCTGTTTCATGTTGTTCTTTTTTAAAGGAAAAGAAAAGAAACAACTATGATTTTTGGCAGCATTCAGAAAGGTAACGCTCTTGTATAACTAATAAAATGGTAAACTGATGTTCTTTATTGCAGTGACAAAATTGCTTTTATTATAATAAACTACAATGAAAATCTGCTGTTGGAAAAAATCATATTTTGTGTGATCTTCAAATGTATTTCTGCCAAAGTCCTCAGCTGATTAGAACACAGAATAAAGCGCTGAGAGAAGTCTTTTGCTTGGTTTCACTTTGACTTCAGTAGTGATCCGTTCTTTAACGTGATCTTTGCTCTATCTCATTCATGCCAAAAAATGCAGAATCTGCAACTTAATTTAGAACAGCATTAGTAGAACAAGAAGTTTTCAATACGTCACACAGACTTGAAGGATGTTTGGGTCAATGACAGATACTACAGAAAGAAATGGAGTGGCTACCACTGAAATTATGCTACTCTTAAACAAAACTCTGTGGCGGTAATTGTATCATCTTGAGAACTTAGTGTTTGTATGATTGAAAACATCAGTAGTAGATCAACTATTAACACCTTCTGTGTTATCACTGCTACCGTTTTGTCAAGTTGTTTTATTGAATCCCTGGGATATCTCAGTTGCTAATGATTCTGCAGTTCATCTTGAGCACGGTTCAGTTTCTCTGTCTTTCAAAACTATTTCTTGAGCTAGTGCCTAATTCAAACAAACAAACAAAAAAACTCCCGATGGGAACATCATCTCTTGAAGAGAATTTTCCCTCTTGTTTATATTCACCTTGTATGTATGGAGAACTGTTTTTTTTTCCTTGCATTCAGCAGTGCAAGCTATGCTCATTTTTATTTTCTAGTTTCTTCTGGGATTTCAGGTGTCATTAATCGTCAAAAATAATTACATCAACAAGAACATAGAACATTCCAGTACTGTGGAATCTTTTCTGTTGGATAGTTCTTACTGCCTCTGAAGCTTTTGGGTAGTTTCTTTCCCTTAGGCTTAGTTCTTTTCTGTCTGCACAAGTACATATATTAGTATTGTTCTTAGTGCTTGTACGTAAAAATCTGTAATGTAGTAATAATACAAGATAAATATTATAACGCAGTAACTGTAATAAACGGGACACTGAGGCAATAAGTAGGATGTTGCAATGTTTATTTCAAGAGTTAGCTTGTTTCTATTGCAGTACTGCAAAGACTGGATATGTTTACAGTTGCCAGAAATAACTTGCAGATGACTTAGTATATTGAACCTTGCATATTGAATCTTGCCGATTCTTTGTTCGTTTGCAGAGTCTGAATGGAGTTTGGCTTAATAAACAGCGCCTGGATCCTTCAAAAACCTATCCTATAACTGAAGGAGACCGTATCCAGTTGGGAGTGCCTTTGGAAAACAGAGAGACCGCCGAATATGAGTATGAAGTAATTAAAGAGGAATGGGAGAAAATCAGACCCTATTTAGCCCAAAGGAATGACCTGGGGAAAGCTAAGAGTTCGAGAACTAAACGTAAATTTAGTTTGGAGGAATCAGAGACATCTGGATCAGAAGGCCCTTCAAATTCCAGATCCAAAAGAGACAGGGTGTCCTATGACAGTGAACCTTTGGGTAAACCATGTGGAAGGGTAGAAGAGGTAAAAGAGTTGACAGAGAAGATGGATGTCAAGCTGCCTTCTCCTGGTTCAAGTGAGGAGGACGGTGGTCCAGCGCGTATCACTCCTGTGCAAGCCAAGAAAGCTGTGTCTGTCGCACCTAAGGACCAGAAAGACTCTGTTCTTTCTCAGTCGTGGACTGGCCTGGAAAAGCTGAGGAAAACTCTAGGAGATATAAAGGAGTTAAAAGTCAGAGTGCAGGATAAGCAGACAGCAGTTCTGAATGCGAAGCAAAAGCGCAGGAAGGCTGCTCAGAAGACGATCCTAGCAATGGAACAGGAGCTGCAGGAATTACAGGAGCAGCTATGCACAGAGCAAGAGCAGCATCAGCAGCAGATGGAAGAGCTGGAGAAGACGTTCTCCAAAGAGCAGCAGAATCTAGAGGTATAATGGCGGTGATCTTTTTGGTCTGTGTGTTTTGGGTGTCATAGAACGCCTAATATGACATTGATCTAAGTAAGATCTTGAACTATACAAAAATAGTAGCAGAAACAATGTTCCTGTTAATTAATCCAGTGTAAATTGTTACAGAAGTATTTTACTTTTAGGAGTGTGTACCAAAAGAACGTGAGAGACAAAGGATTGGGTTACAAATGGAAAAGATGCAAGATTAAAAAAAAACAAATACAGCAGGATAAAAAAGCATTTGTTAATTTAAAAAGCAAACTTTTTTTGAATACAAAATCAAAAATCTCTGCCTGATCTGTGGCTACAAGGAGAACAAGTTAAAAATTGTTCACCTTAAGAGGGAATTTCTCTGGTATACGGCTATTTCAGAATCAACGCTAAATTCACATGGGAAATCCATTCCCTTTCCAAGAGCTTTATCATATTCCTTTACCTCTTAATTCAGAGTTTGAGGAAGGGGATGTTTTTCTTAGAAACAAAACAAAAAGAAGCCTTTCTTGGAACTGCAAGTTCCTTCAAGCAGTAAGTGTGTGTTGATAACTAACTTTTCTAGCTAAGAAGCTACAAGTCTACCTTTCTGTTTGTGTTTACTTGAAATCTGGTTTAACGGAAATAAGAATTCATCTGGGGTTTCTTCCATAATTTATCAGTTATTTCCTTTAAAGTCTGCTGCTAAAGGGGAAACACCTGTATTAGAAATACAGGAGGTCTGGAGTTGTGTGCTTAGGCACAAAGAGAAGTTCAGCTGAAGCTGTAGATATGTCTAATCTCTTTAAATGCATTCAGAGATAGAGGTGCAGCTTTTTCTCATGTTTAAGCTGTTGCTGACCTCTTGGCTTCTGTGAACATTCCAGTGCCTTTGGATCTGGAATAACTTGGAGGAGTTCCAAGTACGTAACTGTAAATGATACGTTCACTTTAACTCTTCGCAGTAAATGATAGCTCTAATTTCAGTAGTGCTTATGAAGCACGAGAGTGGGCCTTCTCAGGTTTCACCCAAAATCAGTGTTGTTTCTTTAAGTATATTCTCTAAAGGGAATGTGCAAAAGAGTCATTTTTATTCCCATGCTTTCTTTGAGTATTTCTTACTTCCTCTAGTATTTTCCTTCCAGCAAAAATGTCTTTTTGTTTTTTTCTCAGGGAGTAAAGTGGCAACATGGAGAAGAGAATCTGAAGGCGCAGCTGGCCCAGGTCCTGCAAGAGGCAAGTAGTTACGAGTCTTAAGTTTGGTCTTGCTGCGTAACTCATATATTTAAATCTTTCTTATTGCTATGGCCTCTTGGTGGAAGACTAGGACTGTGGCTCAAGTGCAGATCAGGTGGTCTGCATCTTCTACAGAGCAATTTGCTGTCAGAAAGTGACAGGTTTCCCTTTTTGGGAGTAGCTGTTTGCCAGCTGATAACACAAAAGAGTGTGCTCATTCAAAGCATTCAGTAGCTGTAATGAATTTGTTGAATTTGTTCCGTAAGTCCGTGGGCTGTTTTCGTGAGGTCTTTCTGCTTGGTACCTGTTCTGGGAAAGTTGCTTTGGCAGTTTTAATTAGAAGAAAAAAAATCAGAGAAGTTCCTGTCCTACCATCTGGTGGGCAGGATCATTCTGTAGTGGCACTGGCTATGCCTCTTATGTGCCATGTACTGTCAAATTTTCATTTTTACTTCTGTGTTCTACAGCGAGTTTTACTGTGAACAGCATGAGCTCATTTGCTGTACGTTTTAAGCCTTTTTCTTCTCATTCATGATGTGGCGTGTGTGTATATATATATATATATATATCTTGTTTAGTGCTGCTTGCTTCTATCTTGTAAAACTGTAGGAGTTTACATGTCATTTGTGTCACTGCAAAAAGGGAGTTGACTCATGATACACAGAAAAAGAGTAAGCTGGGAGAGGGAATGAGAGGTGCTATGACACCAGGAAGGTCATAAATGACTGACAGCACGTTCCAATTTGAAGTTCGTGGCAGTCAGGTGAAGTCCCTGGTGACTGGAAAAAGGGAAGCATCACACCTGTTTTTAAAAAGGGTAGAAAGGAGGACCCAGGGAACTACAAACCAGTGAGCCTCACCTCTGTGCCTGGAAAGATAATGGAACAGATCCTCCTGGAAGCAATGTTAAGGCATGCAAGACAAGGAGGTGATCCGAGACAGCTTCAGATGGCAAACTGTGCCTGACCAATCTGGTGGCCTTCTATGATGAAGTGACTGCATCAGTTGGTAGAGGAAGACCGACTGATGTATCTACCTGGACTTCTGTAGGGCCTTTTACACAGTTCTACATGACATCCTGATCTCCAAATTGGGGAGATACAGATTTGATGGGTGGACCATTCAGTGGATAAGGAGTTGGCTTGAAGGTTGCACCCAGAGAGTGGTGGTCAGTGGCTCTATGTCCAGGTGTAGGTTGGTAGGGGACTTATAAAAAATGGAGAGCAATGTTATGCTTGGACAGATAACGATAGGAGAAGGAGGAATGGTTTTAAACTAAAAGAGGGGAGGTTTAGGTTAGAGGTTAGGAGGAAATTCTTCACTCAGAGGGTGGTAAGGTGCTGGCACAGGTTGCCCAGAGAAGCTGTGGATGCCCCATCCCTGGAGGTGTTCAAGACCAGGTTAGATGAGGCTTTGGGCAACCTGGTCTGGTGGGAGGTGTCCCTGCCCATGGCAGGGGGTTTGGAACAAGGTGGTCTTTAAGGTCCTTCTAACCCAAGCCTTCCTATGGTTCTGTGTAAACTGCCTTAACTTAATGCCCCAGCTCATACAGACATGGTTTGCTCTTCTAGGAGAAGGTAGGAGAAATAAGTATGCTGAACTTCATGATTAAAACCATGTATATTTAATAGGGTAGTTTATAATGACAGTTTTATTTCTGGGATGGTATCATTACAGCATCATGCTTTGATGGAAGAACTGAGCCGTAATAAAAAGGATTTCGAAGAGATAATTCAAGCCAAGAATAAAGAACTGGAAGAAACGAAGGTAAGGAATAAAATTGAGCTTTCCGTAAGCAAAACGAGATGCAGCAGCAGCAGAAATGGTTTATTTAATGTTTGCCTTGACTATGTTGTCTCTTATAGTGAAAAACTCACGTATTTTGAGCTGGCAGCTGACGCAGCTTTCCAAAATTTGAGTGGGCGTGGAGGGTGCATGGGAAGATACTCTGCCTTGTTCATAAAGTAGTATTGAAGAGTCATTACCAGATCTTTCTCAGTCATACAGAAAACAGGGCACTTGAATTATGTGGTATGCAGGAAAAGTAGACCCATTCCATCCTTCATTTAAGAAAAAAATAAGTGGGTGTTTCATTTTCAGTTAACTGTTTCATTTTAAGTAAAACTGCAGTGTGTTCCTGCCATCCTACAAGGGGTGTAGGACTGAAACATGACATTTTAATAATGCATGTGATAAGCCACGTTTCTTCCTGCCCTTGTCACAAGGTGATGAGTGGAAGATAATTAAGGGATCCTGTGCTGTGTCTTACCTATGGATATTATGACGTTTCATACCTCTGGCTGTTGGCTTTGTTTTTGTTTGTTTGTTTTGGTCATCCTTGCAATTGTTGTTTAATATATAGCTTCAGCTGGAAGAATTTGTGTTATTTTTAGAAGATGGAATAGGTAGGAGCCTAATTAACTGCAACCAAAACAAAAATGCAAGTAAATGTTTTAAATTCTCACATTTATTTTTTTTAATATTTGATGTATTTTGTGTGTTGGGTTTTTGGCTCAGGCATCAAAAGAATCCTTCTGTTAACTTAAGCCAAACTCATGTCACGAAGGGGTTTCTACCTGCACTACATTCCCCCCCACATGCACTTCCCACCAATATTATATTGAGTAAAACCTTGTTGTTAAGTGACTATATTTGTTTTTCCAATAGGAAGAGAAGGAAAAGGTGAGAGCCCAAAAAGAAGAAGTGTTGAATCAGATGAATGACGTGTTGGAGAATGAGCTGCAGTGCACAATCTGTTCTGAACACTTCATTGAGGTATGTTTAAACCATTATGTCTTTGCCAGCAGAGAACAGAGTTGAGAAGCTTTCACTAGCTCTGCTAAAGCAATAGTCGAGCTTTTTTTTTCTTCTTTAGTTTAACAAACCAAACAGGTGACTCGTGGTAAGGGTTGGTCCAGAATCCCATTCTGTCTGTCTTAATGTTCTGCTGGACAGCAAGTTCAGCCCTAATGTCTCTACCTGCACAGAGATGAATGCTTAATCCTAAGATGCATACAGGCTTGCAGAAGTTACTAGCGTGTCTGAACTGGTGCTCTGAGCTGCTGCTGACAAGCCTGCTGAGGCAAGAGTCATTTTGTAGTGGACCTTGCTTTAAGTTGACTAGGATTGGACAGCTTCAGGGTTAGATATAGGAAGAGGTTAGTAAAGGAAGGGGGGATGCAGTGTTCATCACGTTCTGGATCATTTATATTGTTCGGATAAAAACTTTTGAGAAGTTGGCCAGCTTTATTTCATCAAATAAAGTTATGGGTAGACTGCTGCCTATGCTATGTCTGAAATACCAACTGCTACTTCTGTTCATGTTGTGCTAGAGCTTCAGTTGCCTTACATTCATTTCTACTACAGGAAAAGTGCTGCTAGCCTTCTTATAATGACTTAAGAGCTAGCTAAAATTTCAGTTTCTGATTTCAGTAGTTTAACATGCTATTTTGTAGTATCTGATTTTTTTCCATAATTTGACCCTTTCAAATAAATTTATTCGTTCTCTCTGTCTCTGCCTTAGCTATAGACTTGCTATGATTTACTGTGAACACACTAACCAATTTCTAAAACTTGTCTGTACTCTGGCATAGGAGTGTTGTTTTATGTGCGACCCCTGTAGAAGGTCAAGGAAGGGCCCTTATGCTTCTTCCCACCCTTACCTTATAAGAAGTGTTCATCTAAAATTTTTGTGACCTCGATGTTACTTTAATTTTGCAATGCTTGTGCGAGCATGCTCTGATAAGTATCCTTCCCTTAAATTCCACAGGCAGTCACTCTGAACTGTGCGCACAGTTTCTGCTCCTACTGTATCAATGAGTGGACGAAACGTAAAGTGGAGTGCCCTATCTGCAGGCAGGAGATTAAGTCAAAGACGCGCTCTCTGGTGCTGGATAACTGCATTGATAGGATGGTAGAAAACCTGGATGTGGAAATGAAAGAGCATCGCCTGTCCCTGATCAGAGAGCGGAAAGGTGAGAGGTGGGTGGATGTGGCATGATGAGTACAATCTCTCATTTCATCTATTTTGTACACTTTTCTTTGGCACCTATATACTAAGGAGATGCTCAGAGAATGCTGCAGAAACACTGGAAAATGACTTCCTATTGTGTATGAGGATAAATATTCATTATTGACAGAATCAGCAACAATTGAGATGGGGAAATGATTTTAAAATATGTTGCATAACAGGCAACCTTTTGCCTGGCACCTTTTGATCAAACTATTGACTACACCATTGCAGAAACTCAGGAGAGCAGTGCTTCATGAGAAACTGAATTCTCTTCCATGTGCTAGACTTACATAGGAATCCCTGAAAAGAATGTTGGCACGTGGCTGAAATGGCAGCTGCTTTCCCATACTCGTTCTTACAGTTTACCTCTGTGGCCTTAACGCAAAACCTTGCGTCTAGTTGTAGCTAAAAGACTGTGCATGACAGTAAGGGCTGTAGGTAAAATTCCAGTATAGGAGTATTCCTATTCTGCTTCCCCCCTTCCAATTTTATTTCTAGAGCACTTGACACTGGTATCTAGGTGCCGAAACATAGAAGTCTTATTTCTTGCTACCCCTTAACAAATTTCTGTTGCTCTGTTCCCTTAAGTAATCGTCCTGATTTCCCCTTGTAGACATAAGTGCATGATCCTTTGTTTTGTAAAGTGTTGAGCCTTTTGAAGTCCTTCATAATGAGAGGTGCTTTTGAAATATTTCAGATCCTCCATGGTGACATAAAATGACATTGCTAAGCAGTGTTAATTCTAACCTGAAATCATCACCTGTTTAACCAACTTAGCCTGATTCTCTCAGGAAATGCTGTGTTGCTTGGAGGCTGTCCAGCATGGCTTTGTGATTTGCTTTCACCTCTGCAGAGCTGACACCACTCTTGCATTATGTGCACATCTGCAGAGTATGCTGTAGCACCACTGAAGTGTCTCATTAGTTATCTAGTAGTGATTGGATGAAGTGTTGCCTTTGTTGGAGCACACTTCATTTCCATGTGGTGGAAAATAGGCTCGTAGCATACCTTCACATGTGATAGATGCTGTAACTGTATAAAATGATCAGTTGTAGGAAATCATGTAGATTTGCCATGACACCCTTCAGGAGAAAGGAAGAATTGCTTTGTGTGGTCATCTTATTCAGTGATGGAAACATTATTCAGATGAAGGTAGCCATATGTCTAATTAAACATGAAATCCTGAGAAGGAATCAGCTGACATGGAAATAATGATTCAGGTAGCACTTGAGAAGCCTAGTCAGATAATAAACCTTAGTATAAGGGACACCAGTTTACTGCTCTTAAATGTGTGGAGGTTTTCACGGGGCCTTCAGTGTCCCTCAATAAGTAATGGCTGTTCACTGCCATTACTTACTGAGAGCTCCTTACCGTGTTTTGTTGCTTCTTCCTTTCTTACGTGGCACCGTGCTGTAACAGCTAGCTGCTACCTTCTGCCAATTGTGTGCCACTGAAGGGATGCAGAATGTCTCCTTCTCATATGTACTATATTAACAGAAAGAGGCATATGGGAAACTGAAAACAAATAAAAAATAGTTATTTAATGACGAAAGTTAAAATGAAAAATACTTATGCCCTGTAGCTTGAAGGACCTAATATAAACTGACAGTGGGAGGCTGTAAGATTCAAAGAAAACTAGTAATTTAGCAGCATTTGTGGGTACAGTGGTTGGTGCTAATTTTTGTATCTGTTTTGAATGCAGAGAAATGGAAGGTGTTGGTGAACCCAGCTGTGGACAATGACAGCAGTGTCATTCCTTCCATCTACCCCATCTTGTCAGTGAGCAGCTGTGACAGTGAGGACTCTGAGGAAGATTCTTACCATGGTGAAAGCTACTGCATTATCTAAACACTAACTTTTTTGGACTGGTTTGTCTGTACGCTGCCAAGAACCAACCTAATGGTATTTGGTTTACTACTGCTGGAGAGGCGGATTGGACATCTGGAAGGAGAGATTCTGTGAAGAGGCCATAACTGGAGCTGAGAAGTAGCAGCGTTTGGAAGAAGGACTTTATTTTTTAAATGAGTGTACAGAAGCTTAATCTCTAAAATGAAATTTGGATCGTGGAAGAGCAAGCTGGTGTTATGCTAGATAGTTGACATAAAACCCAGGTTACCATGATCGCTTGTGACCTACTAGTTAGTGTGTTATATATGTTTGAATGCATCGTTGCTCTTTCCTGAGTGAATGACGTGTCTTAAATGTGTACACCAGGTCCCCTTGTTTCAGCCAGCAGAGGAAATGGCACAAGCTGAGAACTTGGTCATTCCCACCACCTAAAGGAGCGGTATATTGGAAAAACGTGCCAACGTGGGTTTTCCTCTTGAATTTTGTATGTCAGCTGGAGTCATCCTAGGACTCTCTGGCACTAAAGTTAACAAAGAATGGGTTATGGGTCATATCAGCTTTAAGTGCTTACATGCATCATAAGCTAAACTGCTGGCTTGTTTGTTCAGATGATGTTACTCATTTACTGTTGGGTAGCGATGGAGAATATTAAATCTTCCAGAATTCCTTAGCTCGTGCTCTTTTCATATAGCATCTCTGGTTAGTTCCCTTTCAGGCTTATGCATAAAGAGTTTTAGAATTTTGAAGCAGCACATCCAGAAACTATTAGCAGTGACTTCAGAAACACGTTTAGTTCTTGTCGGTACCAGAGAGGGATCTTGGCCTCTTCAGAAGTACTGCTAGCTGAATGAGTGAAATGTTCTGTTGGCCTGGTAGGAGAGCAGCATCTGTAGTCAGCCACAGACAGAAGGAAGTGCTTAGGTCAATTGTTTACAAAACATTGCTGTTGAGCTGTGTCTTGTGTTGCCCTCACAGCAGGTAATGCATCCCTAAGACTGCGCAAGTCTTGCCTCATCCTGTCACCTATGTGAAATAATACAAAATTGTCTATGAAATTCATTTTTCAGAGGTGTATGATTTTGACTTAGCTTTTACTTGGAAAGCTTTTACCGTTACATCAATGAGAGGAGGATGGAGAAAGCTTTTCTCATCTCATTCAATTTCTTTGGCTATTTGTATGTATTTCTTGTTTCTATGTTTATTTTGTTTAAGACGGAAAATATAAACCCATTTGTGCATTAGTCTTCCTTGGTGCAACCTCTGAGATAAATGTCTTTCTCCTAGTTACCTTAGAATTTTGTAGAAAACCCAGATTGTCTCATTATTATGACCTTGTTTGCTTCATGTTTTGATTGCTGTAAGCAGTTCGACTATTTTAAATTTATTTGAAAGACTGTTGTATGCAGGAGTTGATAAAAGACGTCCCAGCTCTTTAAGCCTATGTTAGCAGTGGCTATCTTAGTGGCAATTTAGTAGATACAATCATATCTTCCACTAAAGAAAGATAACATTAAAAAGCTGCATGAATGATGATGCTGTTCTAAGAAAGTAGTGCATTCTGGCAGGTTTGAATGGTAGCACAGGGGAAAAATATGTGATCTGTGGGCCAGGTAACTTTCTTAAAGCCTTAGTGTAAGGTTGTTCCTGTGAAGAAGCTATTACGCCTTGAATTTTCTTCTTGTCCTTTTAATGTTACAAATTATATAGGCTGTTGAAAGTTTCTTTTCTGAATATATGCTCTCTAGAATGTCAGAGAGAAAAGGGCTCCCCGAAACACTTATGAAATATCCTGACATTGGAACAGGCATTACGGTTGAAGAGGAATGGCAGGAAAATATTCTGGTTACCTCGGACTGCAAATTCTTGTATGCTGTATCTCTTCCATGTTGCTTTGCTTTTTTTTTCGCTTGTTTCATTTTGCTAAATATATTTATTTTCGTTATGTTGGTGTTTGTGAATATTCTAGAAAAGAATGGTACTTCTAGTAACAGAGCAGTTCTTTCGTTTGCCTTCTGAGTGTGTCCCCTTTTCACTAGAATATAGAGAATATTCTTCATATTCTGGTGAAAAGGGATGTACTCAGAATACAAGTGTTATACTAAACCGTTTCAGCTGTTACCAACAGGTGCCCCAAAATACAAGTGGACTACTAAACCTTTTCCACTGTTACCAAGAGGAGCATAGAGTGTAAAGGTCCAAGGAGAGAGGCTAAGTAGTAATACTGTTTATTTGTGAAAGCAAGATAGTAATCGTCAAATGAGCAAGATGAAATGAGCTCAGTGCGACTTCTTTTTTGCCTTCATTGAGGTTGATTTTAATTACAGAGCTTATAAATACTGGTGGGTGACCAAGGAGCAAAACTGTAACCATAGGCTACTGGCTAGAACAGTTAAAGAACACATTAGACAGTTCACAGACTAGGTATTTCCATATGAATTGAGCAAGATGAAAAGAATCCTAGAATGCTTTGAGTACTGTTATAATCATCAGAGAATTAGCAGAGAATGGGTAAGGTACTAGAATTCTGAAAATAGATGCACCTGCCTATCTTTAGAAAGAAGGTAAAGGAAGAAAGATATTGTAGGCCTGCCAGCTTAGTTTGAATTCTTTATCTTCCACCATCCGCTCATTATTGAAAAACTTTTTTTTTGTATGCATATAGAAGATAAAATGATTAATGGTGAGAGTATTCCACTATTCTATGTCAGGCACAAAACATGCTAAAATAGTGTTATTTTGATAGAGAACAAATTAAGCTATAACTATCTTAATTTTTGTGCACCTTTTGACAGTGTTTCATACAAGTTGTGGAAGAGTATGTAGGTGAGGCTATGTTAAGATCTGTTCACAACTTAGTATATTTCATAAATGAGTTTTTGGTGGTAAAAGGATTTAAAGTGCAGATGTTTCTCTTCCCCTCTGCATTATGAACAAGCATAAGATTCTACGCTTGTGCTCTTTTGTAGTCAAATATAGATTTGAAAAATTTGGCCAGTTGCAGAGAGTAGAACGAGGGAGGTATTAAACAATCTTCTGCTGCAAACAAAGGTATGTATCTGAATGCATAAGTGGGTATAAGTCATATGTACCATTAGGTGTTTCTTCATCTATTCAGCACTAGGAAGACCCTAGCAGTGCTGTGTCTGATCTGAAGGACTGTGCTTCAAAGTGGATTTGGAACAGTTGGAGAAACAGAAAGATGTGAAAGCTAAGAATGGTGAACCCATGCAAAAGATTTAAGAAACTCCATCTTTCCCTCTTTCTGAAAAAAAAAAGGCGAGGCAGCCGTGAGTCTTCAAATGCATCAAAAGCTGTTTCGAAGACAGAGTAATCTGTTTTTCCATGCTTATAGTGACAAGGACAAAAAGTAATCAGACTTAAAATTGCTATAAGGAGAGTCCTGGTAGCATTTTTTTCTACCTAAATGTCTCAACAATACAGATAATGAAAAACTGCAATACTTTGGGGAGATTTTTTATGATGTAGAATATTCAGCCCTTACAAACAGGTCAGGCACACTTTTGTTGAATGAGTGAGTTTTCTCCATACGTTTTTCCCTGCCGCACCACCTATGAAATCTGTGGTATGTGAAATACTATTTTTTTTTTCTTTCAAAAATTTTGTTAATTTCAAAAGGTGGTGTCTATACCCCACTGGAAACTATTTTAGAATTTAATTGAACAATGCTGTATTAATGTATAGTTCATCTGTATTTGGGGGAAGTAGGTGACGTCCCAAGGTCCCTTTTCCTATGATTCTTTGGAGCAAGTCATTTCCCCCTCCCCATCCTAGTGCCCGAGTGCTCTGCCTGGACTGGTCACTTCTTTCTTTTTCTTCTACTGAGTAAGTGATGCTCTCCTGTTGGCTGTGTGGGACCTTCCCTAATATTTGCTGCATGGGC
This sequence comes from Cygnus olor, assembly GCF_009769625.2. NCBI lineage: Eukaryota > Metazoa > Chordata > Aves > Anseriformes > Anatidae > Cygnus > Cygnus olor. The sequence goes on from NC_049171.1 coordinate 88,942,916, forward strand.
TTGAAGTCTCTGCAGACTCTAAACATAGTTTAAGGGTGGATACAGCATCCAGGGAAGGGTGGGTGTTTACAAAGGAGGAACTCAGTGAAGTTTTTTTTTTTAGTGGTGCTATCACTGCAACCTTGACCCTGCTTCTTAGAGTACTTTGAAGATGGTGAGTATATATGGATCTTGTTCGTGAGGTGAGTTCTTAAATCCATATTGAGTGTTAAAGTAATTGGTTGGAAATTACTGTTGAAGGAGGGCACAACAGTAGTGCCCTGTATGTTGATGGGACTTGTCATGAACTTCTAGTAGACAATATGTGCCTATCACAATTTCTTTTCCTTTACAAAATCGATCAACAACAAATAAAACTATCTTTCAGATTTGGAGAAGAATAAAACTTGAGTTGCTATGAATTGTCGTATCAATGAGATACCAATGTTTCATCTATTCCAACAATTTAAGAACCTCTTGTTTTACCGTTGTTTGCCTAGATAAGAATACAGATGCTTGTGTTCTTTTTTGTTTGCTTTATAAAGGAAGTGTGCCACTGAAGTCATGAACCTGCTATGAAGGACTCTTCTTTGCACACATGAATAATAGTCCTGAACACTGGGCCAGTTGCATCACAGTCATTCCCCTGTTTGAATGTCCACTTGCAGGTGTCATGCCTTGCACTGTTACCTGTCTTGGTGTGGCATCAAGCACTTGGGGTATCACATCCGGGATTTAGGTTACAACTCATAACAGTTGTAGGGTTGGTCACAGTTAATCCACAATATCCTTGATGTATGTTCCAGCCTTGTTGCTGTCTTTTGGGAGAGCTACCTTGTAGGGTGATAAAAACACTACCTACATCAGCAGGAGTAACTAGAAAGGAACTGTAGTGTGTGAAGGAATGGGACTGTCACCAGAGAGATGCTGTTGCTCAACTCCTACTGCATTTCTGTGGATTCTAAGATCAGACTGGCAAACACTTTCATGCATCTAATCCACCTTCCTAGTGCTTGGTAAGCCTTAGCAGCAACTGTCATGTAACTTTGAAGAACATGTAATAACCATTTTACTAGTCGGGCCTTTCACACACCCCACCCCTATTTATTTATTTATTTTCCTAAAGATAGGTAGTGTTTTCCTTGCTGCTCCTACTTCTTCCTCCTAGTCCCATTTGCTGGAACTTCATATATGTAGGCATACAACTCACAGCACCTAGATAATCATAGATTTCGCTTTCCTAGTAGTGTGCAGTATTCCCGTCTGTCAGTGCTCTCCTGTTGGCTTGGTTTTAAGATTAAGCCCTGGGATTTCAAGTTTTGTGAGAAGCAGCAGACAACTCACTAGTGCCTGAAGCCATCAAAACAAGGAATATGTAGATGTGTGTTCGGCTTTTATTGTGTGAAAAGCTTTAGGATCTCTGGCCTTACAAAACGTGGTCTGGCGACTGAGGCGTGGTTACTGAAGGACAAAGTGCCTGGAGGGGAGCAGCTACGGGCTTCCCAGGGGCGAACGTTTTCTGGAGAGGCCTGTGCAACTTGAGCTCATGACATCCAGAGTGTGTCCATCGAATGGGGCAGGAGTCAGCGAGCAGAGCCTGCAGCCATGACTGAGGGGGGGGGACTGGCAGGTTGGGGAAGCACCGGGGCAACTTTTCCCTAGAAAAATGCCATTTGCCAGGCTGCGGCTGAATGACCGGTGCCAGCACTTTGTGTACACCCTTATACATAAAATATTCAGAGCGTGTACGTGTACATATGGCGTGTCTAGCTCTATACACGAAGGGTATGTACGCATAAGGGGCCCTTACCCCCTCAGCACCACGGCGAGGGAGGGGCCCTTCCCGCTCCGCCGTTGCTAAGCGGGGGGGCTGCTTCCGTCTCGGCGGCCGGGCGGTGCGTCACTGCCGTGCGCCGCCGGGGGCGGGGGGCGGAGGCGAGCGGGGAAACGAAAGCGGCGGGGCCGGGAGCGGGCAGGGGCCGGGGGCAGGCGGACGGGGACGGGGGGCAGCGGCCGGAGCCCCCCCCCCCCCGGCTGCAGGGAGGAGGAGCCGAGGCTTCGCGGCCCGCTGTCCCGCCGGGGCTGGGTGCGCGCCCGTTCGGGTTTGGTGGTGAGAGGCTGTAAGGGAGCCCCGGGGTGTGGGGGGGGTTGGGGTTCGCGGGGGGAGGTTGGTGTTGGGGCGGCTCGGGGGGGCCCTGCTGCCGCCTGAGGGAGGGGTAGGTTGGGAAACGTAGCGGTGAGTACCTCGTGAGGGGGCTGGGGTCTGCTCGCTGCACGCGGGGAGGTCGGTCCGTGCGTCGCTGAGTGGCTGCGACCTGCTTCTTGCAGGCACGATGAAGAGGAGGAGCGAGCCTGACTTCGACAGCCCCCAGAAAAAGCAGAAGAAGAAGATAGAAGACCTGGGTCTGACCCTCAGCTCCACCTCAGACGACGAGGCGCAGTTCAGCAATCATACCACGCAAGGTGAGGCTGGAGGCAGGGTACGGCGGGCTGCTGTGGGGGCCCAGCCAACGGGTAGGGGCCGAGGGCACGTCTAAATCCTCATCCATGGCCCTCATCCATGAGGTGTGGAAGGTGGAGGTGGGTGACAATTGCATGCCCCAAAGCTGTGGAATTCTGGTCGTATGTGAGCAGCGTTAGCCTTCTCAGGCTCAGGTGCTACTTCTGGTTTGGAAACTTTCAGTAGCGAGGGGCTGTGCAGTAACAGAGCATGATATTATTTAGGAGAATCTTATTTAAGACTGACTTATTTAATTTGAGGAGAAATTTCTTCTCAGAAAGAGCAGTCAGGCATTGGAATGGGTTGCCCAGGGAGGTGGTGGAATCACTGTCCCTGGAGGTGTTTAAGGAGAGGTTGGACATGGTGCTTAGGGATGTGGTTTAGTGGGTGATAATGGTAGGAGGGTGATGGTTGGACCAGCTGATCTTGGAGGTCTTTTCCAATCCTAATGATTGCATATTGGAGGTGTTTAAGAGATGTGTGGACAGGGCACTAAGAGACGTGGCTTAGTGATGGGACTCGTTAGGTCAGGTTAATGGTTGCACTTGATGATCTTGAAGGTCTTTTCCAACTAGATAATTCTATGATAATGCCTCATTGTATTAAAAAGAAACCAAAAAAAAAACCCACACCAATATTACTGCCACATTTTTAGCAGATGGGAGGAATTGAGACGTACAAAGGGTGGGTTGACTGGGGCTCTTGTGTTGTAGCGCTATCCCTTTTGCTGGTTCAGCGTGATTTTTGTTATTGCTGTTGTAAGCTGTGGAAGCTTGCAGGTATTTGGTTTCAGGAAGAAAAACTGCTTTGGAGTTAGTTAACTCAATTGCCTGCTTTGTTCTTTAAGTTGGAGTTTGCTTTCTCACTTGGAGTATACCAAAGATGAGGAGAGTTCCCTACACAATTGTTATCCCTATTGTAGAGTGCTTTAAACCCTCCCAGGGTAGTGGTACTTCATGTTGCCTCATACATGTGCCTGCTGCTTCTCAGTCTTGGGATTTCCCTTGGTAATAGTATTAGTGAAA